>NW_027411644.1:118897029-119497029 GCF_047663935.1 Musca autumnalis | reverse complement strand
GTACAAAATATTTTCAATATAGGTTCGCGTTTTGGAATAGCCCCCACATGCCCTCATATTGGGTATTTTAAAGGTTAAAGACAAACATTGCAGCCGATTTTGATGCCAATGTAAATTTTAAGATGTTAGCGAATAAAAAACCTCCTCACACAAAAGCTGTCAACATAGGTCCACTTCTGGGTGAAGCCCCACAACCCTACACATCTATTAAGGAGTAAAATGTTAATATTTTTTGTTTTCATTTGTATCTATAATGTTTATTGATGCATTCAGCAGGTCTGCACCATTAATGTTGTTAATAATGTCTTTCAGAGCAAATTCAGGCCTGCACTGCATTACAATTTTTAACGTATTTTGGTATTTGCACCGCAGCATCTAAAAATGTTGCACTATATGTAAATCACCAACATTTAGAGGTCAAAAGTATGATAAATTGCGAGAGGTTTCTTAATTTTACAGAAATTATCATTGTTAGAATTAGTGAGTCAATTTCTTCAAAACACAGTCAACAATGGCGTTCATTGTCGCGTTTACCTTCCACTTTTGGAAAATGCAACTGAATGAAATTTCCGAAGTCTTTTTAGAAAGAAAATCTTGAATATCTCCAAAGACCGCGCGATACCGCACCAGTTTTATAGCTTTGTGAACAGAGGAGAATCCAATCTTTCAGATTATATATATCTTAATACGGAAAATAAAAAATTATAATTTTGAAAACTTACTTACTTACTTAAAAAATCACTTCTTTGCGACTAAAATTGCACGAAAACAATAAGCATTTTTTAAAGTGTAAAATATCATAATTGTTTTGTAAAATATTAAGAAAAATAAATCATGACATACTGACTTACCATTTGTCCGCGCCACTCCATTATTTGAATGAATCAAAAATACATTTCTTACAAAAAAATATTAAACAAAAGTGCATTTTTAAGTCGTTTCTTGAAGTAAATCGGCATACTGAGTATGGACCATTTGCAGTGGAGTACTTAGCTAACGAATTCAATAAAAGTTTAATCAATTTCATGTACTTTGAAAATCCCTTAAAGTTCCACTAAACTTCCCAAATTTCGAACTGTGAGTCGCTCAGTTTGTGGCAGAAAACCATTCGATTTCGAATATCGGCAATAATATTATTAGTTTACGATAGTGGCGAAAAACATTTTTTATGGAGTTTCTTGATGTTTCTGTTGTCTGGCATATGTTGTCTTTATCAACACTTATCTATACATATCTATATATATAAAAGAGCTTAGTGATGACTGAGTGAGTGACATGTATATCATCGCCCAGACGAAACCGCTGAAGCTAGAAAGCTGAAATTTTGACTGTGGGTTGCTGTCGGTGTGTAGGGATGAGATAAGGCAGGATTTTAGGAAATTCGACCTATAAGGGTACGAAAAGTACTAAATATGGTAACCTTTGTATTAGGCAAACGGGAAAAGCTAGAATTTTGAAATTTGGAATGAGGGTAACTGATGGAGAGTTAGAAAGATGTAACAAAGGGTTTTGGGAAATTCGACCTCTATGTGTACGAAAAGTACTAAATTTAGTACCAATTGTATATTTTGAATGGATTTAGCAAGAAACTTGGAATTCGAATAAAGATAACTGTTGAAGTGTACGATTGATATATGGGGTAGTTTTAGTACTTATGTTTACGAAAAGTACTAAATGGTACTAAATTTGGTACAATTTAAATTTGGTTGAATGAATAGAGCTGGAACCCAGCAATTTCGTACTTATTTCGTACTAAATATCGTATCCATGTTATTAGGCAAACCGGAAGTGCTAGAATTCTGAAATTTGGAACGAGGGTCACTGATGGAGAGTTATAGAGAGAACCCTTTGGTATGGTTTTTGGAAATTCCACCCATAAGTGTACGAAAAGTACTGAGCGGATATAGCTACAATCTTCAAATTTGGTATGGGAATCAAGGTTGGGAAGTGATGTTGATATAAGGAAATGATTTTGAAAGTAATAAATCGTACTAAATTTGGTACAATTTGGATTTGGGTGAACGAATAAAGCTGAAAATCGGAAATTTGGAGTTTAGATTACAGTCGAAGTGAAATATGGGGGTTAGTTTTGGAAAATCATACTTATGTGTACGAAAAGTACTTAATGGTACTAAATTTGGTAAAATTTGGATAGACCTGGAAAACTGAAATTTGAAATTAAGATTACTGATGGAGTGAAAAACTGAGGTAGTTTTGGAAGTTTGTACTTATGGGTACGAAAAGTACTAAACGTTACTAAATTTGGTACACATTGGATTTGGATGAACGGATAGAGCTGGAATCCTGAAATTAGGAATTAAGATTACTTTTGGAGTGTAGTATTGGAAATTCGTACTTATGGGTACGAAAAGTACTAAATGGTACTAAATTTGGTAAATTTTGGATTTGGATATACCTGGAAACCTGAAATTTGGAATTAAGATTACTGATGGAGTGAAGGACTTAGGTAGTTTTGGAAATTCATACTTATGGGTACGGAAAGTACTACATGGTACTAAAATTGTTACAATTAAATTTGGGTGAACGGATAGAGCTGGAATACTGAAATTTGGAATTAAGATTACTGTTGGACTGTAGCATTGAGTTAGTCTTGGAAATTCGTACTTATTTGTACGGAAAGTACTAAATGGTACTAACTTTTGTAACGAACACTTGACGGTGTTTGCAAATACTTCCTTTAGAAGTATCATGTTCACAGAAACATACATTTCGGCATAAACAAACACTAGTAACAGGACTACGGGAGTTTTTAATTTGCTAGCAATAGCAGTCGGCTGGGGGGTTCGCGTCCTGTACTAATATTTATCTGTTCGAACGTTGCAATAATAATACTTTAACTCCCTTTTTAACATAAGAAATTTGTATTTGGCCAATAATTACCTAGGTCCCCTGAAACTAATTGACCCCTGTAGACCTACTAATCTGTCATGAAAAAAATAAGAAATAAGAAATGGTATTGATTTAGGTTGTTTTTCCTTGGGCGACTCCTCGGTGGTTTTTGGAGCGCTAGCCTCATTACCCACCCTACCTATGGTTCTACTCGGCGAATACATTGTTATAGAACCCCTTAACTAATGAAAGAAACTAGATTTTTATTTCGTTTGCAACATCTACTTTAGGGAAACTCCACAAGTTTAAAATTTAGAGATCCATATTATATATCCAATTTATTCAACTTATTGCATGCATGTAAATAATAAAAAATCTTAAATATAATATCGCCAATAATAATTCAGTATAGTTTGACATTTGTTTTCATTTTGTAACTTAATGCTATTGAGGGAAACAGAATTAATTACTATACTTTATAGAATGTAAATAGAAATTACAAGAACGTAGGATTTGATAAACCTACAACTTTATAATCTAGATGTAGGGTGCTTTTTCGAAAGCAAAACAAAACTAATAAAAGTAGAAAAAAGATAAAAGTAGAAAAAAGAGATAAACCACAAAAGTGAAAAGATGGATTATTCGTTGATTATTCTTTGTTACGGATAAGTGTGAAGTAAAATGGGGTGTTTAATAAAGCAAAAACAACATTCACTTACCATACAAACAGCTGATATCCATTGAAGAGGCCTCCCAATTGATGTCGTTCGATGTATGGTTATTATGCTGGAACAAATCTATACGCTTAAGGTTTTGAATATTTCATTAAGTTAATCACTGATTTCAACGTTGTGGCATATCCCTGTTTAGATTAATTTATGCACTATAACTAGGTTTCTTTGTAGGTTTAATTTTAATAATTACATTATACTTTTCCTGACACTTTCTATGAAATTTTTAGGCATTACTTTATGTGTATTGTATTACATGCAAATTTTAACAATCAATTATAATTATTATATTTTAATTCACTTTTCAATATCCACTGATGTATTTTTAACTCTTCAAAAAAAAAACTATTTTAGATTAACATTATATTACCGTTCAATTCAACGCGTCACACAAAACTAGATTTTTGTGAAGAATGCAAGAAATTAGTTGAAGGTCATAATTTGTTGTTGTTTTACAACAGCAATTAGAGACAGAAGAAGAGGAAAAATGATCAGTGAATATGGAACAGCTATTTTGGTTGTCGTCAAATCAAAGAGAATGCAAAAGAGTCAAGAAAGTTTTATATGAAGTTTTTGTTGTTATCAATACTTAAGGTTTGTTTCTTTCTTCTAAGAGGATCACAATTGAATTCTCTCTGTAACCAGGTTGGTTCCAGATGAAGTTCCAATGGATATTAGGGAGGTCCAATAATATTAAAATAATGTTCAGAGGTGCCGCTACTGTGAAATCGCTGGTCGAGAAGATTTGAAAATTGCTCCAAAAATAAAAACGACCAAAACTCCAATACTTAGTTTGATTACCAAAACATGAATCCAAGGGAAATTTGGTGAATTCAAATGATGTTCGAGACTGGACTTCTGTAGGATGGTTCAATACTTTTCAACCATCTGAAATCCACGTTTGTAGAATGCTTGGGGTACTGATGACACTTTCCTGTGAAAATAATGAGTTCACCCACTGTTCAACTGTTCTTGACTCCGGATATAATGTTATGACCCGTCTATTTGGACATGTGACAATTGATGGCTTGGAGAAGACACGCCATGTACAGTTGCGTTGAAAGTGCAAATTTCACCTTAAAACTTCTTATTGATTTTGGTATTGGACAGGTTTGTTGGATATTCGTCTGCAGATAAGGAAAAAAATCGTTTTCCTTGGATAGATATAAAGGAAACCTCCACCATTTATGTCGGGTCGCTCCAAAATCTGGAGCTAACCTTACAATTTCCAAGTAAGGAGTAAATTTTCCTAAATATTTCAAAAATTACCACTTTTGTTCAAATATATTTGAGTAATAAAGTTTACCTTTTGATATTTTAATTGAATTTTCGAATAATTATAATAATATCCGTATATAGGAAAATTATGACACTTTAATTTTTTATGAGGTTAAATTTTTTTTTAACTTAAGGATCAGAAGATAATTTGAAGTGTACTCTATGCGGATTTAGAGCGAAAAGAATGTACTTAGGAAAAAACGTGTTTCAAGAAACCTCTAGTTAATCGATTTGTAAGGGGTTAAAGCGTAATGCCAAAATTGGTAGAAGGTGATAAATGTTGCCAGATTGCGACATACCAAAAGGAATTGAAGATAATCAGATCGATAACTCTTGGAATATTGGAATCGGTAGATATTACGACCGTTAAATTTATTTCCTTTATATTTAAAAATAAAACAATCAAAAATCGCAATTTCTTAATGAAAGTTCACTACACTTTGGTAGAATTTAGATTTGGGTGAACGAATAGGGCTGGAATCCTGAAATTTGGAATTAATATTACTTATGGAGTCCAGGATTGAGGTAGTTTCGGAAGTTCGTACTTATGGGTACGATAAGTACTAAATGGTACTAAGTTTGGTACATTTTGGATTTGGGTGCACAGATAGAGCTGGAATCCTGAAATTTATAATTAAGGTTACTTATGGAGTGTAGGATTGAGGTACTTTTGGAAATGTACTAAATGGTACTAATTTTGGTACAATTTATATTTGGGTGAATGGATAGAGCAGGAATCCTGTTTTAAGTTGATTGTTGGAGTGCAGGGTTAAGGAAGTTTTGGAAATTCGTACTTATGGGTACGAAAAGTACTAAATGGTACTAAATTTGGCTCAATTTGGATTTGGGTGAACGGAGAGAGCTGGAATCCTAAAATTTGGATTACTATTGGAGTGTAGGACTGAGAAAGTTTTGGAAGTTCGTACTTATGCTTACGAAAAGTACTAAACGGTACTAAATTTGGTACAATTTAGTTTTGGGTGGACGGATAGGGTGAAATCCTGAAATTTGGAATTACTGTTGGAGATAGTTATTGAAATTCGTACATTCTTACGAAAAGTACTGATGGTATTATGAATAGAGATGCCATTCGGAAATTTGGTATTAGAGAGACCCTCTTGATGTGTAGGGTTGAGATATGAATGTGGTTGTGAATATACGTACAATAAGTGTACAAAAATTATAAAATGGCACAGAATTTGGTTCAAATTGTTATTGTGTAAATTAGTAGAGCTGAAATTGTGAAATTCGGTATTATGTATACGTACTTATGTATACGAAATATACTAAATTGCGGTTGGGATTTAGTTTTGGATAAAAGGCAGAAGTTTTTTTTAACTTATACATATTATAAGTACTGAATTTGGTACCAGTTTGGCGTTGCTTGAAGGGATAAAGGTGGAATTTCGAATTGTTGTCTGAGGGATGGTGTTGGTGTTTAGATAAGGATTTTTTGAAATGCATGCAAATTCTGAAATTAGGCTGAGGGCTGGCTGACTTATTGAGAAATACGAAATGTACTAAATGGTATTAAATTTTACATTGGTGTAGCAATGAAGCTGGGATTATATAATTAGTGTGTGAAAAGTACAAAATTGCAATAAATTTGGTACTGGGCTAAGGAATAGAAGTAGAATTCTGATATATTATTTATTTGTCAGGTTCATTGTTAGAAGTGGTCGTACAATAAATGTACTACAAGTATTAAGTAATACTAAATATTGAAGCACTGGTATTGAGTGAATCGATAAATGAAATTTGTTGTGAGGACCACTGTTGAGATTGGATCAGAATGTTTATTAAAATCCACCTTTGAATGTATGAAAGGTTTCTACATGTAATACCATCGGCATTGGGTGAACAAGTAGAGCTAAAACTGTAACATATGAGCTAAGGTTCTGGATTCTAAAAATTGTACTGAATAATGTACCATTGTTTCTATGTTAACACGAACTCGGTATCTACATAATGTAATAATTGTTCCACAATCATCCCAGACGGGACAAGGGATATGTGACCTACTGTTTATCGCCGAGTCCGAATGGCGAGCCTTACGACACCACTTGTAGAGAAGTTTTACATGGCTGAAATACTCAGGAAATGTCGCCAACATTACTGAGGGGTATTTTGCCACCGTTGAAAATTTAATGTTGCCTGACCGGGGAATCGATCGGTTTTCTACATTTTATATCACAATCACGAAGTAGCGGGCAGTTTGCTAGTTGTTTATATTATACGTAGCATTTATATCGAAATCATTTGAAAAAACCAAATGGGAATTTTAAACAAACAACATAAAATTATTTTTTGAAACAAAAAAATTTTCAAAGTAAAAAATGTCTCGAAACAATTTTTCTTGTGAATAAAAAACATTGATATCGTTTTCGAACTTTTGACAAACAAAAGAACAAAGTGCTTGTGTACACCCGAAAAACATTTGCCAAACAAAAAATTTCAAATGAAAAATTTTCCTCGACTCTCTCTCCTATAAACCGACAATAGCCGCGAAAAAGTAGGCAACTCTAAATCGGGACTAAGATATATTTTAAAGCAAATAACACGTTTTGCAATGTAAATAAAAATAATTGGTAGCACATTCGTTTCATTATCGATGGTTTCTGCAATTATTGTTTTCACCACTGAACACGATATTTCACTCAAGCAATTGAATACGAAGGAAGGAATGCGAACGTAGGAATTTGAATTTAATGCTGAATATAGTGCTTATTTAAATTTGCGTTTTAATCAATTAACCTATTTTGAGCAGAGGGATCCGATCGCTATCAGGCAACCACCTTCGTCTGCTTATTTTCTGACTTCTCTGTTTAACGTGATCTCCCGAATTCTACTTGCATTCCAAGTTCGGAATTAGATGCAATGGCTCTGGTAACACAGACAAATGCGGTAATTGAAGTTTGACTAAGACTGTACTTGGTACACAGATCCTTGTTAACAGAGCTATTCTATTACTTGCCGTTCTTTGAGTGTTTCGGATGCTTGAAGTCTTGTCACACTAACACGTGATTTTTGTCACCCTATATTTAATTTCGTAAATAACATAGTCAAATTAATATCACAAACTAATTAACGTTTAATAAGTATTTACCTACTTATGTCGCCTGATAAAGAATATTTGTCAAATAATTCGACCAAGAAATCTCCAGTACCTCCGATTTCTTTTTTTTTTTCTTTCCAATTTTGAATATCATCCTTTTTCGATGTACATGCATACAGTATACCAACACTACCAGTGTACATTAGGGCTATAACCAAAAACATAGCACGCCAGTACCATGTGCGGTATATTGTTCTGATAACGAAAATGCGTGTTTCAGTTCGATTCGGTGAAAAAAGTTTCCGCACCGACTGCGATTACTAAAGCCTCTTTGGTATTTTTTCTATTTAAAAATTTAAATTTGCTTTGTTTAAATAAATATTTATAGAAAACAAATACGATTCTCACAGGCAAAGTCATTAAAAACAGCCTGTAACTTTCGCGAATTCGTTGCTAATGACCACATGTTCTCTTGTCCGATAGGTACAATAAATATAAACATAAAATTCGCGAGGCTATAAAGAACAAGTAAGAAAAGCATTAAGTTCGGTCGGGCCGAACTTTTTATACCCTCCACCACAAATTTCAGCCATTTTGGTGGATTAATGTGGCCACAACCTTCAAAATACCGAAATTCGGAAGGTACCGTTCTATGGGGGCTATATGATGGCGTGGACCTATACTTACAAATTTCTGGGGGAAAGTTTTATACGCCTAAAGAAGACTAAATACCAAATTTCAGCCATATCGGTGTGATAATGAGGCTAAAACGTTCAAAATATCGAAAATCGGGAGATATTGTATTATGGGGGCTATATCAACACGTGGACCTATATAAACATTTTATGGTAGAAATGTTTCTTAGCCTCTGGAAACACAAAATACAAAGTTACAACCGATTGTTTGGTCAAATGGGTTTAATACATTCAAAATCTATTAAAATGACGCGTACTTTATAAGGGGTCTTATGTGGGGACTATGCCAAAACGTGGACCTATATAACCCAACTTTGGTAGGAATGTTTTCTGCCCTCTGAAGACACAAAATGCCAAATTACAACCAATTCTGTGGTCAAATGGGTCTAATACATTCAAAATATATTAAAATGACGCGTACTTTATATGGGGCCTTATATGGGGGCTATACAAAAACGTGGACCTATATAACCCAACTTTGGTAGGAATATTTTTTGGCCTCTGGAGACACAAAGTACCAAATTACAACCCATTCGGTGGTAAAATGGGCCAAATATCTTAAAAATTCCTTAAAACGACGACGCGTCACGCGTCATTTTGTATGGGGGCTATACGAAAGCGTGGACCTACATAGCCCGCTTTCAATACCAAAAGTCCTACGTAAATATAACATATTTTCCCAAAATTTCATCAACCTACGTCAATCCGTTCGGACGCTAGAGTGATTTCCACAGACGGACAGACGGACAGACAGACAGACGGACAGACGGACGGACATGGCTATATCGATGTAGAATTGCACGCTGATCAAGAATATATATACTTTGTGGGGTCTACAATGATTATTTCGAGTAGTTACAAACGTAGTGACAAACTTAATATACCCCCATCCTATGGTGGAGGGTATAAAAAAACAACAAATCTCAATATTGTCAAAAGTGCATTAAATGCTCTGAAATATCGCGATTTGATAACAAATTGGTCCAGAATGGTTTGATATTGGTTTTAAATATGATCAAAACTATTAATAAGTTATTACGAAAAGCGTAAATGTCATTATAACAAATAAAATTAAATAATGCACTACTGAACTTCAATGCATTTGGTGCAGAAACTTTTTTCACGATAGACACCATATTTCATAGTAGTTGTTTATGTTCTACACGGCTATGCGGTGGTAGTTTTGATATTTGCAAAAATTGCAAAAAAAAAGTTATAACCCTAGTTTACATATGGATGTATTTGGCCATTTGTAATTGCCTTCCAGCTCTGCGGGAACTAAACTGATTGAATTCATACTCCTTTTCAGGGGGGATATCATTTTTTAGTATCATGTTAGGATCTGAATAGTATCAATATATATCTGGTACAGCTTAAATTTTATACCGCATAAATCGGAAGTTGATCTTTCGAAGTTGTTTTTACTTACATTTTAAAAGTATACATATATGCCACAACCTCACTCCCAATGAAATTACATCAGAGCTCTTGATTTTTCAAATAACCCACCAATTTTGTGGATTTGTACCTTTTTCCTCAAAACTGTGGAAACCACGTTTGGCGTTACCATCTTCATCTTTGCAATCGGAATCTGACCGAAACCACCACTAATCTTTACAAACTCAAAACTAAAATAAATGAAAATCGATTTGATCGTGAATAAAAAATTCTATACAACTTTCAAAAATTGACAAAACAGAGAACAATGGACCCTCACACATATATAATTTTCGCCAAAAACTGTCCAAATAGGTGTCAAGGTATACTCCAAACGCGAAGCTCGTTAGAAATTTGTGGAAAAATTGACTTTCTTGAAAAAATATGTTTGCAAATTTTTCGCAAATTTTCGCGGTTTTTTTAGGTTTTATCCTTTTCTGCCATGAGACCATTCCGAATTGGTGCGAATTGTCAAAATCTGTTCAGCCATTCCTGAGTTATAAGCGTAGTAACTAGCATCATCCTTTTTTATATATACATACATATAGATTTGTGAAAAAGGTTTGTATTTTTGTTATTGTCTTGCCAATACTGGCATTTATAGATAACAACTATAGGTAATGTGCTGTTTCTACGGTACGTCGTTCGTTCTCTATTCGTTGTTCGACCCATAACTACGAATAAATTGCTTATTTCCCCATACAAAATTCTATGAACGAACGACGATTTTTCTACGTTGTTCAAGTAGAAATACTCTATGAACGACGAATAAATATGTCACATCCCTAACAAATGAGAGAATTTATCGAAAAACTAAATTATGACATGTCTAAATTCAAAATTGAAAAATTTGTTGAAAACTCAAAATTTAAAAAAAAAAGAAAAAGATGAATAAAAATTAATGAACTAATCATTTTATATAGATGCAGAAGGAAGAAGGTTGTGTTTCCTTCTTCATTCCACGCTCATTTCTTGCCCATTAGTTCAAAATCGAGAAAATAATCAGAAACAAATAACTGAAAGTCGGTATACACAAACATTGTTTTGACTTGTTTCTCTCTCTTTAATTTTGAAAATAGAACCATATAAAAATATATTGAAAATACAAAATTATTCAGAATTTATGGAAAATATGAATGAAAAGTGTGTAGTTAAATATAGAAGATACATTTGAAGGAAAGCCTATTGTTTTTATTTAACATTTAAAGTATATTTTATGTTTTCGGTTCAAATGTTCGTGAAAACAAGGAAACCAAAATGAAGGAACATTTGTTTATGCTTCTGTTAAATACGAATTGTGTCGTGGAAACGGGTTAATTCGTGTACGTCGTTCTACGAGGCGAACAACGTAATTTAAACGTTCGTGTGAACATGACATAAGAATACTCGTTCAAGAGAACACACAGAGAAACAATGTGGTCTCAGGAATCAAATTTTGATAGCATAATAGGTATTATATAAACGTATTGTTGTCTGAACTCATTTGTTATTATTAAATATTTACGTATCAATAATTTATTTGCGGTTAAAAAATAACTACATATAAGTGCAACGACGATGAACACAAGTACCCTGACTATAGGAAACTGTTGTGTGAGTCAATATAGCATTAGAGTCACAACAGTGGTAGGAAGTCTACTAGAATGCAGTCTTTTCAGGAGCGGCAGGATCTTTTCCAATTTATGCGCCGTACAATGTATTGGGCGGCCATGTATCCTCTGCATTTGGAACGTTTTCTGCCACAACGCATTTGTAGTATTGGCCATCTCTTTGAACTGTTTTACGAATTATTCCTCTATCTGGTGTCCATACACATTATTATTCTGTATGTGTGTACATTTTATTTGAATTACCACAGTGGGGATTTAGAGCTGCTGGTCAACTGTATGATGCAGATAATCATTTACATTTGGACATTAGGAATGAAGTTGTATTTTCGTCGTCTACGTTCAGATCAGCTTGAAGAATTGATGGAGACCATGAATAAGCAATACAGGACACGTTCGGCAAAAGGTATGTTGAATGAAGATGATTGGATGTTGGATTCTTGTTGTCTTTCGTTATACGAGTACTCACCATTATTAACAGGATTTACATATGTGACTATGGACCAGTGTTTAGCCATGTCAAATAGATGGATAAAAACATACGTCTTCAGCTGTTTTGCCGGAGCTGTGTTCTGGCTTATACTGCCAATCACCTATGGGGATCGTAGTCTCCCTTTGACTTGTTGGTACCCTCTGGATTATAAGGTATGTTAGAAATGTGAAGCCAGCTTTAATAATATGAATTGAATGGGAATAGACATTCCTTCAAATTTGAGAATTTACACTTGAGTCCTCCAACAATTTTCCTTTTTATTTGGTTCCATTCAGAAGCCTATCATTTATGAGACGGTATATGTCCTTCAAGCTATAGCTCAAATCCAAGTTGCCGCTGCTTTTTCATCATCCAGTGGATTTCACATGGTATTGTCTATATTAATATCTGGTCAATATGATGTACTGTTTTGCAGTTTAAAGAATATATTTGCAACTGTTGCGTTTCGCATGCATTCGACGGAAACACAATTGAGGTAGGTATTGATGTCACTTGTATGTTAAATTGTTTGGTTCGTTTACGCAAGGGGTTGGCCCATCCGTTGTAAAACCTTTTGCAAATATTCAGAAAAAAACCTTTGTACGTAACTCCACGTCCCTGGGTTTGTCATCTTAGCTTGGGGTTGGCATGTCCAGGATCCGGAACGGAGCAACAGTTTTTAAGATTCCCTGAATCCCTCATTTATACACAGGGAAAAATATGTGTTTCTTCTGTTAGAGCAACAATAATACCTCGATTATTATAAGTGTTCTTTTGTTATTGTTCGGATTTCACAAACATATTTTTAGCTTTCGGGCTATCTTATAGTAAAATGTGGCCATGAAAAGGAATGGAGCAATAAATTTAGTATCCAGTTTTTATATTTAAAGCCTCCGAATTTGTTTATTCGGCATTTTAAAATTCAGCCGATAGCAAAAGGAAACATATAATAAAGGATCCTAGTCTTTTCTTTACCTACCAATAGAGAATTATTAGGATATTTCTTTATTTTTTACAGAAACTTGTTCAAACTTCAGGAATTAACTGCACCGGAAGTAAATGAATTCTACTGTTCGAAGGAGGAAACATATCCAATTAACAAGTTTTTCCATGACACGGTGAAGACAACTAAATTTTCGACGTCTTCTCTGGAATTCCATTACCATTTTGGTGGAGCAATAAAGGAGTGCATCGAACATCATCGATTCGTTTTGAACTCTTTGGAAAATATGGAATGGTTTTTCAACCCAATATGGTTCATTAAAACTGGCGAAGTCATTTTACTGGCATGTTTGGTTGCATTTGTTTCGGTTAAGGTAAACACAATAAGCAAACGACAAAACCCATACCACCTAATCACCCCATCTCAAATTCCTTTCTGTAGTCATCCTCGGCAAATTCTTCTTTTCTGAAAATTCTATCTCTGGGTCAATATCTATTATTGGTTGCTTTAGAATTCCTAGTAATCTGCTATTTTGGAGAAATAATTTTTTGCAACAGCCAACGTTGTGGTGAGGCAATTTTAAGAAGCCCTTGGTATCTACATATGCGTGAAATAAAACAAGATTTCCTTATATTCCTGTTGAAATCGCGTCGGCCATTCCAGTTGACAGCCGGTACAAAGTTCGCTCTAAATATAGATTGGTATCGTTGGGTAAGTAAGTCCTTGCGTTATTGTTGTTTAAAAATTAATAGAAATTCTCGTTTATTCTCCAGGTAATCACAACAGCATTTTCCTTTTTGACGCTACTACAGACCATGGACAAAGGACTATAGAGATGACTTCGTAGAAGCTAAAATGCTAGAAGCTAATACATGTTTAATATGCATAACAAAATTATGTTATTTTGGATTAAAAGGCACAATAAACTTGCCGGGTCAAACTAACAGCAAGTTTTTATTACTATTATTTTTGAGGTCTGTGGATTCAGCAAATCGTCCATCTTTTAGACAGGTTCTTCGCTAGAGGTAGGGTCATGGATCACTGTCGCGTCCATATCTTCCTCCTCCTCAGTCAGCGATAACTTTTCCCAAATTTCATCCGGGATGCTTTCCTCCTTGAGTGTCAAGGGGACGCTTTCTCAATTAAATTGAGGAGTACAAGGTTCTGTCTGTTCTAACTGTCGTTAATATGGTCCAGTTTCGGAACGTCGTCACCGCCCATATTTCCAGTCCGATTTGTAGCAGAGTTAGAGCTGCTGGCCGTAACGTTAGGGGAATCGTTGTCAATGCCCATATTCGTAATTGTCAGGGATAATGAGGAGGATGCACTTTAGAGAGTGAAGACTGAGGGTGCCAAGGCATCCACACCTACATCGGTCGAAGGGTCATTTTGAGGTTTTTGGGTTTTTGGTTTTTTGGTTTTTATGTTTAAATTTCGAATGTCCATGAGATATTGAGTTGTAGAGGAGCTGAGGTCTACCGCGGCATAGCCTCCTTACCACGGCAAGGGCATGACAATTACTCGTTGAGACGAAGGGTCATTTTGAGGTTTTTGGGTTTTTGGTTTTTTGGTTTTTATGTTTAAATTTCGAATGTCCATAAGATATTGAGTTGTAGAGGAGCTGAGGTCTACCACGGCATATCCTCCTTACCACGGCAAGGGCATGACAATTACTCGTTGAGACGCCCAGGTATCAACGAGGCTCCGTTCAAATACAGTTGGTACCCTAACTGCAAACCTTGAGAACACCGATGGGCACGTGGTCGCTTAACACCCCGGTGTTAGGGGATCTCAGCAATTTTTTTATTTGGTAGGAGATCACTACCAAATATGTGTCACACATTCCAGAGATACACTGTGGGTGTTCAGTGCACTGTATTGGTTTGTGACAGTAGAGGTGGATAACCTTTAGTCGGTCACAACCCCCAGATCAACACTATAAGAAGCTGAGTGGAACATTGTGACGTCTAGCCCCCACAACGCGCCAAGATCGTTATCCCCGGCGGGGATACGAACATTTTTTGCAAGCAGATTTTATATCCTCTAAAGAGGCAAAGAGTAAATCAAAGGAAGTTGTCAAGGTCTACATAAGGTCGGCCATTTTGGATACTTTTGATAATAAAAATTATCTATTTAACATTATTCTGATTGGAATTTCTTTGTATTTCAAATCACAATAATGAATTTTGACAGCAAACTGAATAGTTAGATGGGCTTTGTCCGATCTAATATAGCCCTTGGGAGTTATATATTAGGGCGGGCCAAAAAACGAAAAAAATTTTGGAAGGCCTACTCCCTAAATTTCTTTCCATTTGATCCCAAAACTTTATATAAGAAATTTTATGGCGATCGGTTAACGTTAATCCGTGATCCAATAGATGCAAAAACTCTACCAGTTCATTATTTTTGCTAAAAAATATTTCATTAATTTCAATAAAAACTATTTCTACAAAAAATTATGATGATCGGTTAAACGTACTCCCTGACCGATCTTTTTTTCCATAGTACGGGGTCCAAAGGCGATCTTCAGGACATCGCTCTATTATAGGCCACAATTATTTTCCAAACGATGAAAAAATGTTTTCGCAATTTGTCATTAAAATATGGACCAAAAATTAAATTTGGATGTTTTTCCCACAAATACTATTATCTGCTTAATACTATCCGATCATTATCCAAAATTTTTGGCATCTTCCTCTTGCAAAAATTTTTCAGTATTAAACTATAACTGCGAACTTTAGCGTAGTACTAACTCCAACTACATCAACACAATTAGTATCTTTGGAAAGGTCGAGAGAACGTTTTCCAAAAATAAATCACGTTGGCTGAATGTGTCTGCCACGAACAAATATATAACACATATATTAAAAATGTTACTAATTTCACATAAAATTTACGATCCATTTTAACTGCTAAGTACTATCTCATCAGCATGTTAAATTGCAAGCTTCTTCTTTGTCATAAACTCAATCCTTATTTAAAATTTCGCCGATCGGACCATTTTACGACAAACAGAGCAGTTACAAAATCGGAAAAAATTTGGTTTTGGTCCATTTCACTCTAAATATTTAATAAACATTACCAATAAAAATAGGTGTATATTCTGGTCTGAAGCTGGCCTGCAAATTTCGTGACGATCGGTCCAGATTGTGGCCTAGAGTTTGATTAAAATTTATAATGGACACATAGGCGTAGCCAGGAATGCTTTTTGGTCGTTCTATAATTATTTACATACAAATGAACTGTTTTGTAGGACATAGGGGGGGGGGGGGGCAGCTGCCCCTCTCCAGCTATTACTGGCTACGCCCATGAATGGACTTACATACACACCACTAAATCGCTTTATCTCCTCGAGATATGAAAAATGGTATACCACATTGGGGGTCTACGACGAATATTTCGCTATGTTACATGATTTTTTAGCAAACAAACTTATAATACCCTTCCCGCCTTGTGGAGTAGGTTATAATGAGTCCATTATATATTAGGTAGTGGATTCGTTATCTAACCGACACATTATTGTAATATGCATCAGGGGAAAGTCAGAAGTTATTTTTTCGCGCATAAGATAATTTACCATTCTGGAATTAAAACATCGACCAGAAATTAAATTTTTATATTTTTTATACAAAAGTATGGTCAATTTCACCCGCTAAATAATATCAGATCATTATCCGAAATTGTATGCATCTTCCTCGACCCAAACTATTACCTCGTGCAAAATTTCATTACTATTGAACTTTAATTGCGACATATAACGTTGTTATGATTACATTACAAACAAATAACTGGATATAATGGGTTTTAACTCTGTTATCTGATCACGTAGATCAACATAATTGGCATTAATAGAAAGGTCAAGAAATCCTTGTCCAAGTGTGGCTTACTTGCCCGGGATGTGTCTTTCTAGAATAAAGATATAAGCTGAATATTAATTCATTTTTCAATTTTCGCACAAAAGTTTCGGTCCATTTAACCCGCTAAATGTTGTCTGACGACCATCTCAAATTGCAAGCTTTTTCTTCGTCATATAATCTTAGAATATTTAGAATTTTGAGGCGATCGGACTATTATTGCGCCCTACAGAGCAGCAACAAAATCGATAAAATTCGGTATTTGGTCTATTTCACCCGCTAAATATTTTCCGATCATTACGAATAACAATAGGGGTCTATTCTGGTCTGACCCCGACCTCCATTAAAAATTTCGTGATGATCGGTCCATAATTGCGGCCTAGAGTTTGATTACAATTTATAATGGACAGACGGACGGACTGATACACATCGCTATATTGCTTTATACACAAAAATGGCACACAAAATGGCTTATAGCTTGCTTTTGTCACTTTAAATCACTGTTGGGCAGAAATGCTCGGCCTCATACACAAAAGTGTAAAAAATACACGAGTCTCCCGCAATTTGCCCACCATTGCTTTAAAGTTTAAATGGGCTTCACTGCCTAGCATGTCAATTCTCTAGTTACAAGTAATGCGGCATGTAATAACTGGTAGAATGAGGGTACACATTTGAGTAAGAAAATGTCGTAAGTCCACAGGAAAAAGTAGATTTAAAAAAAATACTACAGCTAATATAGTTCAGATATAATGTTTAACGTTCTCCATGGTTGGGTTACAATGCACAGAACAAACCTACACCTTTGGATGATAATCGGATGATATTTGGCGGAGCCAGTGGACCAAACTTTTGAACAAAAATCTGATAATTTCTATATTGTAACGAAAATTTACATTTGAAATCTATTTTCCTCTATAAGCGAACTGATTATAAAAGATGGACTTCTGACCTTTTCATTGATACTCATTGGGATGATGTACATATGTGTTCAAATAAAACACATATTGCAAAATTTGTCAAAAAATCCCAATTTTTTTATTGTTTTTTTGTTCATATCTTACTTAATATTTTAAAAAAAATCAAATATTTTGTGATGTGCACATATTTAATACGTCCTTTTGTGGTTTGCAAAAAAAAAAAAAAGATTGATGTTTCCGCTGATTACACTGGAATTTGCATTTGCGTATATTCGGATCATAAATTTTTTAAAAGTGTTAAGAATGCTTAATTTTTTAAAACTATTCAATCTGGCCGATAACGCAAAAGTGACGGGTCTGTGTGGTTTTAAATACACGCCAAATGGAGATCATTTGTTTAAACTGAACTTGTAGGATCAGTGGAAGAGTTAATCTCAAACAATTAATAATGGAATAATTGCATTGGAGTTCTCACCCACATACTATATATTAGGCAGTTCCGTTATTAAACCGCTACTTTATTGTAATTTGCATCAAGAGTAAGGTCAATAGTTTTTTTTCTATACATTTGTAAGCTATTTTACCGAAATTTGTCCTGCATAAATTAAAATATGCACCAAAACTTAAATTTGCCATTTTTGCTCATTACTAAACACCATATGGTCATTTTTATACGCCAAATACTATCCTATCATCATCCACAATTATTATCATCTTATTAATACGTCCTCTAGCGTGATTTTGGTTATACAATCATCAATCAATCAATTTAAACTGTGGGACCCCGGTATAATTAGGCTAAAACTCTGTTATCTGACCACGTTCATCAATATAATTGGCTAATGGGGGCCTCTTCTGGTCGGAACTCGACCTGTATACACAATTTCGTGACGATCGGTCCATAATTGAAGCCTGATGTTTTATTAAAATTTTTAATGGACGGACACACATTGCTAGATCCCTTTATCTCCTCGAAATATGAAAAATGGTAAGTAGAATGTTTTTTCTTCCTCCTGAAAATTTTCAAAAATACAAAAACACATGTATTTGTTGTTGTTTTCAATTTGAAATACATGTATTTTGTTTTTGTATTTTTGAACGCACACGCAACACGCAATAGGTTTCGCCCTAAGAACGGCGATAAGTTCGGCCGGGCCGAACTTGTTATACCCTCCACCACAAGTTGTATTGAAGTAAAATGGAATAATTAGTTTCATTTCGTGTATGAAGAAGACTTAATACTAAATTTCAGCAATTTCGGTAAAACAATGTGAGGCACCATTCTATGGGGGCTATTTCAAAACGTCGATCTATACCGACAAATTTCTGACGGAAAGTTTTTAGGCTCAAAGAAGACAAAATACCAAATTTCCTATATTTCGGTAAGAGAATGTGGCTAAAACTAAAAAAAACCGAAAATCAAGAAGTAAGCTTCTATGGGGATTTAGGAAGACGTGGACCTATACTGATAATACTCTTCTGGAATATTTTATAACTCTTGGCGTGGACCGATACCGACAAAGTGCTGGGGGAAAGTTTTATACCACCAACGTAGTCTAAGTACCAAATTTCAGCCATTTCGGTGTGATAATGAAGCTAAAACCTTCAAAATACCGAAAATCGGGTGGTACCGTTCTATGGGGGCTATATAAAGGTGTGGACCGATACCGACAAAATTCTGGGGGAAAGTTTTATAGCCCTAAAGAAGACTACGTACCAAATTTCAGCCATTTTGGTAGGATAATGAAGCTAAAACCTTCAAAAGACCGAAAATCGGGAGGTACCGTTATATGTGGGCTATATGAAGGTGTGAACCGATACCGACAAAATTCTGGGGGAAAGTTTTGTACCCCTAAAGAAGACCACGTACCAAATATCAGCCATTTTGGTAGGATAATGAAGCTAAAACCTTAAAAATACCGAAAATCGGGAGGTACCGTTCTATGGGGGCTATATGAAGGTGTGGACCGATACCAACAAAATTCTGGGGGAAAGTTTGATACCCCTAAAGAAGACCACGTACCAAATATCAGCCATTTTGGTAGGATAATGAAGCTAAAACCTTAAAAATACCGAAAATCGGGAGGTACCGTTCTATGGGGGCTATATGAAGGTGTGGACCGATACCAACAAAATTCTGGGGGAAAGTTTGATACCCCTAAAGAAGACTACGTACAAAATTTGAGCCATTTTGGTAGGATAATGAAGCTAAAACCTTAAAAATACCGAAAATCGGGAGGTACCGTTCTATGGGGGCTATATCAAAACTTGGACCGATATATCCCATTTTCAATATCAACCATCCTGCAAGTAATAAAAACTTCTGTACCAAATTTTGACTCTCTATCTTTAAAACTGCGAGCTGTATCTTGATTTCAACAGACAGACAGACGGACGGACAGACGGAATGGTCAAATCGACATAGAATTTTATGCTGATCAATAATATATATATACTTTATAGGGTCTCCGACGAATATTTCGATGTGTTACAAACGGAATGACAAATTTAATTATACCCTCCATATGGTGGAGGGTATAAAAACTTTTTTCTATGCGCTTGATGTGCAAAAAATCATTGTTAAATAAAGATGCAACAAACGTGTTATTGAGCTAAATTAAAAAGGATGAATATTTTTAGAAGAATATTTGGTAAGTATAGATACTTTTTTTGGACAATATATTTTTCATTATCTCATTAAACTTTTATACATTTTATTTCAGGTACTTCTGAATTATCTGAAGCACACTTGAGATGCACTTTCCCAGGACCAAATAAACATAAGCTCCAGTATCAAGGATTCACGCACAAGTTTCAATATTAAATTGTCCTTTGTAATATACATATGTATGTATGTATGTATATACACGACATGTAATAAAATAAAGCGTGGTTAGCGCACATACGAAATATACAGAATAACTGTTATAATTATATTGTTTAAACTGGTATACTGATTATTCTGAAATTTGGAATTGAGATTACAGTTGGGGTGCCGGATTGAGGTAGTTGTGGAAATTCGTACAAATGGTACTAAATTTGGTACAATTTGGGTGAACTGATAGAGCTGGAATCCTGAGATTGGTTGGAGTGTAGGTTTGATGTAATTTTGGAAATTCGTACTTATGGGTACGAAATGTACATAATGGTACCAAATTTGGTACAGGTTGGATTTACTTATGGGTACGATAAGTACAAAATGGTACTAAATTTGGTACAATTTGGATTTGGGTGAACGGATAGAGCTTGAATCCTGAGGTTTGCAATTAAGATTACTGTTGGAATTTAGGATTAATGTAGTTTTGGAAATTCGTGCTTATTGGTACAAAAAGTGCTAAATAGTATTAAATTTGGATTTGGGTGAACGGATAGAGCTTGAATCCTGAAATTTGGAATTAAAATTACTGTTGGATTGTAGGTTTGAGGTAGTTTTGAAAATTCGTACTTATGATTAGGATAAGTACGAAATGGTACTAAATTTGGTACAATTTGATTTGGGTGAACGGATAGAGCTGGAATCCCGAGATTTGGAATTAAGATTACTGTTGGAGTGTAGGTTTGAGATAGTTTTGGAAATTCGTACATATGGGTACGAAAAGTACTAATTTGTACCAAATTTTATGCAATCTGGATTTAGGTGATCGGATAGAGTGGGAATTCTGAATTTTGGAATTAGGTTTGAGATAGTTTTAGAAATTCGTACTTGTGGATAACAAAAGTACTAAATGATTCTAAATTTAGTGCAATTTGGATTTGGGTGAACGGATAGAACTGGAATCCTGAGTGTTGAAGCGACTTCAACAACTAGCATTAAGAATTTGAATTATCATAAATGAACTACTTTTTGAATTACAACTGAAACTTGTCCTAAACGATCTGGTAGCCTCAAATAATAAAGCTTTTCCTAAATTCTGAGAGGCTACCATTTCATATCGGTGCTGTCATTTTTCTTTTGCTGAATTGTAACCAAAAAATGTATGCAAATGGCTGCATTTTTCATTTTTTGTTTATCTCACTTGAATAAATACCGCCTCGTCATCAAGACGAAATACACTGTGCCACAAATTGGAACTCAAGGTCTGTGCGGTGCAAAATTCCTTTTGGAGATGAAAGCCCTTAGTGAGTATATATCATTGTCCTTTTTGACATTTACCCGGTTTTTGTATATAGCTCCCGATATGCTAAACACGTTAATGACAAATTTTCTTGGAGAATAGATCCGGTTATCTAATATTATCTAGTATGCTTACCTACCAATACATAACAAATAACGAATATACAGAAAAACAAAACATAGGTTTTTTCTGAACAAAAACCGGGTAAATGTCAAAAAGGACAATGAAAACGTGACAATATCGATTAGTTGTCAATGAGAACCGTACCTAAAATTCTCTGAGCAATATTTTTGTGGAATATTTGGATGCTGTAAAATCTCATCTTGTGGTACTTTTACTACGGTTTAAGAAAGAAAGGACGAAAAGGACATGAAAGGAATTGAGTTAGAAGAATGTTCTACAAAAAGATTCGCCATTCGATTTGACTGAAGACATGTAATCTCAAAACGAAGCTACAATAACGGCAAACGGAGATATAAAGCTATTTTCTCAAGCATCATAGGCGAAAATTAAAAAAATTCATCGCGCGATATCTCAGAAACTTGACCTATGGGGAAAATTTCCTTTTGGGTTCTTAATATACTCACTAAGGGCTTTCATCTCCAAAAGGAATTTTGCACCGCACAGAAACCTTGTTGCACAGTGATATTTACAGTAAAATAAAAATAAAAAAATATGATAAAACCTTTTTTTGTCTGCAACAAAATAAATCAATATCTACCGCTTTCATTTGCTTCTACTGTTTGCAATTCTGAAGGAGTTTGCCACCGCTTCTTTTCTCTACACGCTACAGTCCGCTAAACGGCTAACTCTTCCAAAATTGTACACTGAGATTTGGAA
The DNA here is from genome assembly GCF_047663935.1 of Musca autumnalis. Lineage (NCBI taxonomy): Eukaryota > Metazoa > Arthropoda > Insecta > Diptera > Muscidae > Musca > Musca autumnalis. The sequence continues at coordinate 119,474,235 of NW_027411644.1, read as the reverse complement.
TAAGGATTACTGTTGGAGTGTAGGTTTGAGATATGGAGGTAATTTTAGAAATTCGCATATTTGGATACGAAGAGTACTAAATGGTACTAAATTTTGTACAATTTCGATTCGAGTGAACGGATGGAGCTGGAATCCTGGGATTTGGAATTAAGGTTATTGTTGAATTGTAGGTTTAAGGTAGTTTTGGGAATTCGTACTTATGGATACGAAGAGTACAAAATGGTACTAATTTTGGTCTAATCTGAGATGTGGAATTAAGATTACTGCTGGATTGTAGGTTTTAGGTTGATTTGGAAATTTGGGTAAAGGAATGGATCTGGAATTTTGAAGTTTGGAAATAATATTAATGTTGGAATTTAGGATTGAGGTCGGTTTGGAAAGAATGGATGGAGCTAAGATCCTGAAATTAGGATGCGTAGGGTAGAGACATGGAGGTGGTTTTAGAAATACGTACAGAAAATACACGAAAAGTACTATCTGAAACTAATTTTCATCTAGGTTGTAGGGATATAGTTGTAATTCTGATACTCTTATACCTCGATTTGCGTTGCCTCGATGTACGTTGTTTCGATTTTTATTAAGCAAAAAATAATACAGTTTTTTCGATTTGCGCTGCTGAATCGATTTGCGTTATTAAAACTAATATTTGAATTTTGTGAAGAGATTATTCAAAACATGTGGAAACATGTATTTTGATTTGCTTTGTTTCGATTTGCGTCAAAACCAATCATTAACCCAAATCGAGGTATTAGTGTATTTGAAATGAAGATCGCTTACGTAGGGTTTATATGTGGAGATGGTTCTACGAAAAGTACTAAACGGTGCTAAATTGGGCATTGGGTTTAGGTTTACAAGTGGTTTTCTGTAATTTGGCATTAGGGTCGCTGTTTGTGATAAGAGTACGTAAGGTAGAGTAAGTTTTGTAGTAGGATTTTTTGGTATTGAATTTTAGAAATACGTACCATAAGTATACTAAAATTATTAAATGAGATGTGGTTTTGGAAGTACCTGCTATAAGTATACGAAGAATACTAATTGCTACTTAATTTGGTACTCGGCGTAGGAGTAGTCCGACATTTGGTATTATGGGAAATTGGTTGGTTTTGGAAATACTTCAGTACGTATAAAAGGTACTAAATATTGACATGGATCTAGGGATAGACTTAGAATTCCGAAGTTTGGAACAGAGGTCAGTGTTGCTGTGTAGGTAAGAGCTTTGGACATACGTTCCATAGGTAAACGAAAGATACAAACACTTGGTAAATGATATTCCCAATACAAAAGTTGTACGGATAGAGATTGAATACTGAATTTTGGTGTGTACGGTTGAGATGTGGAGGTGGTTTTGGAACTGCGTACTACAAGAGTACGAAAGGTTCTAAATTTAGAATTGGAAAAACGTTTAGTTGTATATAAAGGAATATAATTGGAATTGAAAATCTGCGGTTAGGGTTGAGATATATAGGCGGTTTTGGAAAATATAGTCATAAGCTTACGAAAAGTAATTAATGGTACTAAATTTAGTACTGGGTGATGGAATAGATCTGGATAATGCGTACTATATGTGCAAAAAAGTAATAAATAGTACTAAATTTTTGAATTAAGGCCAGTAACTCTAAGCGTAATAGGTTAACATGAAAAAATAGTTCTTGAAATTCAAACTACTCACTTAGACGATTTCAATTCAATCAAATTTGTTCGAACATCTACCAAACTTCTCTTTTTTTTTGAAAAATTTGTAAACACGTTTTTGTTTTCAAACAAACAAAAAAATCTACATAACATTCGAACGAATTTGGATTCGAATCGACTTAGAGAAACCGGCCAAAGGGGTGCGGAAAGTAGCAATGTTGTACCGTTGGTATTGGGAAGGTTAGGAATCGAATTTAGTAATTTGAATAAATTTTTAAAATTTCATTTTATTAATTCTGGAATAAATAAAACGGGGTCTGTTTGCATTATCTTTTCTATAAATGACAACTTTTCGCTAACGAAGTAGCGGGCATATGCTAGTACCGAATATTTGAATTTTAATATCGAATGATTCGGCAATATTTATGAAATACGGTCGCTATTCCAGTTGAGGCAACTGACACAATGATTTGATCTTATAAGAATGATACGTGGATTGTGTTCCCTGAGCCATGGAGATGGTGACTTTAGAAATTCGATGCCGGAGTTCGAATTTTATATAATCGAAAGAAAACTAATTGAATTGAAACCATAATTCTTCGTCATACTTTCCCCCAAAAAATATATTCTTAGCCTTCCATAAAATAGGAAAATGTTAATGGCGTTTGTTTTGAAATCAATCTTCTAAAGCGATTTCTAACGGGTTCTCAAATCGACTCCTGTATCGGGGCTGTGTGAACGAGAATTCAATGTCAGAACATCAGTTAAAAAACTGTTATAAAAATGATTTATAGGCATCGCTTGAAAAACGTAACCAATGTTCATGAATTAATTACTGTAAATATACGCATACATATGTACATACATATATCAGAGTGCTGGTTTGGAATAACGTGAACCTGGTTCTTTCCAGTGGATATTTGTTCCCCAACGAACTTCAATGTACTTGATTCACTTGATTTAGACTACATCTGTTGGCCCAATTTGAACAGAAGGATGTGGACAATAATTCAATTATAATAAAACGATACTCGATAGTTGAGATGGTTGATATACTCTACGATTTATATACCCTCCAAAATCAGATGGTATAATAAATATATATGGGGACCATGTACAGTACACATTGGGGCTAAAAAGCAGCTATTTTTAAAAGTCTTATGATATTTTCGTGTGATTAAATATTTGAGTTTAATTTGAACGAAAACAGTTAACTTTGACATATGTATGTATGTAAATGGTCCCGTATAAAAAATAGGTTATGGATAACTTCCATTCCTCTTTAATACAGAGGAATAGTGACACCAAATTTCTTATTAATTTTCCATGCTCTATGTGGTGGTACGAGCATTTTTATACCCTACATCACTATGTGGGGAGGGTATTATAAGATGGTTTTGGTCAAAAAGTTTGTAACGCATGAAATTAATGGTCGTAGACCCATACGCTACAGGTCGCAATTTTGATCGTATCATCACCAAATTTTGGGTGTTAATGAGAGTCCCGGAGGGGAAGAAGCTTATTGATTTTAGCGATGATCGGATAATATTCAGGGGTCGGAATGGGCAAAAAACTTATTTGGCGATGATCGGATAATATTCAGGGGTCGGAATGGGCAAAAAACTTATTTGGAGAAAAAGTCAACGCTTTATTCTAAAGCGAATATCTCAGCTTCAATAAGGAGTATACCAAAAGTATACAATGAAAGTAGAAAATATCACCTTTTTAACGATGTAAAGTAGGTTGTCATGGGTGGCCAAATAACGACCCAGCAAAATTTGACGGAAGGGGTTCTTTGCGATGACGTGATTTCATGTCATCTTTTGCATTGGTTCAAAGGAAGTCGTGAAAGATCCGATCTTTTCATTAGGATTTGAACCAATGCAAAGGAAGTCGTGAAAGATCCGATCTTTTCATCAGCATTTGTACCCATTCAATCGATCCAATAGAGATGATGTTTGTGTTTTTATTTACACACCTGTTTATTTTCATTTTGGTATGTTCCAGTACTGCAAAAATCTACTAATTTTTACTATTTTTTCCGATAACATAAAGGAAAAATTGTTATCGTAGTAAAAATAAGTAGATTCTTGCAGTTTCTGAAAAGACCAAAGTTGTTAGAACTGTCGTCGTGATGTTGTCTTACATTTCCTGCATATCAAACAACTAAAACTTCTAAACAATTGGTATTATATGAAGTCCCAACCATCGAGCTAAAAATAGAATCGGACTGCAAACATTGCTATTTTAAAAGTTCCCTTGTCTGTTCTAAATCTGACATAGAATGAAATCAATCAAATCTCGCTTCTTGGAATTTGAAAAAAAAAGTCCGAAACGAAAAGGAACAAGAATCTGAAAATAAAGAAGAAACTACTTTTGGAAAGAAACTATTAAAAATAAATTAATTAAGCATAAATGGTATTTTCCATAAAAAGTCTCTCCTCCCCGTTCGTTACATTTTGTTCTTAGAGATCCCTAAAGCAAGCCGAGTTGTAGATCCCTACATATTTCCGTCACTAAACAAAAGAGTATAAATTACCAAAATGTTGTTATAAAATAACAAAATTATGAAATAAAAGTAATTTACGAAATAAAAATACTTAAAGGAGTGCATTTGGAGTCCATGTCGAAATCTGAACTGGTGATGGGAAGATAATTGAAAAATCCTTTTGTAAGATGAAAGAATATCAGTTGCGGAGAACGGAGGAAGTAATCTTTTGCGTTGCAGCGGTGGTGATTACATTGCAATTTTGGATGTAAACTTTTGAAAAACTAAACTGATAAATTAATTGTAGTTATTTCATGAATTCGTTTAAATTAATAAAGAGTTTTGTTTTTCATGAAAACCATATTTCAATACAGCATTTCCATTTTCCAAACAATACATGAAAATTTCATGCCAAGGGGTTGGTGAAAATGGCATGCCAAAGCATTGGTTAAAATGACATGTCAAAGCATGGGTGAAAATGACGTGTCAAAGCATTGGTGAAAATGACATGCCAAAGCATTGGTGGAAATGACATGTCAACGCATTGGTTAAAATGACATGCTTAGGATCCAGAAAAGAACGTCATCTTTTGGGGTCCACGCTCATATAAAATTCATCGATGAAGATGCTAAAAAGATGACATGCTAGATCACTTGCACCCATGATTGAATGACATCTTTGGCATCGAACATTTTGCTGGGGAATATATCGCAATAGTCGCTAATAGAACCCAACATTTCATTTTTGCGATTTTAATTATAATGGCGAATATCACAGCTTTGTTTGGGGACCTTCCAAAAGCAAGGCCTGAATATGAAAGTAGAAAATCACATCTTTACAATGATGCAAATAAGGTTGGCGTACGTGGCCAAATAACGGAGATATCGCAACCCAGCAAAATGTTCGATGCCAAAGATGACATTCAATCATGGGTGCAAGTGATCTAGCATGTCATCTTTTTAGCATCTTCATCGATGAATTTTATATGAGCGTGGACCCCAAAAGATGACGTTCTTTTCTGGATCCTAAGCATGTCATTTTAACCAATGCGTTGACATGTCATTTCCACCAATGCTTTGGCATGTCATTTATACCAATGATTTGACATGTCATTTTCACCCATGCTTTGACATGTCATTTTAACCAATGCTTTGGCATGTCATTTTCACCAACCCCTTGGCATGAAATTTTCATGTCCTGTTTGGAAAATGGAAATGCTGTATTGAAATATGGTTTTCATGAAAAACAAAACTCTTTATTAATTCAAACGAATTCATGAAATAGCTACAATTAATTTATCAGTTTAGTTTTCAAAAGTTTACATCCAAAATTGCAATGTAATCACCACCACTGCAACGCAAAAGATTACTTCCTCCGTTCTCCGCAACTGATATTCTTTCATCTTACAAAAAGTTTTTTCAATTATCTTCCCATCACCAGTTCAGATTTCAACATGGACTCCATGCACTTCTTTAAGTATTTTTATTTCGTAAATTACTTTTATTTTATAATTTTGTTATTTTATAACAACATGGTAATTTATACTCTTTTGTTTAGTGACGGAAATATGTAGGGATCTACAACCCGGCTTGCTTTAAGGGGAGTACACACTATCATTCAAAACTGACAGTCAACGTACTTTTTGGACGATTTTCCGACAAAAAAAAAACTTTTATTTAGCTAAAAACGTTTGAAATAAAATATGTACGGTATTATTTAGAGATTACAAAAGACATTTTTCAGTTAGGGTTTGATATTCTCGAAATAGACCTCGATGACTGTCAGTTTTGCTTGTCAATGTGTACTATACTTTAGGGATCTCTAAAGGCCGCGGCACATACGGCGCGTTGTGCGTCGCGTTACAACAACCACATGAAAAGTTCAAGAACAAACTTGGCATCACTTACACTTTTTTCATGTGGTTGTTGTTTTTAACGCGTGACGCGACGCACAACGGACCGTATGTGCCGGGCCGTAAGAACAAAATGTAACGAACGGGGAGGAGAGACTTTTTATGGAAAATACCATTTATGCTTAATTAATTTATTTTTAATTGTTTCTTTCCAAAAGTAGTTTCTTCTTTATTTTCAGATTCTTGTTCCTTTTCGTTTCGGACTTTTTTTCAAATTCCAAGAAGCGAGATTTGATTGATTTCATTCTATGTCAGATTTAGAACAGACAAGGGAACTTTTAAAATAGCAATGTTTGCAGTCCGATTCTATTTTTAGCTCGATGGTTGGGACTTCATATAATACCAATTGTTTAGAAGTTTTAGTTGTTTGATATGCAGGAAATGTGAGACAACATCACGACGACAGTTCTAAAAACTTTGGTCTGTTCCAGAAACCGCAAGAATCTACTTATTTTTACTACGATAACAATTTTTCCTTTATGTTATCGGAAAAAATAGTAAAAATTAGTAGATTTTTGCAGTACTGGAACATACCAAAATGAAAATAAACAGGTGTGTAAATAAAAACACAAACATCATCTCTATTGGATCGATGGAATGGGTACAAATGCTGATGAAAAGATCGGATCTTTCACGACTTCCTTTGCATTGGTTCAAATCCTAATGAAAAGATCGGATCTTTCACGACTTCCTTTGAACCAATGCAAAAGATGACATGAAATCACGTCATCGCAAAGAACTCCTTCCGTCAAATTTTGCTGGGAATAGTCGGTAATGTTAATAAATCCCATTTTTCAATTTTTTTTTAAATCACGCTACAGGTCGCAATTTAATCGGATCGTCACGAAATTTTGAAGGTTGATGAGTGTCCCACAGAGGGGATGATCGCATAATATTCAGGGGGTCGGAATTGACAAAAAACTTATTTGGAGAAAAGGTCAACGTTTTATTTTAAACCGAATATCTCTGCTTCTATAAGAGGTATATCAAAAGCAAAACCTGGGGCCTAATTACGTGATTCGATTCGATCGAGTATTTGCTCGTGAAAAAGATTTCGACACGATAAAAAAGCGGCATGACGAGATTCGATCGAAATCGTTGATCGAATGTTTCGAGAGTAACCGGTAATCGAACTATGAAAACCTATGTGTACTATAGGAAATATTATGAAGGTAGATGTAAAAAAGGTGTTTTTTGAAAGCAAGAACCAAAAAAAACTAAATTATGAATGAAAAATGTAAATATTTGTGGAATTTGTTGAACAATACATTCAATAATAATTTCGGAATGAAGTTGTGCTATGAAAATAAGAAAATTATTAATTCTTGCAAAATCTTTTTGACATTGTTGTAACGGATTGCTGATACATCTACCTTAATAATCCTCTCTCAAAATAAATGAGAGAGAGAGTTTGGTGGATGTTTTGCATTAGCCTCTCTGAGAGAATATTTCCTTTGGTAAACAACGGGGGATGAAATGTTTAAAATGTACTTCCCTTATACAATAAAGGCTATTAATATTAAATATTGTTTTCTTTTTTCCAGAAATGCTCATTTTTCAACTTATTTTTTAACGACTGCAAAAGTTATTTTTGGTTAATGATTGCATGCATTTTAATTCTAAATTAACAATTTCTCAAAACGACTGCAAAGGACTTTTCCCAATTTCTCTTGTTATATTGTCCAAAAAATGCTGCCAATTATTTACTAATGCTATGTTTACATTTACGAAATCCACTCGATTTCATCTGTCAAATCCATAGGTTAAACGTCAAATGAAATCCAATGAATTTCAAATGAGATTTCATTTGACGTTTGAGCTATGGAATTGACAGATGAAATCGAGTGGATTTCGTAAATGTAAACTTAGCATAACATCGTTTTTCTTCTATAAAACGACAACAAACAACAATTTTTACATTTTAAACAAAAAGACAATAAGGAAATCTTTCATTTTATTTGTTTACGATAGGTAATTTGGCCACGAGAAATTACTCGCAAATTTATGCTCAATTACTCGATAATTTTACTCGATAACGAATGTTGTCATCCTAACTTTGAGTACTCAGGTCGAAACAAATCGATATCGAATCACATAATTAGGCCCCTGTAGTAGAAAGTATCACCTTTACAACGATGTAAAGTAGGTTGTCGTAGGTGGTCAAACAACATAAATATTGCAATAGTAGGTAATTACACTACAGGTCGGAGTTTTGATCGGATAGTCACGAAATGTTGGTTGCTAATGGGGGTTAAAGAGGGGAAGAGGCACATTAAGTTTGTTGGTAGTCGTATAATAATCCCTAAAAAAATGTTTACGAGTGAAAAGCCCCGTCGGCCCCGCCGGCTGAAATGAAGATAAAGTTCACAACATTTAAGATATAGCTTTCAAAGAACATTATATAACTCCTAGGACTTAAAAAACTATGTAACTTCTAGGACTTTTGGTATCGAAGATGGATTATATCGGTCCATGTTTTGAAATAGCCCTTTAGAACGACACGGCAATATGTTGGTTGTTGGTGTTACTTGTTCTTTTGTGGAGGTACATACATACCTTTCTTGCATACATTTTTCGGCGCTCCACGTTAATGTCGCCAAAAATTTTGTATTTGTTCTTTGCAAACATTTTACTCAGAAAATTGTTGTTTCAGTCATCGATATACAGTTGATAGAAATTTCGAATTTTCTGACTCGCGCGGCTTATCATCGAGAAGGTCGGAAGGGAAAAAATCCGCCAAGTGTGAAAAATAGCTATCACAATCGAAAGGGAGAGCGAAAAATGTTTGTGAAAAAATTCGCAAATAAATTGATGGGGAATTGGGCAAAAATATTAATAACAAGTAAAAAAGTATCAGTCAGCTTTGCCGACAGAGATATACCCTCAGCCTGTGTGAATTGAAATACTTAAAAAAAACCTATGTAAGGGGTTTCAAAATTATGGGCGTATGCACCGACAAAAGTATGGATGGGATTAAAGCTTAAAAATTTGAGGGGGTATCGATAGATAGGTCTTTTTTTATCACACTAGCCTGCGAAAAACATAAAATTGCTGTAAACAGGGCCACTAGGAAAACCTTGGGTAAAAATGTCCAAAGGATCCTCGAAGGATTGGACAGATATGGCCCGAATTTGAACATAAACTAAGTTTCGACAATATTTAGAGATGCAAAGTTTGGACCAAATCAACCGTCTATGAAAAATCGCGCGTACCAGTTTAACGAATATTTTCGAACTTTTGTGGGGGATGTACCGGAAGGAGTGGATCTATAAGCACCACCTTCGAATTTCATCTAATATTTTAAGAAATATTACAATATCCAAAGTGGGAAGAAAGCAGTATTCGGCTCGAGCCCTCCGGCCACTACTACATATGGTGCCATAGGGTTTTTACAACTTTCGGGCTGTTTTCTCAAGAAGTATGGACTTGCCCCTGAAAAAACTTTTACTGCCGTAATTGAGGCAGCGCATGCAAGTTGCTTCAACAAAAATCAAAGTGATTCGAGAGCAGGTCTTAAAGTGAATTTATCCAAAATTTTGTGTGGGAGGTACCCGAAGGAGTGTACAAATATAGTCCATATTCGACCCTGATCTATATCTGGTAGATATTTTATGATGTGTAAAGTTTGGACAAAATCGGTCACTCCCATCAAGAGTTATCGTGCACACAATTTTTCCGAACATTTTTGAACTTTTGTGGGGGAGGTACCTGAAGGAGTGGACCGATATGGCTTATCTTCAAATTTAAACTAATGGGCCGATTCCGTACAGCGAGGCGAGTCATGTCGCGTCGTCTATCGTCTCTGTGACAAAATTTAAAAAATGCACTACGTACAGCGATAGAAAATAATCGTCGATAACAAGTTATTTTTATTTTATTTTATTTTTATTCGTTAGTAAAAATTAACGGCGACAGCTAATTTGTTGTCGCCGCAAAATGAACATTACGGCGACAAAATTTGACGTCGTCGTGCGACTTTTGCCATACGTAATGGAAAAATTGCAACTGGCAACGCGACACGACTCGCCTCGCTGTACGGAATCGGCCCATAAGTTTGCACAAAATATTACGAAGACCAAATTGTTGACCGAATCGGCAGATCCGTTCGAAAGTTTTCTTGCGCTCCAACCACTGCACACTGTATCATAGGGCTTTTTTGTATCTTTCAGGCTATTTTTTCAGGAAGTAGGGTTTTGCCCCTGATGAAACTTGTACCGCCGTATGGCGGGTCGTGAATACAAGATGCTACAACAAAAATCAAAACGATTCGAGAACAGGTCCTAAACTGAACTTTGCCGAAATTTTGTGTGGGAGGTACCACATCTAAGTTTGGTAGAAATTTCACGATTTGCAAACTTTGGACCTAATCGGTTATTTCCTTCAAGAGTTATCGTGAGGACAAATTTGTCGAACATTTTCGAACTTTTATGGGGGAGGTACAGGAATTAGTGGACCGATATAACCCATCTTCGAACTTAAACTAAGTTTGGGCGAAAATATTGCGAAAGCCAAATTTTGGACCAAATCGGTTCATCCGTTCGAGAGTTATCGTGCGCACCAGCCAGCCAGACAGACGGACATTGCTAAATCGACTCCAAATTGTCTGAAACACGTCCAAACATACTTGGGGTCTAAAACCATTATTTCGATGAGGCACATTTTGCCCGTATGAATGTGTATATACCCTCGTTAGCATAAATGCTGAGGGTATAAAAACATATTTTGCAATAGGTCTGTACGATAACCCAGAAGTTTGTACAAATTTGTAAAAACTTTTACAAAATGCTGTTCGATAACAAACTTGTAAAGTAAAAGAGAGCGAATTGTGAGAGAATTTTGGAGAGTTTTGTTACTGAGAACTTACAAGTTTTTGCAAGCAAAATTTTCCTTGTAAGAATTAGCAAGTTTGATCAGCTGATTTAAATTCGAATTATAGTTGTGCCAAAGGAACTATATGGAACTATCTAGTTCACTTCGCAGTACCAATGGCCCACATTTTTTCTTTGAACAAACTGCGTATACTTACTATCACACGTTATATTTCATGATGTTACCCATACGTTTTGGAACTAGTACAAGGAACTAGGAACTAGATTGCCCAACTCTAATTCGAATGTTTTGTGGCGGACTTTGCAATTCTTGGCAAAAACATAAACAAACATTTGGTTATTAAAATAATTACAAGAAAAAAGAGAAGAGATAATTAACTAAATAAATTATGGAAAACGACAAAATAACTTATTTTTTTTACAAAATAAATTACTTATTTTGTAGTTTGTGATGATTGTTTTATTTCTAATCCCAGCAAAAAGCGGCGCATCCAGGAAGTAGGAGGAACACAATGTGGACGGCCAGCCGTTAATTTATGATATGGAAAGGGAATTATTTTTGTAGCAATGGATAATCAAATAATTTTCGTAAATAACCTTCAATTGTTAAATTAAATCATATCCGCCAAACTTCTTGTTTGTAAAATCAGCTGACTTCTTGCAAGTTTTTGCAAATTGTTGTTCGATAGCATTCTGCAAATTTTTAGCTTCGAGAGAGTAAGGTAAGTGGAGAGAATTTACTGAGAACTTGCTGAGTACTTGCAAGTACTTTTTACTTGTGAAGTTATCGTACAGACCTAATATTGAAAACAAAAATGACTTTAAACCAGTGTTCACCAGCGAGCTGCTACTGAGAGCAAATTATCGTAACTTTCAATCCAAAACACACGGTAATGTATGCTTAGTTGCTCTCAGTACGGGCTCGCTGGTGAACACTGCTTTAAACACGCTTCTCAAATACAATGCTCGAAAAGCGTTCCTTTACTTCACACACAATACAATTCATATGGGAGCAGTTTACAACTTGTACTACTTTTGCCGGTTTTACCGTTTTCAAAAGTAAGTCCCGGTCCACACTAGCGTGAATTTCATTAAAAAATTTCATGAAATTAGGTGTTCTTAAATCAAATTCACCACTACAGCAATTTTATAATTTTACTTTACTATGGATGTCGATCTAGAGGCGCATAATTTCATGCAATTTTTCAATGAAATCACTCTAGTGTGGACCGGGACAAAGGAGACCATATAAAACTCAATTTTTATTTCCACATGAATAGGCTCGAATGCAAAGTAAACAAAAATGCGCACACACACTCGTTTATTACATGAAAGCACCACCACAGATTTACTGTGTAGAGTTGTCAAATTTGTCGTTATGGCTATTTTTAAGGGAAAGCAAAAAATGTGTATGTCCCACGAACATCCCTAAACAGCCCACAAAAAACTACAGGATGGCAACACTAAAAGTTATCTAGGTTAGGTTAGGTTGAAGGACGTGTCATATTGGAGACCTTATGAAGGATACGTGTTCATTTTCACACGTATAAATGAGAAATGTCCTGCCATAAGCCTAGACTGGCTTAAATTCTAAGGAGCTAGCACCATTTATTTTAAATCACGACAACTTATTTTGTCATAGAACGACTAAGATTAGCTATTTTAAGCAATATCCATCCAAAATGCACCATTAATATTCATTTCTTGAACAATATTGCTTAGTTTTGTAGAAAATTTAATATATTTTTAAACAATTTAATTTTTTAAAAAATGTCGAACGTTAACTTTACAATTTAGTATGTTTCTGTACATCAGATGCCTCTACAAGGATATTCAAGTACAAAAACGTCGAACTTTACCCAGAAAAATACTTCAAAAATAGCAAAAATGTAGTGCCTTATGAATTTTTCCTTGACTCTGAACGCCATCTACCGTAAATGATGGAACTAATTAAACTATATCTTTGTTTCAGGTGAATTATTCTCAAATATTTTCTATCCAATAAATTAAAGCACTTGTTTCAACAACATCTGCCATAAATAACGATTTTACTCGTTTTGAAGGGTGTTCGAATATGAGTTTTGCATACTGTATATAGTTTACTTTGTTTAATTTTTACGTTGTAATTCCAATTTTGGGTAACACTGCAATAGATAACTAGCTACATTTTTTAAGTACCTAGTAGGTATTACCTACCCATTTCACCCACCGATAATACAGATTTTCTTTTTGTTAAATAATTATTTCAGAGGTTTTTTTATTTACTTTAAATGTAGTATAAATTAATTGCTTTGTTGTTGGTTGTGTCGTTTTTTTATTCCGATGTTTTTGATGATTATTTTTGTTGTTGTTTAATATGGCTGTGTACATGTTTGTTACGCAATAAAGTATATATTTCATTTTTATTTTTCTTTAGTTGTTTCTTTATGTTTTAAATTAAAAAGAGATTTGATAGATTTGCTTGTAATTTTATAATTATAAATTAAATTTCAAAATCATATGTTTGTTACCCACTTAAAATTAGTTAATATTTGTGGTTTTGGGGTTGTTGTTTTTGTATTTTCTAATTGTTATTATATTATTACTCTATTTTACTCGCACTAATAAAAACCAAGTAAGTAGAATATAACTAGAATAAAATAAGAAAATTTGATAAATATAAAAAAGAATTGCTATACAAAAGTTAATTAAAGTATACCATTGGATTTTATATTTTAATTAAATTTTTTGGTTTTGCACAGGCGATAAGTTGTTTGCAAAAACAGACAGAACACAACTAGCAAAACCCTTTCTTAAAACGATGCATGGGAAACGAATGTGGGATTAGGCCAGTGGAGAAGAAAGGAGGAAAACGAGTGGAAAGAGAGAAGAACATAAAATAATTATTAAATATTTCTTAATATGTACCATTTGATTTGTGTTTCTTTCTTTTGTTTGTTTCCTTCATTCATAGTTTAACAACAAATTGCAACAAAATGCATTACGAATAACAATAGTATTAATAAAACTATTAATGATATCTTCACAAATGTACAACAACTACTATCCAGAGCGGTCAAATTTCTATTATTCTTCTGTCCAACAACAAATGCAATGTCACTTTCAATTCTTGTTGTACGCAATAGAAACGATGTCGTCGTCGTTGTTGCTATCGCTGTGACTGGTGCAACAGGCTGTGGCATAAGAACGCAATAACCCAATTTCTGATAATGCTGATATCGCTGATGATGTTGACGCTGTTGATGCAGTGACTGATGATGCTGCTGGCGATAAAGATGATTGCTTGCCGGTGACAAATGATGAGACACTTTATTGCAATTTGTTGCCACCGATAGTAAAGTTGTTAACTTTGCGTTGTTCACTTTGTGCTGAATTGTGATGAATGTTGGCTAGCTTGCGGTGGCAATACTCGTACTATTGTCATGGTTGTAGTGTTCTGTATTTACAATGACTTGTACCACATAGCCGTTTTGTATGTTACATTCTTCGATTGGGACTTTATCGCCCAACAGTTTGCCACTGTAGAACCACCGTTGACAACATGCATCTACGCCCTCAACAGCCTAAAAAAGAAATTCAGATTATCAAGTTTTGGAATATGACATACAAAAGTATTATTGAGAAGCTACTACTTACCTGTAATTTCTTTTTACATTGTCCCACTGTGTCTTTGGAGTATACAGGTAATTTAACATCAGACATTGTTGACGATATTCTCAGTTTGAGGAATACCTCGGTACCGCCATCGACGGGCTCTGAAAATTCGGCAGGTGAATCACGACCATTTTCCTCCTTAACTATATTTATAGGATATGATAGACAGTAAATGGGTACTTTGTATTGTGTACCCAATTCATCATAGCATTCTGTAAGGTATCTGAAAGTATACAAAAATTATTGCAATTAATTAAATGGGATTTGCAGTTAGAATGTCAACAGTATTAGAACGAATTCCAATTGTTGTAGATATCTAGACGCCTACACGTAGTAAAGATTTAGTTGTTGGACCTCTATGCCCTCCCTCATCACATATTGGCGATAGGGTTTAAAACAAAATAATCTCCCAATAAGTCCATTAATGACAACACTGCAGCAACGTCCACGGAAAATTATGAATCCAGAATCGGAGAAGCCTAGATTTGGTGAAGGGCAGGGCAGTTTGGTGAAATTAACCCGCCAATTGCTCAGCGACTGTAGCAGTCGATAAACTATCCTCTGTTCCGAGAGAAAACACTAATCCTATGAAGGCAGGTTTGAGGACAGTTGAGGAAGAAACTCTGGCAAACTAGTCGCGATTGTTCCCTTTATCGTAAAGAGTTCAAATTGAGGGGGATTAGTGTCAAGGTGGTAGTCAAATTACCCTACCCAATAGACGTCCTGATCTCAACATACTATTTCTCTCATCCCGTTGTCCACAGAGGGCAAATTAAGTTCAACATCTACCCTAAAGATCACATCAGGAGCGATTTTGATTTTGCTCAACGTCACATATGTAGGTGTTTCGTCTTTATGACCTCCACCGACCTGAAAATGCGTTCCAATGCTTTTGCGATGTATTAGAGAGTTCTTAATTACTGCCTTGGCAACAATTTTTGTCTTTGTGATGGCTCGAAAATCTCAATGGTTTGGCTGTTATATGCCAAGATGTCAAAAAAACGTAGATAAAAAACTTAAAGTCAAAATCGGGAGGTTCGATTTTCATCGTAGACATATGGTCCAGTAGACTTTTTTGCTCAGTTCAATCCCAGGAATCAGAAACGCGAAGGGCCTATTAAGGTTTTTTCCTTCCACATAAATCGCCCCGGCCTAATACACATTCTACATAACTTTGGTAAAAATGGCACGTATAATATTATGAGTATTGACAAACACAACACATGTTTGGGTGTTGCCAAGTGAAATTAAGAAAGTACTCGAGAACCATTATAAACCACTATAACATAAGGAATAATTAAAAATTATAACAAATCAGAAAAGAAAACAAAAAGTATAAAAATTAAAGACAACAAATGAAAGAAACAAAAAACAAATAATAATAAAAATTAAATTTCCTTCAATTTTTACTTTATATTTTCTTCTTCTTAAGATCTTCCAAATGTTTCGTCAGCGAATCTTGGTCGCGATTCGCATTCCATAAACACTTATTTTAGGTTGGTGATACGTGGAAGATTTTTAGGCCATATCGCCTGCGACAAATTAATCGCCCAGAAGAATCGCGTATTATTCTTAGGCGATAGAAAAGGTTTGTAGGGCATTAGATTTACATACTTTAATATATTAGTTTTAAGTTTTCGGAGTAGTAACTTTATTGTTGTATTTGGAACCGTTTTGGGCTAGGTACTGTGTTTTTAATAAAATATAAAAAAAATTAAAAAATAAAAATTACATTCAATACACACTAACACAATATACCCTAATGTGCGAAAAAATAGACCCAATTGCGCTACAACGCATTAAACGCACTTCTGCATAGAGTGTATTATGGCGCAGTTCGCATTTTATAATGGTACATTGTTCCAGAAGATAAGTTTCTACCCGCCCAAAATATCAAAATCCAATTCTAAGAGGTTAAAAATATGTCAAAGTGTTCCTTGCGTCTTCAACGCTCGTCACGAGATATGGAATTCAAAACTCCTAAATGATCCACGCTGTAACTCAATTACTCGGTTGATTATTCAAAATATATGGGGTTCAATGCGTCTTCTCCACAAGCGACATTCAGCAAGCAATACAGGAAAATAACTCCTGTCCGAGGCGTTCTATACGGTCGATTAATCAATGCTGATTTCCGACTTCAGGAATTCCACCCTTCCAAATGGTGTCATGCGTTGGATTGCCAATTCTTCGAATTCCTAGAAAAAAAGTCAAAATGTCGTAAGATCAAAATGCGGCTGCCGCAAGCCGAGGTCATTTCAACCATTTTATTAATTTTTATCTTGTGAAACTCCCTGAGACTGTTCCATTTTTGCACCAGTCGCACAGTGGATCAGAAATCGATTTTCCTGACCCAAACCCAATTTTTTGTCGTCACCGATTGTTAATTTTTATGTGGGATTCGATAGTAATTATATTGAATTAAAGATACCAAAAAATTAAGTCAAAATATTGGAAGGTGTGAGCGTGAGGTGACATGCGACAACTTTCCTCATTTTAAAATTTGTAATTTTTTCAAATTTCTGGTGAAAGAAAGCTATTTCTTCGGAAACTATAATATATATTGTGTTTATTGCTTTTTGTTAGGTAGGTAGACTTAGAGCCTTGAAGAAACGTTTTAATAAATTACTGTAGCGTTCACACGTAGTGAGCTATTTTATGTTAGGTTTATTTGAAAATTTTTGCCTTTTTAGGCGAAGATCATTTTTTAAGATTAATTTTTTATTTTTTTTTAATCGAGCTTTATGATCTATTATGCAAGTGAAAAAGGAAAGCCGACGATTCGAACCCACACACCCACCACTATGTGACATGCATGTTTCGTCTTCGGTAAAGACTCTTCAGACATATCGGATGTGGAGCGGCTTCGATGTCCTCGAACTTTTCTTCTTTCAAATGCATTTTTGTTTTGTATTTTACAACAACAATGAGGATTTTCCCAATTAGTTGTGCTTTCATGACAAACGCTTAGCGCTGCCTTTGAAAGTTATGAGTTTGGCTCTGAACGCAAACACGCCGTGACAACACTTTTTCCTGTGTTTTTCAAGGACGTGGGTTCAAACCCCAGCCTGGCTCATTTATTTTATTTTTCTTCAGGTACTAAATTTTAGTGAAATTCCAACTTTAGCGGACTAGAACTCTTAGGGAACTGTTTTCGCATAATGATACCAGAGAGTGCACTCTTTTAGCGCATATATACTTTTGTACCAGTACCGTTTAACAACAAAATTTTTCAACATTAGCTTTATCTGCGTTCATTCTCCAACCGAAGACAAAGATGATCAGACCAAAGATATCGCTCATTTACTCAAAGAGTGGCATAACTCAAAAAAAAGCGATTTCTGAGTTAGCAAATTCTATTTATTTTACACCTTCTACTTTATCTTGTGTCTAATTTGTATGCTGATATCTCTAAAACTCAACGAGTTACAGCTCGCATAACTCAACACAACTGTTTTTTGAGTTTATGAAGCACTAAAACAATTCAAATCATGCTTGTTCTCGCACAGAAATTTAGCACTGATATCTGGCTAGCTGTTTACAAAATATGGTCCAAGTAGTTATTTTAGCTTTTGTGTAATAATCTTTTTAAGATGGGAAGTCAAATATAATACAAAACGCGTTTTTCTCGAAACTGGATTTTTTGAAATGTGTCACTCTTTGAGTAAATGAGCGATATATTCTACGAGCGCCTAGAAGAAACATATGACCGTTGTCCAGCCCATGACATTAAAATTACTCTAGGCGTACATCGCAGCAGGTGGTCTCCGAAGCCATAAGCGGCTATAAATCGAATAGAGTCCTAAATCAACATTCTTCTGCTATTTCGAACAGTGAGCGACAACTTCCCATACAAACACGTAACATTCTGACACAACGGTCCGGGTGTATCAATGTTCTCAAATCCTTCAACAATAATATACATATCTTTCTTTCCTTTTTTGTTTGTATATTATATTCTTTAGAAAAAACCTCGAGTTACGAGCCGAAATGTTACAACAGTAACGCAAATAACTGTCAATATAGCGAACGACCAAATTCCGCTGCACCATATCCATTGGTGGCAGGCCTAGTTCTATCCAAGGCCGATCATTGAATGCTTATTTTATACTTGGCATTTCCTTAGCTAACTTGGCAGCAACGTACAAAACCATCGGGCGCAAAATGGCCGATTGCAAACTTCCAGCCTTCTCTTATTACCTCAAATTTATATTATACGTAGATAATTTTGGAGCAATGTTTTAAACATTATATGCTTTTATCAATTTCTTATCCGGCGTAATAAAAGATAAGTACAATTCTTATGATTTGCTTAGCTAGTTATGACCGATTTCAAGATGTATTGATTCATTTAGTTCATTTAATTCAATGACGTATTCATAGCAATACTGAACATTGTTTTCTAATATTCACTTTGATTTATAATAAAAATTGTAATCAAAAGCTAAATCCAATTAATAAATGCTTAATCAAGTAATTACATACTTGAACTATGCGTTCATAGTTGCTCTCTTTGTTCATATTATAGAAATGTAATGTGGAAATTCTACTAACCTTCGCAATCAGAATCATCACTTCGTAAAATTAAATATTTTTGTTTAACCGCACAACTGTAATGACACCAACAACTCCGAAATAAAAACATCATTGTATTGCATGACCGGACAACAAGTGTGTACTGCGATATAATGAAGAAGAACATAACAACAACTTTCTAACACAACGCCCTCCAACCCCTTTACAACAAATGGTAACCACAATCATGGTAATGAAAAACATTTTCTCCTAGGACAATGACAATTGTTTAAAAGGCCAAAACCCCGTGGTACTATGTAAGTAACTGAAATATTTACCTCCACGCCATAGCAAAACAACAAAAAACCACGAACAAGCAATTAAGTTTTAGGAGCAATTAGCAACAATTACCAATGAGCACCCTTACCCATGCTACAATATTCAAAGTGCTCGTGGTGATGACGAAAATACGAAGAATATCATGTTATCGAGCAGCAGGATATAAATACTGTTGTGATGAGGCATTACGACGACCAAACTACCATCATCGGTTTCAAGTTTTTGCATTGATTTTGAAAGGTTTGCCTTCGTCTCTACTCCCTTTCATATATCTCAAAGTAAAAAAAACATTGAACTCTAATGGCGTTTTCCAAACTTTTCATTGTGTATAGCATTACTTTGAAATAATCGCATTACTTAAAATACAATAAAAATAAATAATTCCGACAAATCAAGTTTTTAAACAATGTAAGCGATTGTTATACAAATCAAGTAAACCAATGCTTGGTGTATGTCAATTGCTGACACAATCAGTACTCACCCATTCGGCACAGAAATATTGGCCCCATCGAGTATGGCCTGGGCCAACTGGAAGTCGAGAGCTTCTGCTGCAGTCGTTGCTGCCCTTAGGGCATCCCAGATTTCTTTGCGACCATCAAAGGCTGGTGCTGTATCCCAAAATTCATCACGTTTTGAACGCAATTGGCCCTCTGTCAGAGGAACATCTGAACGCCAGCGTATTGTTTCATGACACAAAGGACGATTCTTGCGTGCCGGACCAACTTGGGTACCTTATCAAACATAAACGGAAGGAAATATAAATATTATATTTTTTATTATACATATTTGCCTGGGGTCAGTACGATAATAACATACCTGCTGTCGGCGGTCTGGATACACTGGCCGATGATACACTTACTGTTTCATTGTCACCACTATAACGTCCCACACAACCTCCCATTTCATTCGAGAAATATATGAGACCTCAACACCACTCACTATACGGTCTTTTCCGAATTTTTTCCCTAGTTATTGTAATTTTCTTTTGCTTATTTTCTCGATCCAAACTTGATGTTTTTGTATTGTCACTTCTACACTTCTGCTTCCTGTCTCTTTCTGTTTTTTTAGCTGAAATTATTTTCTTCTCTGCTTAAGGTCACTTCACTTGTCGTCGTTGTACCTTTTTTCTTCTGTTCATAATTCACTCATTTTACGCTTGATTTGTGCAACGAAATTGTGTGCGAAAATTGTTTCTGATATGTTTTATTGGAAATTTAATTTTGTGCACTTAAATTTTATTATTCATTTTACTAAAATAATAAATCGGACAAATCACCAGAGTCCAATGGTGATGCAGTTTAATAACGGCGACTAAGTTCAACGGCGACAGTTTTATAGAAATAGGGATCTATAAAAAATGTTTAATTAATCGATAACTGATTCGAGAACATATTGAACTAGGCAAATTCATATAAGGTATATGCATGAATTACAACAACTAACAAATTTACAAAAACAACATTGTTGTTATTGAAAATTATTTGTCAAAGATAAATATTGAATAATAGGGTCGTTCCAAAAATTTTCTCAAAAAAAAACATAAATACATTTTGAAAATCCTCTAAAATAGAACAAATTTAAATCAAAATGTAAATAAAAAGCACTCAAAACTGTCGTAGCTCATTTTTATTACACGTTTAGGATGAAAAGCAGTATTTTATGGTAGCAAATTTCGAAGTTTCAAATTTCATGAGTAGACCCTATTACCTATTACATTTTGAAAACTAAATTTACAAAAAAAGTAAGAGTACAGCTGATTGTCACTTCTACCTTATATAAATATGCCTTCATATCGAATAGAAGGAACAATCGAATATGAATGGCTTTTATGTAATGCCATGTTCATACCAGCACCAGTTGTTCGCTCTCACAATTACGTATACGAATTAACCCGTTCATACGACATGGTACATACAATGATAGAGTTATTACAGTTAGGCCACAGCTAACAGCTGATTACAATTTTTTCTTAGGCCATGTTTATATTATAGCCTTTTAAATTTAATAAGGGTTTATTTGACGTATACACAAAGGAATTGACATTTGAAACCCAGTGGGTTTGTTAAATCCGGTTATATATAAACGTACTATTTTTTACTACACTACTATTTTTTACTACAATAACATTTTTCCTTTATGTTATCGGAAAAAATAGTAAAACTTAGTAGATTCTTGCAGTTCTGGAACAGACCAATTATGGTATATGCTGTCAAAAGCAGAGTTGTTGACATTCTGCAACATAAAAAACATAAAAAAATCAATTATGTCAGCGTTCGACTTCTGTTTTTCGTCCATTTTCTTCTTCATTGTGAAATAATCGTCAAACAAAAGTCGAAAATCAGTTCTGTCATTTTTTACCTGCAGAAATTTTGCTGGTAGCCTGTGGTAGAAGAGAACGCCATTTCGCTCTCTCTCCACTCTCACTCTCTTAAAAATTGCTTCCAGTTTTGCCACTTTTCGGGGTTAAGGAACGCTTTGCAGGTTAAAAATGGTAACAAATGGTAAAAATGGTAACCTCAGGTAAGTAAAGGAACACAGCTTTTATTACGATAGCTATGAATACCATGATATCAACATAGTTCATATTTTCACACTTCTTGTTTGTTGATTTTAAAGGAAGTTTCAAACAAAAGGCATGCAAAATTAGTTGAAATGAACTTAAAAAATAATTCTCTTTCCTTCAAACATCTTTTATATTATATTCTATTCTTTTCATTCATGGTTTCTATTTTTTCTTAAACTTGTGATGTTTTCAACACATTTTAAAAATTTCCATTTTCAAAATTAACGAGAGAGAGACCTGCCAAAATAATCTTTTAATATAGACTTTCAGGCAGGTATTTGATTCCCTTGTTCGTACTGACGGTAATTCGCTCTCTATTCGTTGTTCGAGCGCAAATTATGTACACAGCAAAAAGTTTGCATCCGTGGATGCAGTTTAATCAGTACAAGCGCCCTTGGAGTACATCTTTTTCTATGAATTCACTTATGAATTTTGCAAGAGAGCGCGCAGCTAGGATGCACTCCATTTTCGATCCAAATCAGGGCATTTGATGCAGTGTTTTGGATTGAATTTTAATGCAGTCTAAAGATACTATAAAAATGCACGCCATTGCAAAATATCCAAAAATAAATAAATGCTCTGTTCCAGAACCTGCAAGAAGCTACTAATTTTTACTACAATAACAGTTTTTCCTTTATGTTATCGGAAAAAATTGTACAAATTAGTAGATTCTTGCAGTACTGGAACAGACCAAAAATACATTTCTTATTTGTGGAAAACAAGAATATTAACTTTATTACATTAACACAAATTATAAAAAAGGCCCCATTAAATTTAATCGTGACTGAGTTTACTTCCTCTGCTCTGCATTTTATTACACCGCAATTGATTTTGCTTCATCATCCAAATGGTTTCATATTTTTCCTCCTACTCCAGTTCAGCAGGGGCTGGATTCTTGTTCTATGAAAATTTGAAATGAAAAATATTTCCTTTATAATTTTTTTCATTTGGTAGTTTTTTCCTTTATAAAAGTTTTCATTTCATAGAAACAGAATTGAGCCCCAGTAGTTAACCTGAAGACATGAAGAGCGACATAACGGTATTTTTTAACGATAGAGTGGACAAAATAACGGAAGGTTTTTACAGTAGATGAAGTTCATCATTTGGTCTGTTCCTTTACTTTTGAAAATGGTAAAACCGGCAAAAGTAGTAAAAGTTGTAAACTGTCCCCATATGAATTGTATGGTGTCTGAAGTAAAGGAACGCTTTTCGAGTAAAAAGTTGTAAAACTTTAAGATTCTTGCACGTAAAGGAACAGACCAATTATCTATCGTTTTGTAATAAAAAGTGAAAATTTCAACATTTTCAGTTACTACCCTTTTGTTGAACTGGTGCGATATATCTTTTTCGGATCCTTCTTCTTCTTCTTTATTTGCAAATTCGTTTTCCGAATATTAGCGACCAATACAATTTAGTTACATTTCAAAATTGTACATAATTTGATTTCATAAATTATTTATTAAATCCGCAAATCCTTCTCTGTGTCTCTTACTTACTTAGTTGGCCCATTACAGAACATTTGTTCCATAGACCGAACTAAGAAAAGATCTCCATTCCTCTCTGTTTTTCGCTTGACTTTTTGGAATTCATTTCTTCATCCACTTGTATGCTCCATCCAATCTTAGGCCTGCCGATTCTGCGTGCACCGCCATGTGGCATGTATTCATACGCCTTTTTAGCGGGTTCATCATCGCTCATTCTCATGATATGGCCTAGCCAACGCAATAGTTGCATCTCGATACGTTTAACTATATGCATGTCTTTGTATAGCTTATATAGCTCGTGGTTCATACGACGTCGATATTCACCGTCAACGCAAATCGGCCCGTAGATCTTTCGAAGAATTTTCCTCTCAAACACACCAAGCACTGCCTTATCTGCTTGCGCAAGTACCCATGCTTCGGAGCCATACATTAGCACGGGTAGTATCAGCGTTTTGTATAGTGTTATTTTTGTTTGACGAGATGTGGCTTTGTTTTTAAATTGCTTACTTAGACCATAGTAGCATCTGTTGGCCAATACAATTCTTCTTATTTCACAACTGATGTTGTTTGTTGTGTTTATGGCAGTGCCGAGGTAGACGAAGTCTTTAACTACCTCAAAATTGTAGGTACCAACTTCCACAGTAGGTCCGAGCTCTATGGACGCTTTGCGCGTCGACACCATCAATTTGGTCTTTTCGCCGTTTACCGCCAGACCCACTTTCGCAGATTCTGCTTCGACCTTCCTAAAGGTATCAGTTACTTCCTTTACTGATCGTCCCAGGTTAGGTTAGGTTAGGTTTAGGATGCGCAGCTGCCGTGTCGGCAGCCACTCCACTCGGAGACCTTAAGGTCCATTGTGATCATCCTGACTATTGTGTTGTAAATGGTGATGATTTGAAGGGGTTGTAAGTCGTCTATGAATGAAAAATTTGCGGATCCGGCTATATGGTGATGTGTGCAAGTAAATGGTGATGATGTGGAGTAGAAGTGTGATGTTGTGCTTTTTGCCTGCAGATGGTGATACATGATGATGATGAAGTGTGCTGTATGGGAGAAGATGGTGTATTATGTTGGAAAAACGGGAAAGGAGGGAGGTGGAGAGTGATGAGACGAGAGAGAGAGAAATAAAAAGAATGAGTGATTGTAGAGGGGAATAAAAAGAATGAGTGATTGTAGAGGAAATTACCAAATTTAGAAGAGGATTGATTTTAAAAGGAGTATATATAAGACTACTCGGAGCCTATGTTGATCTGCCCCAGAGCCAATTTAAGCTCTTGCAGTAAACTAACAGGACTGTAGGGTCAATGGTGGAGAAGAAAGAGAGAGATTCAATCACATGCGCACCAAAAAGTTTATGTCTTTTGACCATTAGTCTAGGACACCTACACAGAAGGTGCTCGATTGTCTCAGTCTCCTCCTCATCCTCGCATAACCTACAATACTCAATGTTGTTGTCATCCCACTTACAAGTCATAGATCTTATTCGGCAATGGCCAGTTATGACCCCTGTAACGATTCTGATTTCTGACTTGCAAAGTGAAAGAAGGGACGCAGTTCTACGCCCTGAGATTGCCGGCCAGATTGACTTAGATACCCTGCATCTAGGTGTGTCTTGCCAAATTCTTACGGTTTTCTCTGCGTAGAGCTGCCTGAGTTTGCCGAGGAAGTAGCAGAGCGGTGGCTTTACACAGTCCTCTACCCGTAGGTCCGAGGATTGGGAGCCACGCCTCGCCAATTCATCAGCTATCTCATTACCCTCAACATCACAATGCCCTGGTACCCAACAAAAATTGACGTTCAAATTGCTTGTTTTAAGAAGAGACCTGCAGTTTTGAACAATCCTAGATTTGATGGTGCAAGATCCAAGCGCCTTCAAGGCAGCTTGGCTGTCCACGTAAATGGTTGCTGTTATATCTGCATTGTGTGTCATTTCTGCTAGTAGCTCTAAAGCTTTTAAAACAGCAAAAACCTCGGCCTGAAAGACACTGCAGTCGTCGCTAAGTTTATATGAGCGGCTAATATTCAACTCTTCACAGTACACACCAGCTCCCGTACCATCTTCCATTTTTGAACCATCGGTAAAAATGGGTAGACGCTCGGGCAGTGGTCTGTCCTGTTCCCAAGCACTTCTGTCAGGGATAAACACGGTCACTTTGTGAAAGTCCAGGAATGGTGAAATATAGTCAGTATCACCCCCTCTGTCACATAGTCCAATCTGGCTGTTTATCCGTTTCAGAATACTAGCATGTCCAAGCTCTGACCAACGCCACTGATTTATCTCCTTAAGCCTCAAGGCACTCCTGGATGCTTGGTACTGTGTCAGAATGTCCAGTGTTTGGAAATTCAGAACAGCATTCAGGGCTGCCTGAGGGGTGCTTTTTGCTGCCCCAGTTATGAGAACTGATGCAGCCCGTTGCACTGAAGATATCCTAGACAGGTTGGCGTTAATGTTCAGGGCTTGCCACCAGACAAGACATCCATAGGTCAGAATGGGGCAGACCACTGCCCTATACAGCCAATGTATTACATGTGGCCTTAAGCCCCAGCTCTTACCTATGGAGTTCTTGCAAGAATAAAGTGCAATTAGACCCCTCTTAGTACGCTCCTCCGTGTTCCTTTTCCATTTTAACCGATGGTCAAGGATCACTCCCAGGTATTTCGCCTCAGTAGAGAGGGTCAATCGCACCCCATCTAGCGTAGGTGGTGTGAATTCATTTATTTTCCTCTTCTTGGTGAATAGTACCAACTCTGTCTTTGCTGGGTTCACACCAAGACCATTGCTGTATGCCCAGCGTGAGAGTTTGACCAGAGCACCTTGCATAAGCTCAGACAGTGTAGATAAATATTTCCCACTTATTAGGATTACTACATCATCTGCATATGCAACTACCCGAGTTCCTAGTCTTTCAAATTCCTTAAGTATCCCGTTAACCACCAGAAGCCAAAGTAGGGGAGATAGAACTCCCCCCTGTGGAGTGCCTCTGGTGACCGACTTCCTAACGGAACTCTTCCCAATACTTGAATTTATAAGCCTACTTTCCAGCATGCTATCAATCCAATTAGTAAGGATAGAGGGGACACCCAGTGACTCTAGAGCAGAATGAATGGATTCGAGTTTCACGTTATTAAAGGCACCTTCGATATCTAGGAAGGCAGCTAGGGTGGAACTCGAACCATCCAGATTCTTTTCTATACAACTCACAACGTTATGCAGCGCTGTTTCTGTCGATTTCCCCTTGGTATAAGCATGTTGTGAACTGCTTATGATGTCATCATTCATGTATGATCTAATTTCCAAGTCTAGTAACCTTTCCAAAGTTTTTAGAAGAAAGGAAGAAAGGCTTATCGGCCTATAGTCCTTAGGTAACGAATGACTTGGCTTCCCTGCTTTGGGAATGTAGGTCACAGTTACCTCTTTCCATAGTGCCGGTATGTGCGAAAGTAGAATGCAGGCCCTAAAGATCCTTCGCAGTATGGTAACCAAACTAGTCGGTGCATTCTGAAGCATCGCTGGAATTATACCATCAGGTCCAGGAGACTTGTAGGGCTGAAAAGTACTAATCGCCCACGAAACTCTGTGATCACTTATTAGCTCGTCAACAAGGACCGAATCCTCCAAGGTGTAAGTCCTGCTCAAAGCCACCCTATGCGGGCCCGGATTGGCATCCTTACACCCTGGGAAGTGGGTCTCTGCTAACAGGTCAAGAGTCTCCGAAGCGGAGTTAGTCCAGGTACCGTCGTTTCGCATAATGCTCCCAATGGGTTTGGGGTCCTTTGAGATCACCTTGCGGAACCTCGCTGCTGCACTAACCTCCTCTACGGCCTCGCTAAAGTTTATCCATGAGTTTCTTTTGGCCTTCCTAATCTCACTCTTGTACTTGTTGAAGGCATCTCTGTAAAGATCCCAATCGGTACTGAGTTTTGATTTACTAGCCTTGTTATAAGTTTTCCTACTGTTCTTCCTAAGTTTGGCCAAATCTTTGTTCCACCAAACTGGTTGAGTTCTCCTACCAGGATATGTTAATGGGCAGGTCTTCTCATAGCAACCTCGAAGAATGCCTGTGAGACCTTCAACCTGTCTATCAATTTCCTCCGCTGTGTGGGGCTCAGGAAGCTCACTCAGCCTTGAAGAAACGAGAGAGTTGTAGTTTTCCCAGTTGGCTCTTCTTGGATTGCGATGAGGCGTTTGCCTTTTACTACTATAGCAGACTCGAAAGTGTATCGCTCTGTGGTCCGAGAAGGAACACTCCTTCGATACTCTCCAGTCTGCTATAAAAGTATCTTCCAAATTTGTAAGGGTAATATCAATGACTTCCTCCCTTACCTTATTCTGGAAGGTGGCAGTGTTTCCCCTATTACATACTCGCAAATTATTAACTAAAATAAAGTCGAATATGGACTCACCTCGCACATTGGTGTCACTGCTTCCCCAGTGGAAGTGATGAGCATTTGCATCACAGCCCATCACAAGTTTGCAACTGCCCATGGTCTCCTCCACCAGTTTACGTACCAGTCTGTTCGGCGGGTCAGGTGTCTCATACGGCATGTAGACCGAGGCTAGCACTAAGGCCCTTCCGGTATCCTCCTCTAGCCTCACTACAGTCGTATCGCCATCGCTGTAATTGTAGAGTTGAATAGGATTAAGACTTTTCTTGGCTACAATACAGGTTCTTACCTTATCCTCACTGGATGCAAAGAAGACAGAGTAGCGACCATCGTTTAGTCCAGAGACCCTATTTTTGTATAAATAGGGTTCCTGGACTAAAGCGATGTCTATTTCGGTTTCTGTGAGGGAGAGCAGGAGTTCGGCAGCCGCAGCCTTGCAGTGATGCAAATTAATTTGCACCACACGAAGGCCATGCTGCCTAACCTCCTTACTGCAACTGCGGAATCCGGAACCGAAGTCCTCCAGATCCGAAGTACAGTACTCCCTCACAGTTCCTAATATAGCTCGCGCTCTCATTATCCATCGTGAATTCCATCACGGTTCCTCCACCATTTTTGAAGGACTTCACCAGCCTCCAGCTGTCCGTCAGAAGACCTCTGTTCTGCTTCCTGATCATTTTCAGGACATCCGCCAAGTCTGATTCCGGCGGTGGCACCCATGTCGTGGCTGCGATCCTGCGAGGTATCTCGCCCACAGGAACCGCGGCTAGCCTACAGCCGTCCCATAGTGCACCAGAGTCCTTAATTGTTTGGATGAGGAATTTCTTAGATTCCTCATCCTGACAATTCAGGATCCTGACGCCCATATGGACGACTGCCCTGCCAAAGCCGGTATTCCTGGCATCTACCTCGTCTGAGGTAATCACCTTCCTCAGAAGAGTTTCCACCAGGAGCCAGTGGTCGTCGTCGATCATGCCGTCCGGATCAGATCTATCGATGATCGCAACCTGGAGGTCATCCGGGGCGATCATCTTAGCGGATCTTGTTGGATCCCGCGTCCTCCCACCTGAAGGTTGTGGGGGTTTCAAACCCTGGCCGACTTGGGTGGTCTTCCCTGTTTGAGCCCCTTGAACCGTCTGGTGAGCGGCCACTTCAGCAAAGGAGGCCGAGTGATTGTTCGCCCGATTTTCCGCCGTCCTTTTAGCAGTCGGGTGTGGGTCCTCAGAAGATCTAACCCTCTTTACGCATTCCTGCGCAGATGTCTTCGATTTCCCACCCTGCTTCGAGGTCGATGGACCATCGGACGTACCAGTCACTATCCTCCTGGCTGTACCAACGCCTTTCCTCACAGCGACAGAAGGGCAAGATTTACCAGGGGCAGGCAATCCTACAGTGGTCTGTGAGCCAGTCCTCTGTACAATCGGAGCTCCTGATAACTCTCCGCTCTTCTTTGCCCCTGCAGATCCAGAGGCAGACGCCGACGAACCAGCCGAAGTAGGAGACACCCTGTGCGGTTGGTTGGTTTGCGTCTGTCTCTCTTTCCGCGCCAAATTCGAATCGGCTTTTGACCGATCCGACATCCTAGGGGCCGAGGGTATCGGATCGCTTGACCCTACCGCAGACACCAAGGTTGTCCGCAAAGGGTTCGAGCTGCCCGAAACTCCCGGTTTTTCTTTATTGCCTGGAGACGCTGCCTTCATCACAGCCGTTGGGCTGGAGACTGCTTCGTTTCCAGGGGTTGGAAGCTGGTCGATCGGAAGGAAGATCTTCTCGACGTGAGGATATTTGCGCTCAAAACGCCTCACGAATCGAAGCTTCAATCCGATCTCCCGAAATTGCGCTTGAGTTACCTCAGCGGGATTCACGCCTATGAAGCGCTTGCAGTAGAAGATAGCCCTTTTATAATTATACTTGTCTTTCCTCTGTCTGGGCCCGCTCTTCTTGGCTGCTGAGGATAAGGAGTCTGATGACAGTTCCTCCTCTTCATCCCCTTTCACCAAGGCATCTTGCCTAGACAGGGAGGGCTTGTCGGTAACGACCGACGCTTTTTCCCCTGAGGGAGTAGGTCTCTCGACTGCTGGAACTATACCCCCTTGAGTGGCTGAAGGAGTTACCTCCTTGGACGATTGAGATGGAATGATTGTGACATCCATCTCGTCGTCCGTCAGAGGGAAGTCCTCCCAGTCCCACGGCGGGGGGCTCTCCTGACTCAGTCTGAAAGTCTCATTCTCCTCCAGGAGACCGAGCAATTCCCTGCTCTGAGTATGTATGGCGTCGCTGACTACGTCCATTGTCAGAGTCGTCGTTCTGTCGTCCCCGCCCATGGATGGGGTCATTACTGCACTGGGTGCATCATTGTCAGTTGTCGTAGCCGGGGTCGATATCGAGGGTTGATTGAGGTTTGTTGTTTTTTGGGGGTTTGTTTTAAAATTTGAATTATCCATAGAAAAATTTGATTAATGGGGGAGATGAGGACAGTCATGGCATAGCCCTCCTCTACCATGACTAGGGCGCTGACTACTCGCTGAGGTGCCCAGGTATCAGCGAGGCTCCGTACTAATACAGTTGGTACCCTAACTGCAAACCATAGGAACACCGATGGGCACGAGGTCGCGTAACACCCCGGTGTTAGGGGATCTCACAATTACTTTGGTAGGAGATCGCTACCAAATATATGTCACTCAACTTGGAGATACACTTGGGTTCCAGTGCACTAAGTTGTTGCGTGACAGAGAGTGGATAACCTTTGGTCGATCACAGCCTCCCAGTTCAACACTACAAGAAGTTAAATGAGAAGATTGTGACGTCTAGCCCCCGCATCGCTTCAAGATTGTTATCCCCGGCGGGGGATAACTGATCGTCCCATGATGTCTATGTCATCAGCATAGGCAAGTAACATGTGGCTATTGGTGTAAATTGTGCCATTTCTTTTGACATTTGCATCTCGTATTACCTTTTCCAGCAAAATGTTGAATAGGTCACACGAAAGGCTGTCTCCTTGTCTGAAACCTCTTTTGGTACAAAATTCTTCGGAGAGGTTCTTTCCAATTTTAACTGAGGACCTAGTATCAGTTAAAGTCATCTTACAAAGCCGGATGAGCTTTGTGGGGATACCAAATTCAGACATTGCGTGGAATACCTTTGATCGGAGGGGACTGTCGAATGCTGCTTTATAATCGACAAAAAGGTGAAATGTGTCGATCTGCATCTCTTGGGTCTTCTCTAGGATTTGCCGCAGGGTAAATATCTGGTCAATGGTGGACTTGCCAGGTCTAAAGCCACATTGGTATGGTCAAATTATTTCGTTGACCATTGGCTTTAGTCGTTCGCACAATATCCCTGACACTATCTTATAGGCAATAGGGAGAAGACTTATGCCCCTATAGTTGGAGCATACAGTCTTATCTCCTTTCTTGTGGACGGGACATAGGATGCTCAGGTTCCAATCGTCGGGTACGCGTTCTTCCTGCCGGTTTTAAACAGCTCGGCTGGTAAGCCATCGGCTCCTGCTGCTTTGTTATTCTTCAGCCGGTTGATTGCTGTTTTTACCTCATCTTGGCCGGGTGGTATACATTCTATACCATCTTCTGGGATTGGATCTGTGGTATCATCGTCTTCGCTACTATTGGATACCAGCAGATTGGAGAAATGTTCCTTCCATATCCTGAGCACGCTATCTGTATCTGTTACCAGATTACCTTGCTGGTCTCTACAGGAGGATGTGCCTGTACCAAAGCCATCTGTTTGATGTTTCACTCTTTGGTAGAATTTTCGGACTTCATTATTTTGCGGCTGTTTGCATGGAGTGGGCAATATGTTGCCATTGTGTTGTTATGTTATCGGGACAAGGACTGATCGCGTTAAGCAATTGGGCTAGTTGAGTGGAATATGCTGTGGCTATCTGTTGTGTTTGCAGCCTATCGATGTCCAACTTCCGCGTTGTGTCTGTTCGTGCTTTATTTGCAACGTTTAGACGGCTACGTACCTTTGCTGCAACAAGGTAGGGGTCCGAATCAATGTTTGCGCCTCGGAACGATCGTACATCCAACACGCTGGATGAATGTCTTCCATCTATTACAACATGATCAATTTCATTACTTGTTCTTTGATCTGGAGACAGCCAGGTGCCCTTATGAATATCGAGATGATTAAATCTGGTACTGCTAACTACCATGTTTTTTGCTTTTTTGTACTTTTCAAGTACGTCTGCCAATGCGAAGACTGCACCTTCTCTATAAAGAGTGCGAACATTCCAGGTGCAGATTTTTTCCTTCAATTTTTATGCGGGTTATGTTTTGTAATTATTTATATATTTGGTTCCTCATGATATGTCCCAAATACGCAGTTTTTCTCCTTTTTATGTTTGATATTAGCTCTCGGATCCTTCAGTTGATGTGAATATGCTGCCGAGATAATTAAATTCCTCTACTTCGTCCAAAGAGGTATTTAGTCTTAGATATGTTCATCTGAAGACCAGCTCTGCTTGCATGTTGAAGATGCATGTTTGAGTTCTGATGCGACAACGGGCATATGTCATCAGCGTAGTATAGATCAGTCAGCAAGGCGAACCTCGAATTATATTTGGTCTGTTCCTTTACTTTTGAAAATGGTAAAACAGGCAAAAGTAGTAAAAGTTGTAAACTGTTCCCATATGAACTGTATGGTATCTGAAGTAAAGGGACGCTTTTCAGTAAAAAGTGGTAAAACTTGAAGATTCTTGCACGTTAGTTACGTAAACGCCGAAGGTTTGTGGTGTGTTACAAGGCTATGAGAAGCTTTATCCTTATCATTTTTTGGAATGTTAGTGCAGATTTTCTATCTTCTCAACGTCATTTAGGACTCGGTGACTAATTTCAAGAAAATTACTGGCGAGTTAGACGTCATTTTTCAGGAGATTCCTCTACTTATCTCCCAGTCCTTGGTTTTGGCTGGCTTAAATGTTTCACGAAATATATTATGTTTATATTTGCACATGATTTCAACTATATTCGACTAAATATTCAAAAATAAGCAAAATTTGCTTTTATTTCTGGCGTTTTTATAAGAAAATATAACCAGTTTTTTCTTTTCTAAGATGCCGTTTCTCCTTAGCGCTAAATTTTAATAATTTGCTACAAAATATAATATTTTTACACTCAGGAACAAAGTTTCTGTTCGTAATTATTAAAATGTATATATTAATATTGCAAAAAGGTCGATAAAGACATGCTTATTGGGAAAATATTTAACAAAAGTTACAAAAACCGAATATTTTTGACGCATAGAAAATAGGTTAACAATTTTTTTTTTGTTATTCTCGCTTAGTCCAGGTCCACACTAGCGTGAATTTCATTAAAAAATTTCATGAAATTAGGTGTTCTTAAATCGAACTCCCCACTACAGCAATTTTATGATTTTACTCTACTATGGACGCCGATCTAGAGACGCATAATTTCATATCAAAATTTCAGTGAAATTTCTGTAGTGTGGTCCGGGACATATAGGGTTGCCATGGATCCATGTTATATACATTTTTTAATTGCCACTGAACCAACATTTTTAAGTATTTGGTTTTTTGGTTATTGGCTTCTTAAATACTGAGGTGTTTTCATTGATAAAATTTAAAACCGAATATTTTTGACACTCAAGCGCTCGGCACATACGGTCCGTTTAGTGACACGTTGGGACACGCGTTGTCCCAAAACAGTTCAATTATGTTTAACTTTAATGCGCCAGCATTGTTGTTGTTTTTCAAAAAACTTGGCATCACTTACACATTTTTCATGTGGTTGTTGTAGCGCGACGCTAAACGCACCGTATGTGCCGAGCGCTTCACTGTATTTTAATTCGCTGGCTCGTTAAACCGTTGTGCATAGACTAATGAAGACATAGACGTCGGATCACTCAATTTTTCCGCGGTCAAGTCACTCAAACCCGAAAACTCAAAAAAGTTCGAAGACGATTTTTGGGGAAAAAGAACAATATTTTCTTGGATATTTTTATCTGAGAATATAGTTCCCATCAAAAACTTTCCCCATGTAGTCTTTTGCCAGAACAAAATATTTGTTAAGTTGTATTTTTTGGCATTTTGTCATAGACTAATGAAGACATAGACGTCGGAACTCACCGTTTATGTTCGAATTGAGTTTGGTAACTAATGCTAAGTTTACATTTACGAAATCCACTCGATTTCAACTGTCAATTCCATAGCTCAAACGTCAAATGAAATCTCATCTGAAATCCATTGGATTTCATTTGACGTTTAACCGTTGGATTTGACAATTGAAATCGAGTGGATTTCGTAAATGTAAACAAAGCATTAGAAACTCAATTTAAAGCCTTTACCTAATTAACTGCGTGTTGCGTGTGCGTTCAAAAATACAAAAACAAAATACATACATGTATTTCAAATTGAAAACAAAAACAAATACATGTATTTTGTTTTTTTGAACGCACACGCAACACGCAGTTAATTAGGTAAAGGCTTAAAATGCAAAAAAATACAACATTACAGAAGCTGTGTTCCTTTACTTACCTGAGATTACCATTTGCTACCATTTTTAACCTGGAAAGCGTTTCTTAACCCCGAAAAGTGGCAAAACTGGAAGCAATTTTTAAGAGAGTGAGAGTGGAGAGAGAGCGAAAATGGCTTTCTCTTCTACCACAGGCTACCAGCAAAATTTCTGCAGGTAAAAATGGCAGAACTGATTTTTCGACTTTTGTTTGACGATTATTTCACAATAGGTCTGTACGATAACCTCGCAAGTGAAAAGTACTTGCAAATACTCAGCAAGTTCTCAGTAACCTCTCTCCACCATTTTTATCGAACAGGAATTTGTAAAAACTTGCAAGAAGTCAGCTGATTTAATAAACAAGAAGAAGTTGGCGGAAAAGATTAAATTTACCAATTGAAGGTGTCTAGCATTTTTTATTTTCCATTTAAAATTACAAAAATATGAGCAATAAGAGGAAAATAGACCTCTTCAGGTACCTCCCGCACACTATTTTGGAAAAGTTCACTTTAAGACCTGCTCTCGAATCACTGATTTTTGTTGAAGCATCTTGCATTCGCTGCCTCTATTACGACAGTAAAAGTATTTCAAGGGCAAGTCTATACTTCTTGAGAAAACAGCCCGAAAGGCGTAAAAACCATAATGGCACCATATGTAGTGGCTGCAGAGTTCGCTGTGGTCCTGTTTACAGCCATATTATGATTTCCGTGGTCAAGTCCATAACCCCGTTGACTTGCGTCAACGATCCGGAATTGAGTTCCACCAGGCTGAAATAATTTCTGCCTCTTATGTGACGAGGTCCTTACTGTTGCTTACAACTATAATTCCCTTTCGTCTGCGTTCAAGTATGATAAAAAGTTTAAAAAGATATAGATAATCACACACACTAATAAATCGACAACGATATTTTCTTTGTAAAGCTAAATTTCGTTCTTTATGTCACAAAAAGAAACTAGCTTATTACAATGACAATTTAAAGAAACTAGATTCTATAAGTTGCAGTAAGGACTGGTGGGCGTTGTCTAAATCTTTAAAAAAGTCGACGGACTTTCATAGAAGTAATCTTAACGCTGATCAGTTCAGATGCCATTTTGAACATATTCTACAAAATACAGAAGGAGATCGAACTGTGAGCTGGTGTATGCCCTTTGTGGTGGACCCTTTTTTAGACTCTCCGTTAGAGTTTGTAGAATTACTCAATGTTGTCAAAAAGCTGAAACCAAACAAATCACCAGGGCAGGACGGCATACCTTATGAGTATTATAAAAATGCTCCTCATAGCTTTCTTAAAGAAGTCCTTTTTACCCTCAATAAGATATTTCTTCGTGAAGATATACCAGTATCCTTTACAGAATCAATATTAATTCCCTTATTTAAAAAAGGCGATCCTAATGTTGCTTCAAATTATAGGGGATTATCTCTTATGGACACCATCTCAAAAATATTCAACACCATTTTATTAAATCGAATTACGAATTGGTTGGAACGTAAAAGCATTCTTAATGAATATCAAGCAGGCTTTAGGAAGGATTATTCCACAGTGGACAATATTTTCAATCTCGTTAATACGGTATATCTAAACATGCATAATAATAAATCCACCTATACTTTTTTCGTAGACTTTTCAACAGCGTTCGACCTGATTCCAAGAAACAGTCTATTCTTCAAACTTTCAGGCCTGGGTTTATCTACAAAACTAATAAGAATCCTTCAAGGTATGTATAATAATACAACAACTAAAGTATGGGATGGGTACAATTTCTCAGAAGCTTTAAACGTAAATTCGGGTGTGAAACAAGGGTGTATACTAAGCCCAACACTATTTTCATTATACATTAACGATTTACCTGGTGAATTACCAGGGGGTGTCAATGTCGCTGATTGTAATATTAAGGTTTTGCTCTACGCAGATGATATAGTGATCCTATCGGATTCGCCTAATGGTTTGCAAGACATGATAAACGCTCTGCAAGATTATTGTACTAAATGGCGCTTGAAGGTCAATCTGTTAAAATCGAAAATACTTGTTTTTCGCAAATGTAATCGAATGAGGCAAAATCTAAGATGGTACTATGACAATCAGGAAATAGAAATCGTAAACCGATACACGTACTTAGGAGTTGAACTAACATATAACGTATCTTTTAATTCTCACTTGCAAACGAAACTTGTATCTTCTAAAATGGCCATAAATTCAACATGGTCAAAATATCTCAGCCAACCTAATATATCAAAAACCAATAAACAGAAAATTTTTACCGCGTGCTGCAGGTCTATAATGTTTTACGCATCACAAGTCTGGGGTTTTCAAAAA
Organism: Musca autumnalis; assembly: GCF_047663935.1. Lineage (NCBI taxonomy): Eukaryota > Metazoa > Arthropoda > Insecta > Diptera > Muscidae > Musca > Musca autumnalis. The sequence goes on along the minus strand of NW_027411644.1, from coordinate 119,437,628 downwards.
TTTGAAAGCGTTGAGAAATTATTAAGGTTTTTCATTAAAAAAATGTTGTATCTTCCAAATAATACACCAAACTATGTCCTGTATCTAGAAACTGGTCTGTCAACCTTATATATTTCTACCCTGAAAAATCATTTTTGTTATATTAACCGAGTTTTGCGTTTAAATTCCAACAGACTTCCACGTATACTAGCAGAAAAGGTTATTGAATTGAATACTTATTGGGCTAAAGAGTGGTCTAATATATGCCATAAATTACAGTATTCTCCTCCCAATAATGCAATACCTCTTTGTTATTATTGGAAGGATGTTATTGAAGCTTTAAATACTCAAGAACGTAATAATTTTAGTTGCCATGCTAGAAACTCTCAATTTCATGACCTGTATTCATGCTTACAATACAATGAAATACCATCTCGTACAAGAGATTTGTCTACATATGCAACAAGTCTAATTATTAAAGCTAGAGGAGGCTTACTAGATCTAAATGCCAGAAATTTTACTGGTAGTAATAACTCAAATGTTTTATGTACCATTTGTAATTTGAATCATCCGGAAAACACATTTCATTTTATTGGAGCTTGCCCTATATTTGCCGAGTACAGAACTATTTTCTTTGGAAAAGCAATTCTTGAAGAAAGTGAAGTTATTAATATATTGAATGGCGCGAATTTCAATTCTCTATACAAATATATTATTGCAAGTTGTAAATATAGAAGATTAATACTAAATGAATACAACATGTAAATGCAAATCAATTTATTGTAAACGTAAACACTACAATCAGAAAAAATGGCTAACAGCAATATAGCTATGCCAAACATAGATGTATAATACATACTAGTTATATTTATGTACATATTTTATAGAATAATCAATACAATTAATATGTAATATCATCTATTAATCAAATAAAAATAAAATAATTCCCTTTCCAATGCACAAATATAAAATATACTGTAACACATTGAGATGTTTGGCAAACATATTTATTGATATCGTTGGGAATACCTGGCCGTTTACATTGTTTCTCCTACTCCATGGATGCACTGCTTTTTGCTGAGATTTGATACCTTTAAAATAAAAAAAATAATAGTCACCAGAAACTACAAAATAAGTTATTTTACTTACATTACCGTTTTCCATAATTTATTTAATACTTTTTTTCCCTTTATTATATCTATTTACTTTAATAGCCAAACGTTTGTTTATGTTTTTGCCAAGAAGTCCGCCACAAAACATTCGAATTTTAATCAGCTGATCAAACTTGCAAATTCTTACAAGAAAAATTTTCCTTGCAAAAACTTGTAAACAAAAGTCTCCAAAACTCTCCAATATTCTCTCACAATTGTCTCCAAATTCTCTCTCTTTTACTTTGCAAGTTGGTTATCGAACACCATTTTGTAAAAGTTTGTGCAAATTTGCACAAACTTTTGGGTTATCGTACAAACCTAATGAAAATGGACGAAAAACAGAAGAAAAAGCCGAACGCTGACAAAACTAAATTAAAAACTGTGAAATAAAAGACGAAAATTGATTTTTTTATTTTTATTTTTGACATTGCTGCCAGACCTACCATTTTTCCGTTCCTTTACTTTTCTGGTAAAAATGTTCATGGGAGAGCAATATAGAGCAATTTTGACACTTTTCTCTTTTACCACCCTTACCATTAAAAAAGTAAAGGAACAAAGCTAAATATTTTGTTCTGGCAAAAGACTACATGGGGAAAGTTTTTGATGGGAACTATATTCTCAGATAAAAATGTCCAAAAAATTATTGCCGTCTTCGAACTTTTTTGAGTTTTCGGGTTTGAGTGACTTGACCGCGGAAAAATTGAGTGATCCGACGTCTATGTCTTCATTAGTCTATGGTAGGAGCCTTAATACAGAGCTCTAATAAGGTCGATTATTTTTGTTGGAGACCCTGGATGACCATATGGCATTGTGGGATAAAGTTTCGAATGCTTTTTGGAGAAAAAGAGTTATGCTCCGGTAGTTTGAACATTGAGAGAGATTGCCTTTTTTGGCACATTTATTACAAGTCCTGCCGTTAGATCAGATGACACATCCCCAGCACTCCATAAGTCCCGGTCCACACTAGCGTGAATTTCATTAAAAAATTTCATGAAATTAGGTGTTCTCAAAAACGAATTCCCCACTACAGCAATTTTATGATTTTACTCTACTATGGAAGTCGATCTAGTGACGCATAATTTCATGCAATTTTTTTAATGAAATCACTCTAGTGTGGACCGGGACTAAGTTGTTGATGACTGGATGTAAGATCAATGTGATTGTATATGGGACCGCTTTTAGCATTTCTGGTGTGATTTCGACAATGCCTACTGATTTGTTGTTTTTATGGATGGTATGGCATGACATATTTCGTCTATGGAGGAGGTGCTTGTATCGTCTCTAGTCTCGTGATGTTCGCAGTTGCAAATTTTTATACCCTCCACCATAAGATGGGGGGTATATTAAGTTTGTCATTCCGTTTGTAACTACTCGAAATAATCATTGTAGAACCCACAAACTATATATGTATATTCTTGATCAGCGTGCAATTCTACATCGATATAGCCATGTCCGTCCGTCTGTCTGTCCGTCTGTGGAAATCACTCTAGCGTCCTAACGGATTGATGTAGGTGAATGAAATTTTGGTAAAATTTATTATATGTACGTAGGACTTTTGGTATTGAAAGCGGGCTATGTAGGTCTACGTTTTCGTATAGCCCCCATACAAAGTGACGCGTGAAGTGTCGTCGTTTTAAGGAATTTTTTAAAATATTTGTCCCATTTGACTACCGAATCGGTTGTAATTTGGTATTATGTGTTTTCAGAGGCTAAAAAATATATCTACCAAAGTTTGTTTATATAGGTCCACGTTTTGGTATAGCCACACCCCGTATATAGCACGCGTCACTTTACGATATTTTGAATGTATTAGTCCCATTTGACTACAGATTCGGTTGTAACTTTGTATTTTGTGTTTCTAGAGGCTAAGAATCATTTCTACCATAAAATGTTTACATAGGTCCACGTTTTGATACCTCCAGATTTTCGGTATTTTGAAGGTTTTAGACTCACACCGAAATGACTGAAGTTTGGTATTTAGTCTTCGTTGGGGGTACAAAACTTTACCCCAGAAATTTGTAGGTATAGGTCCACGCCCTCATATAGCCCCCATAGAACGATTCCTCCAGATTTTCGGAATTTTGAAGTTTGTGGCCACATCAATCCACCGAAATGGCAGAAATTTGGTATTTGGTCTTCATTTGGGGTATTAAACGTTCCATATGAAATTTGTTGGTATAGGTCCACGCCTTTATATAGCCCCATAAAACTTACCTCCCAATTTTCGGTGTTTTGAATAGAACTTACCTCCCAAATTTCGGTGTTTGTTTCCACCTGAAATTTATCGGCATAGGTCTGCGTCTTTATATAGCCCCCATGGAACGGTACCTCCTGATTTTCGGTATTTCGAAGGTTGTGACCTCAATATCCCACCGAAAATACTGAAACTTGGTAGTTACTCTAAAACTACACGCTGAAACTTTCATACGAAACTTTCCCATTCTTTTGGCGTTTATAGATCGAGTTCCATACTAAAGTGTTTTTATGAAATTACTGTATTGGGAAACTCGACCTAAGAACGATAAAAAAAATGGTAAAGTTTCGTATGAAAGTTTCAGCGTGTGGCTTTAGTCTTAGGCTTCGTTAAGGGTATACAACTTTCCACCTGAAATTTGTCGGTATAGGTCAACGCCGTCATAGGACGATATCTCCCAATTTTCGGAATTTTTGGAATTCACTTCAATACAGTTCGTGGTGGAGGGTATAAAAAGTTCGGCCCGACCGAACTTAACGCTTTTCTTACTTGTTTAATTCTGTTCTTGTTCTATAAAATTTGAAATGAAAAATATTTCCTTTATAATTTTGTTTTTCTTTTGGCAGTTTTTCCTTTATAAAACTTTTGATTTCACATTTTCATAGAAACAGAATCGAAATAACTAGGCGTTTACACCAGACGGTTTGTCTTCAAATACAACTCTGATTTACTAACACATGCATACATTTGTCGTTTGTCTCTCAGCTGTCCATCAGTTTTTCACAGACAGCCGGGTTGACAAATTTTTGACATTTTTGTGAAAAAGAAGTGAGATGATAATTCAAATGTGCTGAAAACAAAAGAATATGTACAAAACAAAATATGTGAATGGAAAACAAAAAGAAATCGGTGATTTTCATTCATAATTTTACAACTGTTTTCGCAGTTGTCTGGACGCTTACGTCACACAGGCAAGTTGTGGGATTTTGACAATCAATACATGAAGTCAACTGTCCTGTCATTTGTAAACGCAGGGTAAGGAAATGTCTATAAAATATTGGAATTTAAAAAACTAATAATTTTTCACATATGTTTAAATATTTTGAAAAACATGAATGAAAACTCGTTAGATTTTCAATTTTAATGTTTCCATATCATTCCACTAAATCAGGGATAGGCGATGTGCGCTTACTGAGAGCAAGTGAGCATACATTTCAATGCATTTTACATCGAAGTTTTCGCTCACTTGCTTTCAGTAAGCGCATATCGCCTATCCCTGCACTAAATGCATAATTTCTCGCAGAAAGTAGAATGTTTGGGGTCGCTAGACATTCATTGAAAAAGGAGAAGCTGTTTCAATATTTTGTTTTTGAAATCATAGAAACACATGTGTATTAGGGCTTTATTCTTTTCAAGTTTAACAGAATACCACACTTTTTAACAAATATTTTACCGCTTCTATAAGCGGTGTCTTAGTGTGCGGTATGTCGTTCGGACCTGGAGGAGGTTACATGTCAATGATATGAAGGAGTCTTTATGGGAAATAGTTTTTTTTTTCTGATGAATAAATTTGTTCTTCAAAAAATATACATCCCTAATATACGAACAAAGAAATAAATATATAAAATGTCGTATGGAATTTGACACTAACATTACAGCCCAGTTCAGTCAGCTGGGTATTGCTGCTACCTTTTCTTGGTCTACCATGCGCTACCCTTTGAAAATGTTGTCTTTTTTCCCTAAGCTTCCTTATCATTTTGTACTTATTTTATCTTTCTTATCGAACTCATTGTAATATCTGTTTAAGGCATGTTTTGTCGATCTTGTTTTGGCTGCATTTATTTGCGACTCTTTGTTTTTGCGCTTCTGAATGAGCACCCACGTATCGCCTGATATCTAGCATTTTCTGGGTGCTCTCCTGACAGTTAAACGTTAGGCGGCTGTTTCTAAAATTGTGGACTTAGCCCTTTTCCCAGTAATCAATTACGTGCCAAAACTCACATGAAGTACGTTTTTAACCCTAAAATGTGTTTTTAATTTTGCATGTTCCTGGAGTTTAGGTAAGATATAGAGTTTTGGAGTATTCTAGGACCTATAGTAAAAATTGATGGCGAACAAATTTGTAAAAAATTTTGATCTGATACGATCACATTTTATAGCAGAAGGGACCAGAAAGATCCCTTTTATCACCTCTGAAAATATGAAAAAGGAAATCAGGGACCAGAAAAACATAAGAACCCAAGGTTAGGTCTAAATTCATTAATTTTTAAAGATTTGGCCAGGTTTTTCGTAAAATTTGCCACTGTGCGATGGTTAGTAATTCGGCGTATTTTGCAGCGAGGTCCCTCGAGTATCTGTTGCGAACGGTTTCCTCTTGTAGTTTGGCAACTTGATTTAAAAATCATGAATGGATGAAGTGCGATATATATATACTAGTTCCCTAGCTTTGCCTTCGTCTGCCACAAAAACAACATTCAATACGCATGAAGATCGGCTTAACCACCCGTGAAACGTAGCGTAATGGTTGAATGTGTGGGACTTCGGTAGACTCCTAATTTTTCAATGTATAATAAGCTCAACTCGTAAGAGAATTAATTAAATATCACTATAAATGACCTTCGCCTTAATAAGGCAAAAATAAAAAAATTCGATATATTTTCAGTTCTAATGTTTCCAAAACCATACCGCAAAATGAATAATTGACAACAGAAAGAACATTTCTTACAAAAATTTTTGGGATAGCTAAAAAATAACAAAATAATACACATGTCAGAGATCATCAATGAGTTACTTGCCCCCGTAAGCCAATTGAGCACGCACAAGTTTTTTGGGCCTTTTGCTATTTTAACGCATCTGTTTTCTCGCACTCGGTATTTTTTCCACCACCACCAAAAATACTTGCGACGCATCAAGACCGTTGCTTGTGCGTAATAAGTAAAACAAGTATTCATCATATTTTGCACTGTTACAAAACTCGCAATCGTAGATAGTTTGCCAAGTGACTTATCAAGTGGAAGCACACACACAACACTACAAAAAATAAACAATTGTAATTTTATTTGTTGTTGTTTCGTTTGTGTATGCTTTTCTTTATTTGCTTGGAATGTTATGTGTGTTTTTGCATGTTCTTTTAACGTTTGAAAATCAGTGATCTTAGCTCTCATTCTCTCGGAGAGCACGAGACAATCGGTTGAATTACAAGGGTTGAAAACAATACTTGATGTGCAATGAGCAAAAACGTAAGACAGAAATTGTTATTGCGTATTTAACACTACTTGGCAAAGCATAAGCAAGTGTCAAAAAATATCCATTTTTAAACAACTTATTTTTTGAGTGGCTAGCCACACTCGTATTTATTTGTTAGAGTAGCAAGCAGCACATACGCTTATTTTTCAGCATGTGGCTTATGAGTGTCAAAATCAGCTACTTGCGCACTTCCCTGACACATGTTAACATAATACTTTGTGCCACCTTCTCTTCATCGCGAAAAAAGTTTGCGCAACGAACCAATTTAGGTATTGTCAGTTTTGAACTGAATCACATATTAGATATGTTCCTTTACGTTCCAATTTTTACCACTTTTTACTCGAAAAATGTTCCTTTACTTGATATAAGAATACAATTGATATGAGAACAGTTCACAACTTTTGCTACTTATTAGCCTTAAAAATTAATTTGTCAAAAAATGGCGGTTGTATTTCAGTGTGTAGGTACATCTTTGTGGCCAAAAGACCCGACGACGCATACTCGTACTTTTAAAAAAACGTTATATCCGAAACTACTGTACCGTTTTTCATGAAATTTGCAGCAAATGTTCAAGGTTTTCCGTGGTAAAAAGGGGAAATTATCTAAGGCTAGCAAAGTCTCCAACTTGGAGCAGTCGTAAGCACTTTCGCCTCGCAATCACTTCCCGAATATTTCAGACATTGAGCCAACATGATTCGGCGTGCACTCATTGATACGGGAGAAGTCTGCTTTGTACTTTCGGAGACGTTGTGGGAACATACATACATATGTATGTACATATTTATGTAAAGGCCTCGATCGGTACATAAGCGGCTGGCTTTGAAGTTTTCGTCTACATTTTCGGTCTTAATTTCTGTTATATGGCATTTAGGTTCCTAGTACCTAGTAAAATTTATCCGCTAAAAATATTTGGTATAGCCACCATATAACGGCACCACGTGGTTTCAGTCATTTTTACATTTTTATCCAATATTTCGGCCTAAATTGGCTGTTATTTGGCATTTATAGTTCTCAGTGATTAAAAACCTCTTTACCAAAAATGTTGGACGTGGGCTACGTTTTGATATAGCCTTCAAAGAACGTACCGCCCTATTTTCGGTATTTTGAAAGTTTTAACCTCATTATCCCATGGAAATGACAGACATTTGGTATATAGTCTTTGTTTGGGTTACAAAACTTTTCTCCAGAACAGCCCCTCCCGGTATTTTAAAGGTTTTAGCCAAATTATACCATGGAAATGGAGTGGGTGGAATTTGTTATTTAGTCTTAGCATGGGTCACAAAGGCTTCTTAAAAAAACATAAAAGAATTCACCATTCATTCCATTCATTCACCATTTATTCTTGAATTCTGGTCGTCATAAAAATGATGAGGTGATGTGGTATTTCCAGAAAACAAATCAATATTAATAATCTCTTTATTTGAAAAACCTGCATTACTTTGTAAATAATAGAAATTAATTTTTTTTCACAAAAATATAATTTAATGTTATTTTTATGTGCCCTAATGTTCCTTCATTCCTGCTGCAGGAAAAATTTTTTGAAAAAAGTCGAAAAGTCATCGCCGCAATGGATGTGTATGTCGGGTTTAACCAATGAATTATACCATATTCGTGTTAGGCACGGTACTGTGTGTAAAAGGTACGTACAGTCGAACTTATCTATAAAGTAGCACTTGGGGACCGACGAATTACTATGTTATAGAAAAAATTCGTTATAGGAAGATTATTTTGTGTGAGAATTTGAACTTGCGCTTTTCGTCACAGGGAAGTTCGACTGCATGTATATTAGGGGTATAACATTTTGCATTTTTCCATACATCAAAAATACAACCATATAGCTCTGTAAAGCATGGAAAAATATTAAGAAATTCGTTATCCCTTTTCCCAAACCGTTAAAATATATATATATATATATATATATATATATTAGGGTTATGACTTTTTTACAACCTCATATCCCTGTATCATAGCGTGGTGGGTTTCTATATAAGATTACATAAAATCTTAATTATAAGGTGATTCGGCGAAAAAACCTTACGCACAAAACGATTTCAAAATTTGAATTTATCGGAATTATTGCCAATTTTTTGAAGTCACTGTAAGTAGAAATATTATTGAAAATAAACTAAGCAATTTTTTAAAGATAACAAGGATATTATAATATTAACTGCGAGTAAGGTAAAATGAAACATATATTACAAGACATGTGCACCTACAGAAGATTAAAACGGGATCCTACAACTTCACTACAAAACAATAAATTGACTGACAAATTATTTAAATTGAAAATAATAAGCGTTATGGAGAAAAACAAACTGACAATGAACACATCAATTGCACATCGGATTTACGTTCTTCATATGATCCACAAAGAGGGAACTCCACTTCGACCTATTTGTACATCCATAAATTCACCTGTATACGGACTATCCAAATATATTGTAAACATATTAAAACACTTAACAAAGGACTCGATATACAATATTAAAGATGCTATAGATCTCAAAATAAAAATTGGCAATACAACGATAAAAGAGGACGAATTTTTATTATCTTTCGACGTAATATCTTTATTCCCCAGCGTCCCAATAAATTTGGCGTTAAATACTATATGTAAATGGCAAATGGAATATTATTAAAGACTACACAAAAATACCAAGAGAATTATTCATGGAAATCTTGAAATTATGCATTCAGGACTCTAGATATTTCGTTTTTAATGACAAGGTGTACGAGCAAAGAAAAGGACTTCCTATGGGATCGCCAGCGTCACCGATGTAGTAATGGAGGAGTTATTGGACACAACGCAAAAATGAAAAACAAAAATAAGAAAAGGGAAAATGAAAAATCATATAAGACCGTAACCTACATGGATTTTCTGAGAGCCTCTGTAACTCAAATAGTTATAACAAAGGCAACTTGCTTTAAGCACAAACAACAATGTCAACAGTATGTTTAGCAAAATAAAAACTAAGGCTAAAAAGGAAGATAGTTGCAACTTAAATAAATAACTTGTAATGGAGACGACGCCAATATATGCCAGAAGGTATATGTTGGCACGACTAAAACAAAACTTAAAACGCGACTTTCTGCACACAAATCTGATCAAAAAACGGACAAGCCTATTGAACAAAAAACAGCATTAGGAGCTCATTGCACGCAAACAGGGCACAAACCTGATTTTAAAAACGTTGGCATTCTTGCACATGAAAATAATTACAAAAGACGATTTACTCTAGAAATGCTGCATATTATTAATATTCCGACTGACAAAAGAATAAATTTTAAGACTGACACAGAACACTGTATAGAATAGAAACTTAGTTCGTAAGCATCGACGAAAGCTCATTTGACGTTGACATTAGAAACACAACAGTCGCTCTTCTTCTATAAAATTAGGTAAAATAAAAATATCTTGTGTTACATTTATATATTTTAAAAGTTGTAATTATAAAATTGTGTTTTTAAAACAGAAAAGTATCAATAAAAGTTGACAACACTGTTGCTATCGGTAATATTTACTCTAAAGCTACACGCTGAAACTTTCATACGAAACTTTCCCATTATTTTGGCGTTTATAGATCGAGTTCCATACTAAAGTGATTTTATGAAATTACTGTATTGGGGAACTCGACCTAAGAACGCCAGCGTGTGGCTTTAAAGTTAGCAACAGCTTTATTTTGGTTGTTAACTTACCAACAAATTTCGTTAATTACCGAAATTATAAGCATTTTAATTTTACCGATATTTGTCGGTAACTCGAAAAATGAGTTACAGAATTCCACTTCTGAGGATGATTGTCGAAGACAATTGAAATATTGGAAATAAAACTTAAACCAACCATTAAAAACAGTCTTTTAATGACCTCCAGCCAAACTATTACCAGCAAAATTGAAAATAAACTTTAGAGTCACACGCTTTTTTCAAAGATATATTTTTTAACAAAAAAAAAAATATTTTTAAAGTGGTTTTTGTATGACCTTTTTCAATATTAATAGTAGGCTTAAGTTTATTCATTAGTACAACAGAAAATAATTTTTGACATTTTTTTTTTCATTTCATAAATTTTTCAAATAAATAGATTTTTAAGATCAATTTGTGCCTGAAATTTTTTAAATTTCAATGGAATAACCTTTACTTTAGTGCTTAATAAGCAAAATTTCATTCATCCGTACTACAGGAAATCATTTTTGAGAAAAAATTTCGAAAAGTCATAACCCTAATATGTATACATAGTGTGATCTCGTGGTAAAACAATAATCTCACTTTTTGTTTGGCAAAACCAACCAACTAAGAGGTTTTTTAAAATTTCATAGGATTGTTCAAAACCTGTAGTCAAAATTTGAAGGACGGAACAAATAACTTCAAAAAATTGTCGAAAGTGCTGATAAATTAACATTTTAAAATCATTTTGAGCGGGAGGTGTTTTAATCGAATCACTTTATTATTAAGACTTTATGCAATTTTAAGTAAAAACTCATCAAAATATGCTACAGGGATACGAGGTTGTAAAACAGTCAGAACCCTAATGTACATGCGTATGTTTGCATGCAACTATAACAACAACATAAGAAATCTTTAAATAATGCATACATACACAAATAAACCAGACGACCTCGACAACCAATATGAATGGTTGTTGTAAGAAAATTGTTGTAGATTCTGTTAAAGGTGCATTTGTGGTACCGACTTAATGTAATTTTTATTCGATTAATTAAAGTATGTTTGCACCATGACAGATATGTACTCGAAATAAGTAGAAATCCATTAAAGCTTTTTTTATTCATGCAGTTTGTCTAATGTGTGGCTTAATCGAATTATTTATTTATGTTTTTTTTACTAATGAAGAACTAATGAAGAACTACACATATCAGGAAGATTTAGTTTTCCATAAGCAGGATTAATAAATTCATTCTTATCTTTTATTCGCTATGATTCTGAAAGTAAAAACATCAAAGAAAAAAGTACAAGACATAATCAATATTTAACTCAATATATAAATAATAATATCGCAGTAAAGTTTATATAATCTTTATTGATCAATATAATATAAATTTGTTTTTTTTTTTTGTAATTTCCAATATTTTATTGTACTTTAATACATATGTACATATGTAGTATGATTTTTTTCGTTGTCATCAATGATTCATATATCATCACAATGACAAAATATTATTGCAACAGGCATACCCTAAGCCTAAATAAGCCAACCCAACATGGGATGTTTTCAGCAAAACCCTTTTACTCATGACGTCCATAACATTTTAAAATTAAGTGGCTTCTGCTAAGGTATTCTAATCTTAATTTTTTTCAATAATTGGGCTATATTAATTAGTGCAACCCCATTCATATAAGCTCAATGGTATGGAACCCAAATTTTGTCTTACGACATCACTTGAAGAAGTCTTTATAACGCTGAGGGCTATTTTGCCACCGTTTGAAATGGGATGTTGTCTGACGTAGAAATCGAACTCGGGCTGCTGAACAATTTAGTCTAACCCACCGACAAACATTTAATTCATGACGTGTTTCATACAGCGGACACCCCAAGGTGTTGTTGGTTTCCCGTCCCAATTCACATTTTATAACACGGAAATATCCGCCAGTGCGAAAACTCTAGAAACAAATAGTCCGGACACTCCAGGAGTAGACTCACAGATCGTGGTCCTTAAAACGTTAGCGGGGATCATCGACATTAGTGGATCAATTCGGCTCCATGACTTTTACCTTCTAATTAGTGAAGGTGGTATTGGATGTTTAAGATTCCAAAATTCTCCCCGCCCTTCCATCCGGTTCATGAAATGTGTTTTATAAAACGTATGAATTCTATGCAAATGTATATTTTTGTTACACATTTCCAAGCAATAATTGGGAGTTTCCAAATAGTATCAATTAACATTGATGACGTTTGTGTCTTAAGTCTTTTGATTCACCCCAAACAATTTGTCAGGTTGAAGAAGGTCAGAAATTATAGGCATGAATCAATGAATGATTTTTGTTTTTTAATTTTTGGAAAAATACAAGAAATTCTCAGAAAATGAACTATGAATCAATGTGGAGTATTCGGTTATTCAAATCTTTGCTGCTTCAACTGCAATACATATCGAACAACAAGAAACCATAAAACAACAACATTAAACCAATACAAACGCACTAAACAACACAAAACGTTCAGAAAAAAAGCAACAACGACGACGAAGAAAAAGAAGAGGAAAGAATTGCTGTTTCAAACTAAGTCCGACTTTATGCAGAGCTTGGACAAAGAAATAACGAAAGACTTCAACTCAGTTTGCTGAAGACAACGAACCCGACAAGTGCCTAGTCGAAGAAACGCGGATACGAAACGTCTTAATAAAACGGTGGGTAAATCAACATAAAAAGAGTGGCTTAAAATAATAAAAAAAATAATTTAATAAATAAAATAACAACAACAAAAGTGAGTGTATAAACCATTGTTGGTGGCTGGTTTTGAGCGTGGCAAGACTAGTGAGAGGAATTTTAAACTAAGCAAGCCAGCTACCAGCAATAAGCTATTGGTAATAATAACAACAACAACAATAGCATTAAAGCCACAAAATGTGTGAATGAATGTGTCCAAACGAAAAAAGTATCTAATAGATAATATATGCAAAAACAACAACAACTACTACAAAATATTAACAAATACAACAACAGCAACCAAAGAAACAAATTAAATCTGTTTTTTCTTCGATTTTGAAATTTAACAAAGCAATCGTTCGATTATAAAGAAAGAAAAAAGTTCCAAATACGCCACGCAACACAAATTCATTGCACGAGTTCTGCAATGGGTTTTCAAGAAAGAAAAAAATAAATAAAATACAATTAATCTCCACAATAAAAAAGTTACATGAAAAAGTGAAAATTCCTAGATTTATTTTATTACTGTAGCAGCAGAAAAAAGTGAAATCAAAAGTGTTAAGAAACTCCACAAGATTTGTTTTTATTTCTTCATCTTCACATTCATCTTTGTATCTGTGAGTTCTTTGCTTCTGTTTTTTTATACATGCGTCTTTGGAGGCTTCTTAACTTAATTCTATGCTGCTGCTGCTCTTTATGCCGTTACCGTTGCTGCTGTTGCTGCCGATGATGTGTTCATAGCTGTAGACATTCTTTAATTTAGTTTGTCTCTCATTGTCTGGGTTAAAAGTGTGAGTGTCTTGGATTGGAAATAAAAAGAAAATGATTTAATTAAATTTGATATTTATTTTTTGCGTTTGAAATTGATCTAAATACACTTGGGCTCATTAAAATCCTAAAAATCTTGCTATTAACCGTAAAGTCATATTTCACATGCCCTGCACCGTTATCAACGGTTTTTACTGATTTAATTCCTTTTGTTTTAGTTTTGATTTGTTACCCAAAAGTATTTTTATTTTCATTTCAAATAATGTGAAAGTTTACGCCTTATTAGTTACTTTTACACACCATTTTGTGCTCTCCATTTTCTATTTATACTTTTTCTTTTTTTTTTGTTATTATGATTTTCATTCGTCCATTAAGCGAATAATCAAATGAATGAACTTTTTTGTTTTACTTTTCTTTCATTGGAATTTTATTATGTTGTATTTTATTATGTTATGTAGCGCTCTCAAGCAAAATATGTAGCAAGACGCTAATGGTTATTGGATTGTGGAATTCCAGTGTTTTGTTAAAGAGAAAATTGGGGGAATCGCTTTTTGTTATGCCCTAACTCTATAAGGTTGTAGCAAGCTAAAAGGCACGACAAGGGAGACTCCCTTGTCCCTTCTGGGATATTTGTGCAACAATTATTACATATTAAAAGTTGGAGTATTATATTTAAGACATACTCATAAAGATGTGTGTAACTAAAGACTTATCTATTTAATCGTAACTATAATGACTGGTAGAGGTCATGACAAGCATTAACTAAAAAAATAATTCCCACAAATACACACCAAGTAACGAGTGGACATTTTTCTTATACAAAAGAGTGCAGCAAAATACTACATAAGTGTTCGAATAGTAAAAACACTTTTTTTAAAAAAATATTTATGTATGAAAAATGTAAAATTTTAAACAAGCTTTGGTATATATACAAAGTCTGATCTGTCAGCAAATAAAAAATTCTTCCGTAAATACTAAATTTCAGCCATTACTGTAGTGCGGTTAAAACCCTGAAAACCCATAAAACCGGGAGGTACTGTTCTACGGAGGCTATATAAAACGTAAACCTGTACTTACAAATTTCTGGAGGAAAGTTTAGTAGCCCCCTTAGATGACTAAATATGTATTAAATTACAATCTTTTCTTTAGGATAATGCAGCGAAATCCCTAAAAAATCCAAAAATCGGGAGGTACCGCTCTACGGGGGTGATCAAAAACGTGGACTAGTACTGACATATTTTGGGGTAAAGTTTTGTAGGCCCAAAGAAAACTCAATTCCGTTCTTTACCCCCTTTTTTATACAAAAATGATAAAATAAATAAATTTTTTTTATACGATAGTTCGAACACCACTTTCCGGGAAAACGAAAAATCGGAAATTTTTTGAATAGATCTAGACAGCGGAATTTTATGCAACCCCTATTTTTGGTCCGATTCATGTCAAATTTTGGGACTGGGCATATTTTTGGCTTCTGATTAAATTGCAATCGAAACATATTATGCATATGCAAAATTTATGCATTTTACATATTTTCTTATGCAACAAATATTTCAATAATAGGTACAAAAATGTTTGCATGTACAATTTTTCAGTTTACAATTTTTTTCAGACAAGTCAATAAAATAGGGAAATGTATAACCACAGCCTCAACCTTTAAAATACCGAAAATCGGGAGGTATTGTTCTATGGGGGCTATATGAAGGCCTGAACCTAAACCGAAAAATTTTAGGTGGAAAGTTATATACCCCCAAGAAAGACTTAATACCAAATTTCAGCCATTTTGTCGGGATATTGAGGCCACAACCTTCAAAATACCGAAAATCGGGAGGTATTGTTCTATGGGGGCTATATGAAGGCGTGAAACTAAACCGACAAATTTTAGGTGGAAAGTTATATACCCCCAAGGAAGACTTAATACCAAATTTCAGCCATTTTGGCGGGATATTGAGGCCACAACCTTCAAATACCAGACATCCGGAGGTACCGTTCTATGGGGGCTATATAAAGACGTGGACCCATACCGATAAATTTCAGGTGGAAAGTTTTATATCCCCAAGGAAGACAATACCGAATTTCAGCTACTTTGGAGGGATATTGAGGCCACAACCTTTAAACTACCAGAGATCCGGAGGCACCGTTCTATGGGGGCTATATGAAGACGTGGACCCATATCGAGACATTTCAGATGGAATGTTATATACCCCCACAGAAGACATAACACCAAATTTCAGCCATTTCGGAGGGATATTGAGGCCACAGCCTTCAAAATACCAAAAATCCGGAGGTACCGTTCTATGGGGGCTATATAAAGACGTAGACCTATACTGACAAATTTCAGGTGGAATGTTTTATACTCCCAACGAAGACTTTATAGAAAATGTCAGCCATTTAAGTGTGATGTTGAGGCCACAACTTTCAAAATATCGGAAATCGGGAGGTACCGTTCTATGGGGGCTATATGAAGACGTGGACCCATGCGGACAAATTTCGTGTGTAAAGTTTCATACCCCTAACGAAGACTTAATACAACATTTCAGCCATTTCGGTGGGATTTTTAGACCACAAATCCTTGTATATATTTTTGCATATGGTTTTGCATATGCAAATATGAAAAAATAGGTCAAAATATGCACGATATGCAAAATATGCAAAAATTGCTGGGCCTAATTTTTTTGTGATAAAACGAGTTTCTGTCTTATCAGATTTTCTCTACGACCATCCTAACCATATATGCATTTGCATAGGATCCCGCTGTCTACTAATTACCCTAAACAAATATTCTTTTCTTAAAAAAAATAACAAAAAATTTGTCTCTTGTCGAAATGGTTTAAAGCCGAAGGTAGAATTGACTTCCAAGACTTCACTTGAACTATCCCTTTAGCTTGAAAATGACGGTCATAAATCCAATTAACCATTGAATCCGATAAGTTCTTACTAAGGAAGGAGAATTTTAAACGCGTAGGTGGCTTTAATTTCTATTTGGAAAGTTTTAAAGTCCGGCCAAAGGTCGGATACCTACAGCCAAAAAAGTTTTTTTTTTTAATTAGGACTTTGTCAATATCGATAGGGATGTCTTTATTATTATAACCTCAGCTTTTAGACTAAATAGGGTACGTATATAAATTTTGATACGACCAAAATTGTGACTCATCGAAATAATTTCAGACAATTTGGAGTTGATTTAGCCATGTCCCTCCGTCTGTCTCGATTTGGTTCATATTTTGGGTATCGTAATATTGTGCCGAACTTAGCTTAAGTTCGAAGATAGACCATATCGGTCCAATCCTTCCGGTACCTCCCCAAAAAAGTTAAAACCTTTTGGTTAAAATGGAAGGGAGTAACCAAATTTGTCATAACGTTGAATATGGTAATACTACTTCCAGGCATAGATCAGGTTTAAATATGGACTAAATCGGATACTCCTACCACACAAAATTTGGAAAAAGTACAGTTCAACATCTCATCTCGGTTCATTTTCAAATGTTTTCCAATGTTTCTTACGGGCCCTGTTACGTCGGCGCAAATTTTTCGGGGGCAAGTCCATAATTTCTGAGATAATTGCCCAAAAGCTGCAAAAAGCGTAACGGCACCAAATTAACTGAGTAGTACGTAAGATAACCCTAGAAGGGAGAAACCGATTTGGTGCAAACATTGTACATTGTATTATTTCATACAGACTCGGATTACGTATGAGCGAATATTGACTACATCGGACCACCCAAAGTTTGGAAATAGTGCAGTTTAGGGACTTTTCTGGGATCGTTTTTAAATTATTGGCAACATGTTGTGTATTCGGACAAAGTTACGACTTACAATTTTTTCGAATTTTTAAATTTTTTAGGGGGCAAGTCCATACTTCCTGAGAAATTGGCTCGACAACTCAAAAACCCCTATAGACGTCAGAAGTATTGTGTTTACTTCTTTTCTTTAGGTCCGAGGCTAAGCGTATATCTCTGTCGGCACAGCTGACGGATGCTTTCTTATTTGTTTTTTTTTTTTTTTTTTTGCCTTATGACTGTTAGAAGTTAAGTCAGAACGCTTGTATGTTCATTATTTTCTAGAGATAAGCAAGCCAACGTAATCGTTTAATTGAATTTTACTAAAGGCGTTGAACCATCGACACAATTAGGAAGAGGTCTGGGGGACCACAAACCATTTCCTTGCCAAATTGGCAATTTTTGAAAAATGTTTGTTTATTTTTCCCACAAATATTCAAATCTTCTCTGTTGGGCCCCTCGAAATTGCGACGACATGACGGTGCAAAGTCGCTGAGTTTATTAATGTCTATGTCGGTATATGTATGTCTGGTGCAGATCGTGGATCATACAACACCAATATTCAACATCAACGCAGATGGCCCATAGATCTCTCTCAGCAGTTCGATCCATCATGTCATGTGGTCCGGTTACTGAAACCTTGCAAGGATACAAGCAAAGGAGAATCATTGTACAGGCCGATCTCACCAGTAGCAAAGGAATTTGAGGCGTTACTCCTTCCCAGCAGCATAGTACCACCACAGCGTGCAGGTTTCTAACATATTAGCAGTAGTCTCAACCAGAACAGTTCGTGCCACAAAACAGTGATGGTAGCATTAGACCTTACAAAATCTTTTGATAGGTCAGCCATCTAAACTGTTCGAGGATGTCGCGAATACTACACTTTGGCCTTGTTTAATACGTTGGGTCACCAACTATGTGTGTGGTCGCCAGTCATACACGGAATTCAGAAACAAGAATTCCAAACCCCGTAGAGTGAAACAGGAAGTTCCCCAAAACCGGGTAATACCTCCAGAACTGTTTAGCCTCTACCTTTGTGCAATTCCACACCCTCCCGACGGCATTGAGATGTTTACATGCGCGGATTATTGTATGCACATTTTTTGAGTTATGACACACTTTCGGTAAATAAGCGATATGTTCCCATAAACGTTTCTGAAGGGACAAGGGATACTTCTCCAATATCAATGAGTGCACACGAGAAGTTTTACATTGAAAATGTGATGTTGTCTGGTCTGGAAATCAAACATGGGCATTAAGCATGCTAGCCGGTGTGCATACCATTGCAACGTGGTGGCAAAAATATATTCACAAGTAAATGTCATGTCATGCTAGCAAATCCATACTAAATTTCCTTATCAAAATTTAAACTTTTGAAAGAGACGTACAGATTCCGTCCTCCATAGAGCGATGATTCGAGATGCATACCGAAATTCTGTTGAAAAGCTTATATTGCATATATTTTCCTTTCTAGAAAAAATTCCAAAACTAACTCTCTTGTCTTACAACTACGCACAAGTAGTGACCTTTCCAATTTCGAAAATACTCTTCTTTCTACATATTTCTACATTATTCCATAGGTATCTTTAGCTCAACAACACTGACAGCAGTGCATTGTTAATGAGGTCTTCTTTGTATCAATCGCTGGTGTACAGGTCAATTGCTTGGGTTTACACATCAAATCGTCAAATCACAAATGAATGTTCCCACAATGTATTTTCTATGCCAACAGACATCTCTTATTCAGCGGCCATAAAAATTAAACATTTGTACATAATTATGTTTTTCAGTTTACACCATGCGACTGGCTGAGTTATATAATCGGTCTTTGATGAGCTATCAAACTATCGTTTATTATTTATCAACTAAACTTGTTTGTTTTTGGGTCTAAACAGTTTGCTGGATTGCCGTCCATAACATTTCAGCTTTTCTTTCATTTCATTTTGCTGTTTTTGACATTATAAAATGTTGTTATTATCTGATGGGACCATCCTAGTACTTGTTTCGTTTCGTTTTTTTTGTGATTTCTTTTTTTTGCTGAATTTAATGCTGTCATACCACCACCCTATATCCAAGGAGATCTGGTTTGCAACATAAAGTTATTGGCATATAAATGCAAACCACAACTTAAGGCATTGGATTACCGGTTTCGTTAACCATTTCAAGCTTCCAGCTAGACAACAAAGCCGAAATACAACAACGAAGTGTTTGACTTAAGGAAATTAATTTAAAGGCGTCGTTTTAATTACTGCTATTTTAAGGTATTCGTCTTTTTTAGGGAAGTAAAAGCTCATTTGTGCAATAAGCTTGTTAGCTATGTAGTACTGCAAGTTTACTTATTTTTATTCCACAAGATACATTGTTATACCATACGTTATTACAGGGTGTTATGTTAGTGCATTTGGTAGCAACATGCAAAAAGAGATAATGCGGAGAGTCTCAGTTTCTGATTGATGATCTTACTTACTTCGGTGCCCCCTAGATAGATTGCCACTTCTTGGTTCGTATTAATACGCCTTTTCTTCGCTCATTCTTATGTCAACTCAATAGTTGTAACTCGATCCATTTTACTATACGATGTCGTTGTAAGGCCGTGGTTCATATGTGAGATTAAAGCTTCCTTCCATCTTTCAAGGCGATGTGAATGAGATGAACAAAACAATATACCGTCCCTTCTTTTTATGATAATCATGTTTCTGCTGCGGATGGAACTCTAAGTGATTAACATTTTAATCGGGCCCGACCGACTCGACCCAAAGTACATATGGATACTAATCCCTTGTCTTTTGCCGAGAAAACATTGCACAAGCAAATATCTGACCATATGCATCGCAATTGGTTGATAAAAAGAACCCAATAGAGCTTCCGCGCCGATCGCAGCTGCATCAGTGAATTAATTAAGAAATATCAGAATCAATAAGATGTGCGATGGATGATAACAAAATTTGCTTTCTTGTCCTCCTCGATCATTAATTTAAAGAATTTGACACGGTTGATCATAGCAACGTCTGCTTCAAACTCTGAGGATTCTTCAATTATTTCCTAACACTTCGGTACATTTTATACATACCTACCTTTCCGCTCGATCTCAATCCGTGTACTCGGGAACTAAAGCTTCCAAATCCTTGAGGTTTGATAAGGGAGTACTGTAGAACCTCTTCTTTTCACACTCTATGTCAATGACCTTCCTCTCCAATTAGTACATAACAAAGCGCAAATGTATGCCGATAATGTACAGGTCTGTCTTAGGTCTTAGTTTGCATCTTCTGCAACCTTTTCCAGCAGAATCTTGAAAAGATCACATGAAAGGCTGTGTCCTTGTCTGAAACCTATTTTGTTACTTAACTGTTTAGACTAAAGTCCTGGTATCAATTATTGTCATCTCACAAAGTCGAATGAGCTTTGTGTGAATATTACATTTAGGCATGGCTAGGCCATATTCAATACCTTTGACCGTAAAGAACGATCGAAGACTGCTTTAAAATCTATAAAAGTTAGACTTTCCGCTAAAGGAATGGTGAATTTCATCGATTAATAGGCTTTAGTCGTAATAGGCGGCAGACTTATGCCTCTATAATTAAGCTCACAGTCATATCTCCCTTCTTGACGACGGGACATAGGAAGCTCACGTTACAAACATCCGGTACGCGTTGGTCAGATGGGGCTAACGAGCTGTTGTATACACCTTATCAGCGTGTCGCCTTCGGTCTTGCGGTCACCTGCGGCACCTACGACCCTATTATTCTTTAGTCTGTTTATTGTTGTCTTTACCTCATCTTGGCCGGGCGGTATACACCCTATACCATACACTGACTGGGATTGAACCATATTCTGGTTAATATTGGACACCAACAGTTTGTGAAAATGTTCTTTCCTTAACCTGAGCACGCTATCGATACTGTGACCAGATTACCTTGCACATCTCTGCAGGGGGATATGTCTTTCAGAAAGGGGGTTTTCTTCTTTGGTAGAATTTTGGACTTAATTGTGGCTTCTCTACATTTCGATTTTTTCACACGACCGCTTTTCCATTTCTCTCTTTTTTTCTTGTGGAAATACGTTTCTCCTCTCTCGTGCGCCATTCGTTGCTAATAATTGCAGAGTAGTGCTATATACCGCCTTCTTCTCTTCGGTAGCAGCTCGGCACTCCAAATCATACCATGGGTTCCTTGGTGGAGGCCTCTGTTATTTAAGTTTGGATTTTTCATTTGTTTGCATGGAGTGGGCAATATTTTGCCACTGTGCTGATATGATCCGAGTCGATGTTTGTACCTCCACCACGCATGAAAATGTTTTTTATGCGCTCGTAAAATATATCATTGATCTGCTCGTCGTTGTCTTCGATGGAGGCATAGACATAGATGGATGTTGATGAATTTAACTTATATCCGATTTTAGTAGGTCATAAATACGACTAACTACAAGTCTGCAAACAAGCTCGTGCTTTATATCATGGCGGCTATATTACAGATCGTCACCTTTAGATGATGTAGTGACACCTTTCCCAATCCATCGCATTTCCTGCATGGCAGTAATATCGGCCTTGTACCTTGCAAATACATCCACCGGGGCGTAAACTGCAACTTACCTATAACAAGTCCTAATATTGAAGGTGTAGATTCGCAGAACATGGTACTTAAAACGTCGACTTAAGGTGGGTTTGTTTTCCTTTTTCTTATTGGTTAACGAGCGACATATGTTAGCTCACTGCCTTTAGTGGGTGTTAAAAGTCCAAGATAAGTCCTGGGCTTTGACCGTTGCTTGGTATATATATTTTACCTCATTTTTTTCTGGCCAATAATTGATAAATACCAAATTCAGCCATTCAGTGGGAAATTGAGGCCAAAACCTTCAAAATACAGAAAATTTAGAGGTACTATTCCATAGGGGCTATATGAAGGCTTAGATCTATACCGACCAATTTTAGGTGGAAAGTTTTACACCCTCCAACAAAGACTAACTACCATATTGCACACAACCTTACAATACCAAAAACGGGAAGTACCGTTCTATGGTACCGAACGAAGACTAAATAACAAATTTCAGCCATTTCGGCTAAAATCTACGAATTATCGAAAATCGGGAGATACCTTTCTATGGGGCCTATATCCTAGGAATAATACAAACGTCAGCATCAAATTACAAAGTTCTATCTTAAAAATTGCGAGCTGTATCTTGTTCATATTTGATACCAAACGCTTACTAAAAGTATGTTTCTACATCCTCAGTACACTATATATCAGTTATCAGATACATATATAAACCCATTCTGCTATCAACTCAGGCATGCTAGCAATTGCACCACTGAGGTGGCACACAAGAACAAAGAAATAGTCTATTAATTAAAAAATTCCTTTAGTTTTGCCTTCAAAAATTCCTTAAACAAAATGATAATTGAATAATTTAATAATAATTTAATAGTTAATAATTTAATAATTAAAGCAAAATGCAAGCAATCAAGTTTGTTGCTTAAGTCTTTCATTTTCTTTGTGTCTCTCGATTTTTAAGCGAACCACAAAATTCTTGTTTTCTGGTATTTTTATTTTTTTCTGAACACTAAGCTCTATTAACACACAATTTACGTTTGTTTTTGTAATATGTATATGCAATAGCTCTTGTGTGTGTCTCTCTCTCTTTTTGATTTTACTACTTAAATAAACAAGACTCTATCTAAGATTGTCTTATAACATTGAAATTCTCTTTGTGGCATTAAAAATTTAAGAGGTTTATCTTTTTTTCTTTTGCAAAAAAAAAAACGACAAATTGAGTCATGCATCATGAAGAGCTGAGATTAATTATTTCGGCAATGTTTATGTGTGGGAGAGTATATTTTGTCAAGTGGAAGAGCATATAGGCCTGCCTCTCTTTTAACGGTATATCAAATGAAATGGACAAAAACACTTGGTATACGCTTACTTTTTGGTATACCAACAACAATCCAATACCCCTTCCCCCACTTAATTGCAAAGTTAAACGTTTGTAAATTTGATTAAGGCAAAAATCAAAAAACAAAAAAAAAACAAATCAAATTAAATAAACTTGTTTACATTTTGTTGGTGGTAACTGCCAATATTTGGCTGTTATGACACAGTTACCACTTATTGATGTTTTACATTAAAACAAACACACACACATATCGAGTTGTTGCTGTAGCCTCATTCACTTTTATTTCTTTTATAAATGGATTTAAAATTAAATTTAGACGACAATCTAACCCAAATATTTGTTTAACTGTAATTTGAGGGTGGGAGATCGTAAAGGCCTTGACAATTATTTGAAAGTGTTAATTCATTGCAATCTTAATTAAATGCAATGACTTTTGATTTAACAAGAAACATAGGCTCCCAACATAACAAACAAAATCCCCCATTTGATTCCATTCCAAACAAATCTTAACTGGTTTATTAAAAACCATAAATAAATAATTCTTGTTACTCGAATGATTGAAATGTCAGAGTTAGCGACATTTAAAAGGTTTAGTGTGGTTTTATTTCTGTACTGTGGTTTCAAGACTGGAATTGGTTGATCTTTTAAATGGAGGCCATGAGTCATTTATTAAATTGCGTTTAACATTCCACCCATGGCAAACGAGCTAAAAAAACCCAAAACCCTTGCTGATACACACTTCTTTTCCAAAGACACAGCAGCACTATGAGTGAACGAGCGAGTGACACATCATCATAAGCATCAGCAGCAGCAGGGGGAATTTTATCAAAAACATTAAGCAAACCAGAATTGTGTTAATAAGCCAAAGACCAAATGAACCCCCCAAAACAAAGAACTAAAGCAATAACTGATACAACAACACCAACAAACACATTTTGTGGAATGTAGAAACAAACAACAGCAACAAGAAAAACTCCAAAGTGCAAAACTTAAATTAATATTTTTTTCTTCATTGTTCCAAACAAAGGATTTTTTAGTGCGGCACCATTGCAAAATCATATCCCCCAGAACAGAGAGGAAAGCGGAAAACACCATCGAAATTAGTCATTTCCCTTAAGGTAAGTTCCAAACCGCTTTTTTAATAAGAAAACATATATTCATATTTTGGGTTTATTGAGTATTTAAATATTTTGCGAATGAGGTTTTGATTTTCCGGTTTACAATCGGCCACCACTTTGTTGACCTTTTGCATAATTTCCGGTATAAAGCATTTCATAAGACGAGCATGAAGTTAGCTCACACAATTTATGGAAATGACCTTAATTTTATAAAAACGAAAGATGGAAGCGGTAAGAAGAGTAAGAAAGATGACGGGATCGACTATGTGATTGATGTGCATCAAAACGATTCCCTGCCGTAAGCTTTCCTCATTGTATAAAACGATGCCTAATGTTTCAAAATCGGGAAATTGTAGGAAAATAACGATTCCAATAAAATTTAAGAAAAGAAAATTGAGATTACATCTTTGATTTTTGGCTACTTACCTGGTCTACTATATATATATTTCTGGCCTAGTAATGAATATGCGAATATTTATCATCAACAAGTAAGAAAGTATCTGTCAGTTGTGCTGACGGATATATACCCTCAGCCTCTGTAGGTACCGCAATGTGGGGCTATACCAAATCATTGACATACAAAAGATGTTCTATAAGCAATCTACTGATTCGAAGAGAACTCAAAATATTAAATTACTTTAAACTAAGTTTGGAAGACATTTTTGAAAAAGTTTGAGAGTTATTTTGCACACAGGCCTTGCCGGCAGGGTTTTTGGTCCATTATATCAGGAAGTATGGACATACTCCGAAAACAATTTACCGTTGTAAAGGGAGCAGCTAGGACAACCTATTGAAAACAATTTCAAAACGATCCGAGAGGAGCTCTTATACTTCACTTTTTCCGAATTATGTGTAGGTATTCAAACCGATCTATATCTGGAAGAAATAACACGATGTGCGATGTTGTATTGCTCCTTTCGGAGTTATCGTTCACACCATTTTACAGAAAAAATTTGAACATAGGACCACTCTTTCAGGTACTTCTCACACCAAGTTTGAAAAGAGTGCAGTTTAAGGACTCGTTTGGGATAGTTTTTAATTTTTTGGCAACATGTAGTTGTCATGGTACACTTTTTTTTCGGGGGTTAGAACATACTTCCTGAGAAATTGGCCCAAAAACCCCCTATAGACGTCAGAAGTATTGCGTTTACCTATTTTCTTTATGTCCGAGGCTGAGGATCTATCTCTGTTGGCACAGCTGACTGACACTTTCTTAGTTGTTTTTTACGAGCTTCAATTTGACTCTTGAACATCACGAGAAATCCCGCTCACGTTTTTTCTTGTTCAGAGAAGAATAGAATGTACAAAACATTATCTTCCTTTCTGTCCGTTTTTGCCGATATTTTTTCTCTGGTATTTTGCGTCGGTAATATTAGCATTAGGCCGGGGCGATTTGTATGGAAGGAAAAAAACCTTAATGGGCCATACGCGTTTCTGATTCCTGGGATTGAACTGAGCAAAAAAGTCCACTGGACCAAGTTTTGGCATATAACAGCCAAACCATTGAGATTTTCGATCCAACACTAATACAAAAATTGTAGCCAAGACAGTAATTAAGAACTCTCTAATACATCGCGAAAGCATTGGAACGCCCCTTCAGGCAGTTTTGGCTTTGAGGAGGTGCAAACTTTTCGAAAAATGGTGATAAATGACACTGTGCTACAAAAGTTGACCAGAAAAATATTTAAGTGTTCTGGTGCAAAATTATATCTTGTTGGGATCCATGGACAACGACAATACCTTTAGTTCATTTGGGTCACTTCGTTTTATTTTTTATAACGGTAAACTGCGTAATTATTTACTATCATCAAGAAGGAAATTTAGTTAGCTTTACAAAATGGGGAAAACCAATGAAAGCGGTCATCTTTAGTGTTTTAACTTTATGGTTTTTTCTTTAAAAAAGATTGGTACCTTGTGCGTAATTATTAAGTAGACACCCAGCAAACCAAATGTCGGATGTCCGACACGTCTGAACAATTTCCGAAGCAACGTCGTTCAGATTTCGTTCCGATTTCTAAACGATTTTTCGGAGCGGAAATATTTCAGATTTTGTACCGATTTCGGAACGAATGTCGGAAAGAAATTTCCTTTCCGAATTTCCCAAGGATTTTCTTCAGACTTCGTTACGAAATCGGATCGAAATCGATACGATGCCGCTCCGACATTTCGTTCCGAAATTATGTCAACCACTTCATACAACTTTCGTTAAGATATCGTTACGATTTCGGATCAGACATCGGACGTATCGTCCGAATTTTATTCCGATTTCGTTAAGATGTCTTTACGATTGGTTTGCTGGGCAAATTCAAATTACAATCATAGGCCCAAAGGTACCAACTTTTATAAAGGAGAACACAAAATTTTAAAACACATTGGTTTTTCCCATTTTTCTCATCTATTTTTCAACCGATTTCATTGGTTTTTCCCATTTTGGAAAGCTAACTAAATTTCCTTCTTGATAAAAGTAAACAATTACGCAGTTTGGTGTCTTCTGCGCAGCCTAGAGCACGAGGAAAAGCATTTTCCTGTTTTTAATGCGTTTCTGTCACACTTAATAGACTATAACTTAACCATTTGTTACCCGATTTTTAAAACTTATTGCTTGTTCGAAAGACTTTATTTTCACCTTTTAAATAAAAAAATAAGCTGTAAAATTCCGTTGTGGAAAGAAGAAGTTATGTCCGTTTTAAGTTGAAAATCCAGGAAACCCCGTTTTTCACTACGTTTACCATTATAAAATCAAAAAACGAAGTGATCCAAAGAAACCAAAGGCATTTTCGTTTTCCATGGTCTCCCACAATACATTACTAAAGGCATTGTCGTTGTTCATGGATCCCAACATTCAGAACACTTGAATATTTTTCTGGTCAACTTTTGTAGCACAGTTTCATTTATCGAAATTTTTCGAAAAGTTTGCACCAATGCTTTCGCGATGTATTAGAGAGTTCTTAATTACTGTCTTGGCTACAATTTTTGTATGTGTGTTGGATCGAAAATCTCAATGATTTGGTTGTTACATGCCAAAATATCCAAAAAACGTCAATAAAAAACTTCAAGTCAAAATCGGGAGGCCCACGAAGGTTTTCAAATCGCCCCGGCCTAATTAGCATAATAATAGGTTGCCCTGCTTATTGCTTTCTTTTTCATTAGCTGTTCAATACTCTTTGTTGTTTCACAAAAATTTAGGTAGCGATTTTTGGTATCCTAATACAGATTGTCATTGCGATTCTACAATATAGGTAAAGATAGTGGTTTCATGCAGCAACTACGAAAGCTGAGCGAAGTATGCTTCTGCTGTATATATGTATTTGAAACTTTTCACCATCCAGATTCCGCCCTTTTTAGTTGGCACTTTTACAGCTGTAATAAATCGGAGGACGATGCTTGAGTTCTATACGAAAATGTTCTGAATCCATATTCGCTACTATTATCGATAGACCTGCTAATGTCCTGCGGAAGTGCCTCCCGTCTATCAATACAAGATCGATCTGATTGGTGCTGCTCACTACGATAATTTTGCGGCAGCAAAGGCTATTAGTATAATGGGTATAAGATATTTTCCTTCCCAATAAGTAGAGTCCAAAAAAAGTATCAATCAGCTTTTCCGACAGCCTGTGTGAATTAAAAAAAAACCTTTTCATCTGAAATATTATAATTAGGGGGTTTCCAGAATTTTGTGGCTCTTTTCGGACATACGAATTTGCCGACGTAAAAAGTGTTGCGAAGGAATTACCTGAAGGAATGTACCGACGTAGTCCCTTTTGGAAATGGATCTTATTTTGGGAGACATTCCTTTCGATAGATATCGCGCCCTACAGACAATTCAGTTGGCCACCTTATAATTTAGAGTTTTTCTACCATTATGTCAGGTTGCATGGACTTGCTCACGAAAAACATAATATTGCTGTAAACAGTACCACAAAGAGTACATTCCACAAAAAATTCCAACGAATACGAACAAACTTTTAATTTAAACTAAGTTTGGACAGAATATTATGAGATCCGAAGTTTGGACCAAATCGGTTGCTTCGCTTAAGAAATATCACACGTACCACATTAGCAAAAAATGTGTGGCGGACATATACTTCGAGGACTCATATTTTCAGGACTTAACACCACACAGATACATTTTTTAATACTCGTAGTCGTACATACCCTCAAACACTGTAATACCACGTGAGCAAAATAAAATTGCATATGTTGCAATAGTTTTTTTTTTTTGTTTTATTTATTTCAATTCTCGGTCTTTGTTCGTCTGGTCAGTTTGCGGCAGTGGTGACCAGTTTTAGTCGAAGACTTGTTCCAAGTTTTCTTACTCATTTGCCATTTTAAACAAAGACTTTTAAGTCAGATTTTTTTCTGCCTAACTTCGCATATAGAAACCGAACAGCAACAACAAACATGTTTTCGTTTTCTTTCTTATTGCCATGTTGCATTAAGATAGAATTATTTAATTTCATTTTCAGTTGAACGGTCATTTCATCTGACCGCCAGCATCATGTAGGTTCGGACATGCATGGTGATGCAGTGGTGGAGAAGGGAAACTAAGGAATGGTTTTACAAGTTTCATTAAAGCTATGCAATGATACACATACATTTACACATCAATCAGATGTTGGTCTGTGGTCTATCCATCCAACCACCCAGCTGTTGCTGTTGCTTCGACCATGTTCGTTTGTCAGTCTGCTAGAGAAACATGCTATCATAGTCATGGTTCAACATTCGCTGGCATTTGTTGTTGTTGTTGTTTCCACTCCGCCCAAAGCATTTTGCGTCTGCGCGCGTGTTTTATTATTTCTTTCTTGTGGTTGTTGCGCTTTAATGCTTTGTGGCTTTGTGTTCATGGAAAAATTTAAAACAAAACCTAAAATAAAAACGAAAAGTTTCAGTTTCTGCTTTAGTTTTGTTTTTACTTTCACTTTTTCAGTTTCCTTTATAACAACAAAGACACAAAAGAGTTTGCTTTTTGTCTAAAACTGCCACTAACTACCACTTACATACATACATATATTTAGTATTGGTAGGCTGTATATACTATGTATCAACGTATTTGCCTACATTCCGACATTTGACGTAATATTCCGACAAGCTTTAAAATATTTTATATGTAT
The DNA here is from genome assembly GCF_047663935.1 of Musca autumnalis. Taxonomy (NCBI): domain Eukaryota; kingdom Metazoa; phylum Arthropoda; class Insecta; order Diptera; family Muscidae; genus Musca; species Musca autumnalis. The sequence goes on along the minus strand of NW_027411644.1, from coordinate 119,408,021 downwards.
TAAATATGAAATAGAATAAAGGAAATACAATTTTTTCTAATTCTTGTTAATTATTCCGAATTTATATAACTTTTTTGAGAACATATGTAATTCATAAATACATATGTTCGAACATATCGTTCATTTACTCAAAGAGTGGCATAACTCACAATATGGGTTTTTGGAGTTACCAATTTCTATTTTTTCTACGACTTCTACTTTATGTTATGTCAAATTTGATACCTCTAAAACTCAACGAGTTACAGCTTATTTTCTAGCTGTAGCATAGCATAAATCATCAAAAAGTTTTTTGAGTTTATGAAGGACTAAAACACTTCAAATCATGCTTGATCTTGCACAGAGATTTAGCACAGATATCTGGCTAGGTATTTAAAAATGATGATCTAAATATTTATTTTATTTTTTGCGCAATAACCTTTTTAAGTTGGAAAGTCAAATTTCAATCGGAAACTTAAAATGCGTTTTTCTCGAAACTTCATTTTTTGAGATGTGTCACTCTTTGAGTAAATGAGCGATATGTATAATTTCAAATAAAAATTTATATTTGTTTTACATACAAACTGATCGCGTGTTCATGAGCTTTTAATTATGTGATTGCAGTGTGTTTGGTAATTTTTAATTATAAACTGAGTGTCTATTGATTAGATATTGTTTCGTAAATTTCGAATTTTATATTTCAAACTGGTATCTACGTACTATAATAAATAATAAATTGTTACTCTTTCTTTTGTGTTCATAACCAATTACACAATTCCAATTCACCAGTTTACCTTCAATGGCATTGAACATTCCATAAGCTATGACGAATCTTTCTACTTTGCAATTGCTTTTAAAGTTTTGCTAAATGAAAGGCAACAAATTCTCGGACAATAAAGATTGAAATGGTTAATTTTACTCCACCCTTGTCCGAGTAAAAGAAATTATATCATCAAAGTATATCAATTACGAGGCATAAGCATAAATTACAACAACCAATAATTGTACAAAAACAACATTATTGGTATAGAAAATGAAATGTTAAAGAAAGTTTTTCAACATTTTGGTTATACAAAAATTTCACCAAAATATCCAAGATATTACAGAGGGTATAATGAATATTTTCCGTCATGCCGATTTGAAGTATGCACCAGCTGGTCAGCTGGATCCAATGATGAAAATCTATAGTTCGACTACAGAGACATAAGCCTCTCACCCATCGCACTCAATGTGCTGTGTAGGGACTACTTGTGAGCCACTAATACCAACCGTCAAAGAAATTATCAATGGAGGCCTCGACCTTCCGATTCCACCATAGGAAAGTACTTCGTACCAAATCTTACAGAAGACCCATGAAAAACAAAGGCCTTTTGTCAAACCTAAAGCACAATAACATAAAAGGTGTTCCATGCCTGATAATGTCTGATAATATTAATTAATACCATACTACCATAGAAGGAACAAACAAATACTCGGAGAATGTGGGACAGGTCATACGAGGTGTAAGAGCTCCGAAATGCGAGTTTCACTCTCTACTGGAATTCAAGCGGGAGTACTCCTGTGAGTAGAAAACAAGTCACGAGTATTTTTCACTCACGAGTAAAATCGGAGCTCTGGGTGTAAAGGTGAATAGAAATTAACAGATCTCAATTGCCGTCAATGGGTCTGGGAGGAAATGGGATAAGTACAAGTTTATGGTTTCATGTTTTTTTTTTTTTTTTGTTAAAAATAACCTGGGACCCAACATAATGGTAATCAATTTTCAATTTTAAGACCCCCAAAGAGTTTTTGCATTTCAAAACTGCCGCAGACTTGATAATGGGATGGATTTGAAGGATTTAAAATGGTTCTGCATGTTGCGCAGTGGTTGCTGCTACGTTCGTCCTGCCTTAAGGTGAGATAAAATCTTATCGAACCCAGACCAAAATACAGCTTGCCCTCACGTATCCTTAAACAATACCCTGTTGGCAAGATATCCATTCTCCGGACTGTGGCTGATAATGTGACTTGAGCTTGTCTGGAGGTTTGGATTCCGCCTACCGATTATTATCAGTATACGTGCAAGGCGCATAATACTGACAGGAGAGATCTCTTTTATACTGACAGCAGCTATTTGGCACCCTACCCATAGTTCAGACCATATACTATGTTACCAAGGAAATTCAGTTAAACTTGACTTAAAGGGGAGAGTTGTGGTCCCATTGTCCGATAACACAATGTCTCGCAGACTATCTACGATCAGCATCCATGGATTTTCACTGTCAGCTATATTGATAACTGATAATTCGAAGCTCATCTGGAACCACTGGTCATTTGGTAATCTTCTTTTCGTAGTTTCTACCCTTTAGAAAAGATCCTGAAGATACCTGGTGGCTTTGGTTAGCTTGTGAGGATACCTTGGCAGTGGTGTCTCTTCGGCTCTCAGTATTTGGATAGCAAACAGAGGCTGTAGCCAATTTGGAATCCTCACTCGGGTTGGACTCTTGAGCTTCCGGTATGACTCCTTCGTTGACCTAACTCTCTTCACATTGTTCTTTGGTGGTGAAAAGTTGTGTTTTGGTTGAAACCACACGCCCAGCTGTCGGGGAAGTTGCTAAGTCAGTTTTTTTCAGCTCTCTGCGTCCTTGATTTAACTTGCGGCTGATTCTTCTTCTTTGACTTCACATATTTCTGGGTGTCCTGCCGGAGTGGTTACAAAGCCTCCCTTTGAAGAATCACTCATGAAAGATTGAAACAATTCAACATCGCTCCCGATGTAGCCTTTAGGAGCTATTGGGGTTTATTTTGACGATAATTTTAATTTGTCCTCTGTGAACATCGGAATAAAAAAGGGAAAGTTTGTTGAGATCAGGACTTATCATGGATAAGTGAGGGTACCTCCTTTTGAATTTGTTCACCACCTTGAAATTATTTATTAAACGTGAGAATAGATCCGGAAGTATCCTGCGGCTTTATTTAGGTTGTGAGGTTACCTTGGTAGCGGTATCTTTTCGGCTGTCAGTATATTGATAGCAAACCGTGGAGGTAGCGAATTTGGAGTCTTTCTGCCTTCGTTTGTGGTTCCTTCTTAACTCTTTTGACCTTGTTCTTTGGTGGTAAAGAGTTGGTTTTGGTTAAAACCACACGCCCATGTGTGAGGCAGTTGCGGCTGATTATTTTTCTTGGACTTCACATATTCCAACTTCGAGGGCTGTCCTGCCGGAGTGGTTACAAAGTGAGATTAAAAAATGCAAAGCGAGATTAAAAAATGCATCATCGCTCTCGATATAGCCTTAAGGGGGTATTGGGGTTTATGTTGAGGATAAATTTAATTTATCCTCTATGAACATCGGGATAAGTGAGAGAAAGATTTTTCTTGGATAAGTGAGGGTATCTCCTGTCGAATGTGTTCACCACCTATTAATTAATCCTGATCAACCCGCACTCTCTCATCGTTGATGGAAGGGTTCCCTGCCGCCACATTTTCCATGATAGTGCATCGACCTGCGGTAAGCCCTCTTTTGACATCGGATTTACGACACTAGTTTGGACGGTGGGAACATTGTCTACCAATATCTTATTTGGGGTTCCTTCCTAAACTATGTCCTGCCTGGTAAGTGTAATTATATCGGTTTCCACCGAGTAGTCCACGTTCATCCCCTCCTGATCTACAATCCCGTCCACTGTATACTACAGTTTGGCAATCTTGAGATTGGCAAAACTCTTCTGTATACTCGATCTTTCCGGAACTGGTTTTATCATTTTCCGGCGGCCTTGCTGCACTGTTGCCATTAATGAGTTTATTGGATGTTGTTTTGGTTTTCAATAACTTCTCAGAATCTATGAGTCATTGTGATGCGTAATATATTTTGACCTGTAAATGAGTGCTCAAGAATATGGAACCTCCATTTAATCGACAGAACGGCGTTTTAACGACACCACTTATAAAGAAGTTTTACATGGCTGAAATACATGCTCAGGAAATGTCTAAATTACCCTGAGGATTTTTTGCCACCGCTTGTTATCTGGCCTCGAAATCGAAACAGTGCACTTTACTCAGTACTTACTTTAATATAGTTTGATCATTTACATATTTTTAATGAATTTTCACAGAATATACCCGAATTACATTCCAGTTTGGAGGAACATTCTGGAACACACTTTTCATTTCCTATTACATAAGTGGTCAAATGTACATTCAACTTCTTCAACTCCAATAACATTACACCAACACTATAAACATTCCATTCATTCATTCATGGCTTAAAGAGATTTCCCTACTGTCTAATGAGGGGAAAGGGCTAGAAAGTGTGACATGAAAACAAATTATGACCTTTTGTTCAAAACTCCAAAAGATTTTAAGCCAAAAACGAAGTGTGGCGAAACATTAAACTTCCTTCAACCAATAAAAATAAAACAAGTTTCGTTAACACAAAAAAACAACAACACACAAACATATCATGGATATACCAAATTACAAATTCTGTTAACATTTCATTGAAATTGAACAAAAAAAAAAAACAGATTTATACCTTCTTTGTTTCCAGATTATAACGAATTCGAAACGTTCAGACAAACGAATAAAATAACATTTTCATAGTCATTATTCTGAAATTTTGTTACGTTTTGTCTCGGAGTTCTTTTTTTCGGTTAGTTGATCAGAGCAGTTTGGCTAGTTGTCGATATGTCGTATTGTGGGGTTGGCTTAATGGGTAGAATAAATGAAGGCAACAATTGTTGAATTTAAATTTTGCGGTAAATAAAATGAAGAACCGGTTTCAATTTTGTCTCTCGTTTTCTTGAAACAAGCAGGAAAACAGTTAAAATGCACAATTCCCCCACCACTGAGTGTAGTGTAAGTCGTATGTTTCCTACATTTTTATACGTGTCTGTTGCTGTTGTGATCTAGAAGTCTTGTGGGCTAAAATGAAAGGCTAATTACACACTTACCTACACATATTGGTCATAGTGTTCTGTATTTGGTAAAATAATTCAAATTGTTTGATAAAATATGTGTCCTTTGGTGGATTTCTGCAACGACTTTTTTGGTTAAGCGGGATACACACAATCAGTTTTGACTGGAGATTTTTCGGAAATATCGATAAATGTCAAACTGCCCAGCAACCACAAAATATTTTGTGGTTGCCTGATGACTGACAAAAATGAACGGCCACACTGGCAAGCAACCGATTATTTGAGCAAAACTGACAGTCGAAACTGATCGTGTGTACCCCACTTTAGCGATAGGTATCACTAAAAATTAAACACCAATTTTGAATTAAAAGTTTATATATAAGTTAGCAATACTTTTGTTATTGGTAAATCTTTACGACAACTTTACAGTGGATTTCACCAATCTGTGTTTATTTTATTTATTTATTTCAAATATTTATTATAATAAAAAATTACAATAAAATTATATAAAAAATAGCACTAGCATCTAAGGCTATCCGCTAAACCAATCTTGGTGCTAGTGCTTTGTAATGATAATTTTATTATAATTTGTTATTATAATAAACATTTTAAATATATAATAATAAATAAATAATTTGTTTTTCCGTTTCTTTTGTGTTACGTTTCGTTTGTTCGTTGTGCCTGTTATCTCTAACAATCATCAATTTAACTGTGTTTCAATATTATTTACCAAAATCCACCCACAACAATTTCAATAGGTAACCCCAAAAATGTTAATTACATGAATTGAAATTTGGTACAAAATGAAATGAGTACCACCATTGCTATCCACTATTCCCTAATTTGGTGTTGAAATCAAAATCAGTTTACTTCAAAAATGGTAATGACACGACTTACTATCTTGACTACCTTCTCAGTGAATGGTAGGCCACAATTGGTGTGACATAACGAAAACTCAATGTTGAGTAATTGGGAGTTTTTAATTCAACCCTTTTATGTGCACAACAACATGAATGGATTATTTCCTACGCGATCCCATCGCATCTACATACACTGCACCCCGGTTAACTACCTTTCATAAAATTCCAAAAAATTGAGGCAGTTATGCGGGAAAGGCAGTTACGAAAATCCCGCATAACTACCTCATGTGGGTAGTTATAGAAATCTCATCTCAGCCTTACAAAACATGACAACAATTAGAACATAGTCGCCAAACAAACAAAACGGTCTATAGTAAAAAAAGTCTAAAAATATATAAGTTATATTATTTAATCAATAAGAAATTTAGTAATCAGTGAGCATAACACCATAACATGACACTGGACATCTTCATCACAATTCACGTAGCCGCCGAAATTGATTTTCTCATAAATACACCAGTGCGGGTAATAAACCGAGAAAAACATTATTAACTGTTCTTTTTGTGGAAATATTTGACGGGCAAATATCCGAATTGGGTACTTATAGAAAAGTAGTTAAGCGGGACAGTTTGAACTCATTTATATGAAAAAAACTTTGGGAATTCAGATTGTGAGGCAATTAAACGGGAAAGGCAGTTAAGCAGAGAGGATAATAAGCGGGGTGCGGTGTACATCGTTCATTTACTGAAAGAGCTAAAACTCAACGAGCTACAGCTTATTTACTAAGAGTTTGGCACAAATTAACAAAATAAATTTTTAAGTTTATGAAGCACTAATACATCTCAAGTCATGCTTGATCTTGCAGAGAAATTTGGCACTGATATCTATCTCTTTCCAAAAGATGGTCTAGTACTTTTATTTTTCTTGTAATAATCATTTTAATTAGAGTTGTGTAGTTCCGGACGAACTAGTTCCAAGGAACTATTCTGGACAAGGAACTATTATAACTATATCCGGCTCCTTCATTTGTATAGTTCCTTTAGTTCATATAGTTCAGCCGTGCATATAATTCCATTCATTAATTTTCTTTATTTAATTGCACTTCGCACTTCGATCTTTCTTTCAATAAACGTAAATCACATCCTCGTTACATCGCTGCAATTTTTTTACTTTTATGTCAATTAATACACCAAAAGATGAAAACAAAAAGATAGAGAAAGATTCGTTAAACTACTTCACTCTCGGAACTATTTGGAACGAAGGAAATAAAAAGAACGACGCAAGAGAATGATTCATTGAACTATATCGATCTCGGAACTATTTAGAACGAAGGAAATATAAAGAACGATGAGAGAGAAAGATTCACTGAACTATATTGCTCTCGGAACTATTTGGAACTATGGAACTATATTAAGGTACTAGTTCCCTTTGGAAAAATGAACTAGAAAGATCGATCCGCTCCAGGAACTAGATTGCCCAACTTTAATTTTAATGGCCTGTTTCACTAAGATGATTCGAATAAAAATTCGTTCGAACTACCACCAGACTTCAAGATGACGGAATTGAATGTATACGGCCCAGCCATAGCGAGGTAAAGACAGCAATAAGTCGGCTAAATGTTTAAGATTGGAGGCGAAATTAAATCCCAGCAACATTTTATGGCAGTGTTTCCATGCGCTGTTCAAATGAAGTCATGAAACATCCTATCTTTTCTTTAGCATTAGAACCAATTCCATGAATGCTAAATACTTCAATAAGAATAAATTCGTTTCTATGTCATAGACTTGGCAAATCCAATCATTCCTAACGGAATATTCTGGAGAAAACTCAAGAGAAACAGATCGACATCTACCTTTCTTTTGTCGACTATAAGGCTGCTTTCGACAGTCCTTTAGGTTCAAAGGTATTTAAAGACATGTCTTAGTTTGGTATGCCCGCCAAAATCATAGAACTTTGCAAGATGACATCAACTGATACGCAATCATCTGTTAAATTATGACTATATTACACCATATGTTTTTCACGTGTATAACATCTGCTGGTCTGTATATTAGTATACCCAAAGTGACTACGTACATAAATGTGAAAAAGCATATGGTGTAATATAGCCATTAGGAAAGAACCTCTTCGAGCAGTTCACTACCAAACGATGTTTCTGACAAGGAAATGGTGATTTTTTTTCAATGTCCTACTGGAGAAGTCTTACGAGATGCGGAAGCAAACAGAAATAGAATAATATATGTATGTACAACAAAATACCGATGACACTGATATCATTTTCATATCGCTCATTAACTCATATAGTGACATAACTCAAAAAATGGGTTTCTGAATTAGAATTTTCTGCTTTGTCTAGAACTTCTACTTTATCTTGTGTCAAATTTCCACGTTGATGTCTCTAAAACTCAACGAGTTACAGTGTATTTTCTAAAAGTTTGGCATAAATCAACCAAAACGGTTTTGTTATTTATGAAGCACTAAAACACTTCAAGTCATGCTTGATCTTGCACAGAAACTTAGCATTGATGTCTGGTTAGCTGTTTGCAATTTGTCGATTCAAAACTGATTCTTCAACATAAAAAGATTTTTACACAAAAAAAACCCTCCAAAGTCGAGGGTTTTTTTAGTAAAATTGGGCGTCGTTTCTGTTAAAATAACAAAATAGCAAGGACAACATAGATCGAATTTTTCTTTATTCTTTTATCAGAAATGACGACTAAGTTTACTAAAACGTTTGATGTGTTTTCGGCATTAGAAGGTCCAGGTTGTTATTTATTATGTGATTATCTTTTTATGTTGCAGAAACAAATTTCGACAATTTAAATCGCGATTTTCCCGAAACTACATTTTTTGAGATGTGATACTCTTTGAGTAAATGAGCGATTTGTTCCCATACACATCCCAGAAGAGACACGGGAGACTTCTTGATAGACGAAAGTTTTTTACACCATTTTCACATGTAATTCAAATATTATTTCATTTGAAATTCGAAACATTTCAATTATAATTCGAGAATTACATTTGTAATTCATTACATTTCATTATCAATTCGAACTATTTAATTTGTAATTCGAATTTTTCCATTTGTAAAACGAATTATTCCAATTGCAATTCGAAAAAAATACAAAATAGTTGGTTCCATTGGTTTTATATTTCCTTTTTCAAATTACAAATAAAATATTTCGAATTACAAACGGAATAATTCGAATTTCAAATGAAATAATTCGAATTACAAATATAATTTCCGAATTACAAATGAAATGTTTCGAATTACAAATAAAAATATGTACAGCAATAAAGTTTGTTACGCCGCTGTCCATTTAATTCATCTGAGCTGATTCTTCTTTTAAAGCGGTTGTTTTAATTTGCTTCCCATCCTTAGTTCAAATGTCGACTCCAATAAAGAATTTCCTTCTCGAGAATTACGACCAAAATGTTCCCAAATTTATTTTGAAGCTTAAATAATAATTTAAATAACTGTTTATTTTAGAACAGAATTTTGGAATTTTTTGTTTGTGGAACAAACTGCTGTTTTAATGTGTAATGATTAACTTGTCTGTTATTCGGATGTTTTTAAAATGTAACGAAATGAGTAGCTAAACGGAGTGCCGGTATCACAACTCCGTTTTTACTGCAGTAAAATCAGGACTCCACATTGTGCGACTCCCAATATTAGTTGCGTTCTAGAACCTGCAAAATAGTACTTTATGTTGGCATCTGATTGGCTGTTACGTTAATTTTGAAATATTGGCCAGACTGTTTTCTAGATTTGCCATATTTCGTTCCCGTACATTTTGTATAAATTTATATGGTAAAGAAAATTGTGACAATTTGCTCTTTGGTAGTTTTACCGTTAGAAAAAGTACGGAAACAAAGTAATTGTTATCTAATTTATCCCCCTTTCGAGTAGAGCTGTTTTCATGGCTATTCCATTATTTGTGTTCCTTCCATTAGTTCAAGATCACTTAACCTATTCCAAGGTACACTTAAATTGTACTTTTTACTTAACTCGTATCTTAAAACTATCACACCATGTTCCCACAAATGTAGTTGGAAATTTATTGATGACTACCAGTTCCATGACAGGCATGCTGGGTTTTCATAGAAGCTTTTCGTAATGACTACTTTACGAAAAAGGGCTTACAGCGAATTATATGTCTTGTTTGTTGCCTTTGTAGCATTAAGTCTGTATATGTGTTGCGTTAATGGCTTCTGCTTCTTAAGAGATTCAAGATTATTGCAAGAAAAATTGTTGTATGTTTAAATAATGACAGCAAAATGCGGGTAGCATTCGGGTTTACTTAGGGAAATTTGTCTGTTCAGGAAGCTATAAAACGTCTTACAGTAGATGTGTGTATCAGTAGTTACAAATATTCCAAGTCGTGTTTGTTTAAATAGATATTTTAAGAAGATTTTCTAAGATTTTCTAAGATTCGAATGTTTTATGTTTATTTGCTGTAAGTTTAAATTACAACAATAATTTTTAGCAATTGAAGGCAACACAATGAATTGATTACTAAAATATTTCTAATATGAATAGGGAACGATTCATAATATGCTGGATCATCTGTATGTTCGACCTTACCTATGGACCAATGCTTTGTTATTCTTATATATTTCTTTGTTTTCTAGAAATTCTTGCTCTCTTCTTCTAGTAAACATCAACTTTGTATTATGACACATGTTTAACTTTGGCTTAGGCACATGGACGGACAGACCGATACACCGGACGCTGGTACACGGGTGCAAATCAAATTCTGCTGGTACCATAAACTGGCAATAATTAATAGAGTGAGATTTAAATTTGCTGTTTACCTTGAAAGTAAGACTTGTTTTTTTCTTTGCTTTGTTTTTGTTTCAGCTATGCCATGATTTGATTTTAGTTGGTATTTTGTTTAGACACAATCACAGCTTTGCCATTTGACCACTCAAAGGGTGTGTTTTGCAAAAATATACAAATGTTTCAGAAAAAAAAACTGAAAATATTTCACAATAATAATTTATTAACAAAAAAATTATTGTATTTCGACCGTGACAGGACTCGAACCTGCAATCTTCGGATTCGAAGTCCGACGCCTTATCCATTAGGCCACACGGTCTTCGTGTTTGGTCATTTACTTTTAAGGTTAATATACAACAAAATCCTTTTTGTGTTTCATCACAGGATGCTAACAAACATCACATCCTTCTTCTCAATGGACCATCTCACCCATACTGAGATAAAAACCACCCTTATTGATGAAAAATGCGCATGCACGGTATCACACATACTGTTCTCAGGAACAGTTTTTATGTGAACAGATTTTAGTTAAATTTATCTAATACCAACAACTATAATTTAAAACACGATGGCATTGAAAATCTAGAATTAATAAAAAATGCATTTTAAATATTCAATAAATGTCAAACAAGTTCTTTTTAGATATGCAACTGCAGTCGACCAATGGTTTATACATATAAACACAGTCGAGGTTATAATTGTTCTAAAAGTAGTGATGCTTATTAAAGTAAGTTTGAGCGATTTAACATTTGAAATTGAAAACCGAAAAGCCGCGTAATTTATATTCTGTTGAATAGATTTTAGTTTGGGCAGTTTTAGTCCGATAATATCGACAGACAAAACTATCTATCGATATTGAATTTAAACAAGTAATAAAGTGTCAGTCGATTTGCCGACAGATATATACCCTCAGCCAATGTGAAACTGTCACCTACGGACAGATCGAATGTAATTAAGGTCTCTTCAGAATTTTGTGGCCTGTTTGGACATTTCAACTTACAGACAAAAATTAACTGCACTAAGACACAAATACTGAACTTTTGTGGGAGAGGTACCCTTAGGGAGGGCCGATATGGGCCATTTTAGAAGTTAAACTAAATTTTTGACAAAATATTAGGAGATCCAAAGTTTGGACCAAATTGGTTGCCCCATTCAAGTGATATCGTCCTAGAGTTTAATGACATTTTTTAAATATTGGGGAGAAATACCGGAAGTTGTGGATCGGTATTGCCACATGAAACTAAGTTTGGATATAATATGACGAAGACCAAATGTTGGACCAAATCGGTTGAACAGTTCGAGAATTATCGTGCTCTCCGACAGCCACATATTGTGACATAGGGATTTTTACATCTTTCGGGCTTTTTTCCTACGAAATATGGACTTGCCCCTGAAAAAAACGTTTACCGTCGTAATGGAGGTAGCGAATGCAAACCGCTTCAACAAAAATCAAAGTAATTCGAGAGCAGGTCTTAAAGTGAACTTATCCGAAATTGTTTGTGAAAGGTGCCAGAAGGAGTAGACAAATATAGTCAATATTCAAAACTGATCTATATCTGGTAGATATATTAGGATGTGCAAAGTATGGATTACATCGGTCAATCCCTTCACATCGGTCAATCCCTTCAAAGGTTATCGTGCACCCAATTGTTCCGAACATTTTTGATCTTTTGTGGGGGAGGTACCTGAAGGAGTGGACCGATATGGCTTATCTCCGAATTTAAACTATGTTTGGACAAAATATTACGAAGGCCAAATTTTGAACCGAATCGGCAGATCCGTTCGAGAGTTATCTTGCGCTCCAACCACTACACACGGTGTCATAGGGGCTTTTTGCATCTTTCAGGTTATTTTCTCAGGAAGTATGGACTTGCCCCTGATGAAACTTTTACCGTCGTATGGGGGGCAATGAATACAACTTGTTGCAACAAAAATCAAAGCGTTTCGAGAGCGAGTCCTAATCTGAACTTATCCGAAAAATTGTGTGGGAGGTACCCGAAGGAGTGGACCGATTGAGTCCATTTTGGAACCTCATCTAAGTTTAGTAGAAATTTCACGATGTGCAAAGTATGGATCAAATCGGTTGCTTCCTTCAAGAGTTATCGTGCGCTCAAATTTTCCGAACATTTTCGAACTTTTGTGGGGGAGGTACCGGAAGGAGTGGACCGATATAGCCCATCTTCGAACTTAAACTAAATTTGGACAAAATATTACGAAATTTTGGATCGAATCGGTTGATCCGTTCGCGAGTTATCGTGCGCTCCAGCCAGCCAGACAGCCAGACAGACGGACGGGCATTGCTCAATCGACTCCAAATTGTCTGAAACACATTTGGTCCAAACATACTTGGGGTCTAAAACCATTATTATAAGACGTATTATACGAACGAAAAAGCCTAAGACCAACGGGTTCGTAGCAAATCCACCAATGACATATCTTCATGTCATCTCGTAAAAATGGGAATATATTGCAAGAGATTGGGGAAGGTGGATATTTATCTTTATGCCATGTTTATATTAGAGCTTTTTTCGGGTTCACACTAGGGTTGTGACTTTTTGACTTTCTTTTTAAATAATTTCCTGAAGTGAGAATGAATGAATGTATGCCTACTAATGCCTAAAATAGAATTCATTCCATTTTAATATATAAAAAGGTTCCGCACAAACGACTTTGAAAAAAAATTTTTTGAAAAAATACTATGAAATGAAAAATGTTTTTTTTTTCAAAAAATTATTTCCTGGTGCACGAATGAATGACCACAATTATTTAACTGTTACAAACTGGAAACCCATTTTTCACTTGGAAATCTAGACTTTGACGTTTAGGCTGTTCACTACTGTACGAGCTTTCATTAGGTCCAAATGCCTTTCTCGCAGGTTATAAAGGGTCATGAATTACCTCAAAATGTTAGTTCTCAAAATTTACAGTTAATTTAGTCTCTTGGATATCTTGGATTGATTCAACATATTGGATTATTCTTCATGAACGACGGGTATTAATGTGTGTTTCTGAATATGAAATTACAATAACACCAAATCTTTTGAAAACGGACCAAAAAACATTTTCCGTAACGATTATCAAATAACATTCAAAAATTTTTGTTTTTTTTTTCAAAAAATTGCTATAATTATAGCAAAGGTGATAGATATGACATTACCTCACTTATTTCTAAATCAACTTTGAAAGATGATTGTGATAACTGTGCATGTAGCATTAGTACAATGATGAACACGAAGACAGAATTTGTATCGGCGAGTGCTCATCTTGTTCATCTATGCAGTAGTAGTAATACAGCATCCCTAAAGGGTGGTTTCTATGGCTGATTATGTGTGTGTACATAGATGTACATAGACAATGGCATCCCTTAAAGGATGTCATCCTTTGACAGATAACAAATTTAAATTATAAAAACCTTCTGTGACAAGCACAAGGACCGTGTGGCCTAATGGATAAGGCGTCGGACTTCGAATCCGAAGATTGCAGGTTCGAGTCCTGTCACGGTCGATACAAGTGAGTAAACTTACGCAATATTTTACTTTTCCGTTGGACATTTTGATTGGCTATCGCAATAAACATTGTTGTCGACTAAAATAATTCAATTATTAATTCAATGCTCAATATGTGATTAATAGATTCTAATGACAAACAATTAAGGCAACAATTAAATTGTCAACATCTCATAAACGTACATACATATGTTCATATGTCCATATGTATGTATGTTTATATGATTGATTGTATAAATGATTCTCATCACTAATAATTGTTAGTAATTTAATTGAAGTTATTATGTCTCAGAATAATTTGTTCAAATATTCATTATTAATTAATGATTATGTATTTTAAATTGGTACTTTATGTTAACAGAATGGGAGAATATTATAGTACAATGATTCTTTAGTTGGGGGTATTATAAAGTTTCTTAGTTAATATTTTATTAAAAACAACTTTTATTTGTTAGTGGGGAAAATTTTACATTGTTAAACAAGGGGCAGGTTATAGCTTCGGATCTCGCCACTTATCCTCATCAGACCCTTTGTCTTTTGTTTCCTCAATAAAAAAACTTGTTAAACTCAAGAGACAATTGTTCACTCGAATTGATAAATGTCAAAAAACACTGTCTTTTAGTTTGATAGAAATATACACAAAATTCCGTTTTCTTATTTTAATTAATTGAACCAGCAAATATAGGAAAACGCTATAAATAAATGTATTGTAATTGCAAAACTTTTTTATAAAATAAAACTTGAAGAATATATCCTCTTCTTATTATTGTAATAATTTTTTTTACTTCTTTGTCTCTTTACAGTGTAAATAATAAAAATTGTTTGGTATTCAAATTCAGTTAATCAGAAAAGTGACTTTGGATACGCTAAAACGACAGAGACTTCAGAACAAAAAGACAACAGCAACGGCAATCTTTGAAAAATTGGAATTTACACATTTCGCACAGTAAAGCATTGCTGACTGATTTTGGTTACTCTAACCGTGGGAGAAAAAGATGTCTAACATCAGACATCGCCCTCTGGCCCCGCCAGGCACGGGCGATAGTGATGACAATTTCACAGACGACGAGAGTACACCATTGACACATGATATTTATGGCGGAAGGTGAGTAAAAAAAGCAAATTTTTTGATAGGAATCATTTTTGAAGTTACTTATTTATCTAAATTTGAATGAAATAGTTTTAAACTAAAGAGTTTTTTTGCAACATTTTGAACTATCATCATTAGCTACCCACTATTGCTTAGCTCTTGCAATTATATACGAATTTATCTGCTGCAATGACAAACTATTTTCTACTCATAACCACCACCACATTTTGTGTAAATGTCGATGATGACTAAGTTGATAATTATAAAGGTTAAGTTGATAATTATAAAGGTAATAATGAAGTTTATAGTTGTGGTATTTTTCAGTACAATTTAAATGCAAGTAATTCCAAAAATAGCCAAATGATTGATGATCGAAACAATTTTTCATCCTTCAATAAGTAATGGAATCTCTGTGGGTCTTTAACATCTTTTATAATGAGTGATAATTAATGGTGATAGAAAAAATCTCTTTTAGAGAACTAATCACATCCTAAAGGCCTCGGCAATATTTTGCAAAATAAAGCGATTATTACAATATTTTCCCCAAAATTTCATTCGGAAAATTTTATTAAACATATAATTCAACAAATTCATTACAAATTATAAATTTAGGGATGTTATTTTAAAAAACAAAATCCAGTTTGACAGCTCGTGGTACCATCAGCTGGGCTGATGCGGCTACATTAGGCTGGTTTTAACTCATAGGGAAAAAATCGATGTCGGATTTTTTTAGGCGGCACCCACCTAAAGTGTTTAATTTTGTTATATTTTAATGCTTGGTTTACATTGGGCTGATGCGGCTACATTAGGCTGGTTTTAACTCAAAGGGAAAAAATCGAAGTCGGATTTTTTTAGGCGGCACCCACCTAAAGTGTTTAATTTTGTTTTATTTTAATGCTTGGTTTACATTTACGAAATACACTCGATTTCAACTGTCAAATCCATTGTTTAAACGTCAAATGATATCCAATGGATTTCAGATGAGATTTCATTTGGCGTATACGCAAAGGAATTGACAGTTGAAGTCCACTCGATTTCGTAAATGTACCATAAGATTGCCAAAGTTTAAGCACAATTGGAATATGTTAACACGTGCCACTGGTGCCTCAAAGTTTCCATAGTAATTTGTATGGGACCAAAGGTAATTTCACGAAATTGCTTTAAAGGCCGTAATTATTGTCCAATCGATGAGAAAATTTTACCTGTTCATTTCTGTGGCTAAAAAAGTAATAAATAAAAACGTGGACCAAACCAAAAAAATTTAGGTGGAAAGTTTTATACCCGCTAGGAAGAATAAATGCCAAATTTCAGCCATTTCGGTATTATATTGGTGCCACAACCTTCGAAATACCGAAAATCGAGAGGTACCGTTATATGGGGCTATATAAAGATGAAGGCTTATACCGACAAATTTCACGTGGAAAGTTATATGCCGTAATGCCAAATGTTTGCCATTTTGGGTGGGATATTGATTGATAATCGGGAGGTACCCTTCTATGGGAGCTATATGAAAACATGGACCTATACCGAAAATTTTCTGATTTTCACCCATTTCGATGGGATATTGAGGCCACAACCTTTAAAATACCAAAAATCGGGAGGTACCGTTTTATGGGGCTATACCAAAACGTGGACCGATGTAGCCCGTTTTTAATATCAAATATCCTAGGAGTAATAAATAGCTGTATCTTGATTTCAACAGACAGACGGACGTGGTTATATTGACTTAGAATTTTATGCTGATCAAGAAAATTCATATGGAGAATTCTGAGAGAAATCTATTGATTTGCTTTATTTTTTTGTGCTTTTATGCTGCTCCTCAGCAAAACATTTCTGTATATTTTCAGATTCTTTTTCCAGAGATATCGCGCCTTAAAAAATTAGAATTCTGTAAAAACTATATGCAAAGAAATGCTCATAACTTCTTTAATATTAGTTCAAATATAAAAAAATCTTGTTTTTGTATTTTTTTTGTATTTTTTTATTATTTTTTGTTTTCCAAAATAGAAATAGAAACAAATTGCACATTAAATTAATTTTAATATTTGAAATCAATTTTTAGCAATGATTGTTCCCTTCGATTTACTTAAAATTTGTTTTGTATTAAACCACGATTAATTACTGCAATTTTTAAGTCCTATTTGGTAGTGGGATTCGAATAATTACAATTTTTCCTTTCCTGTGTGAAACATTTGTTATTTTACCAAAAAAAAAATATGTACAAAATTAAATTTTTTAACATTTGTTTTGTTGTATATTTAGGAATTTATCTTAAACATCTTAAAAACGGCTTCATTTTTGAATTTTGAAAATGGATTAGAAATTGTTGCAACAGCCAGACAATCAACTAACTAAATTGATCATCAAATACTAACTACAGCTCAGGAATTATATGAATGGGCTGCCGAATAATCTACCAAATATTAAAGTGAGGATTTGAATTTAAAATATACAATGGCTATAACTATCGCGGGTACAAAAAAACGTTATTCAGTCATACCCACTAAAGCCCCCGGCACATACGGTACGTTGTGCGACGCGTTGCGCGTTGAAAACAACAACCACAAGAAAAATGTGTAAGTGATGCCAAGTTTGTTCTTGAAGTTTTCATGTGGTTGTTGTAACACAACGCTCAACGCGCCGTATGTGCCGAGGCCTTAATGCTGGTACATTAATTGCTGACCAATTCCAAAGATGTTTAATTCCTAAATGAAACAACAAAACAAATTTTACAAAATTTAATTTTTTGATAAAACGACAAATGTTTCACACTGATCGAAAATCGAAGAATACAATATACAGTATGCAAAGTTCATTTCGTACACCCCTTAAAACTGCATAAAATCGTTGTTAATTACATATTTAGTATGCAAATGTGAGTCAATTGATAAGAATTACTATGAAGAGGAAAGATTTAAAAATTTCAAAACAAATTTTTAATTTATTCTGTCATTTAGGTATACATGGCGCCTGTGTGGGTGGCAAAGATCGTATTCGTACACCTATGAGCACTATATATTTTGGGGTTTTAAGGATTTTGAAGCAAAATTTTTGTTCATCTATTCTTCTGGAATGCCTCTGCTATAGAAATATGTAAAAATAACGATAATTTAATTAAAAATTTTGCATGAATAAGAAGTCGGGCCAACATTTGAAATGTTTAAGAAAAAAATTGGTAGATATGATTAATTATGATAATTATTATTATTATGTATATTATGTATATTAAATCGCGAAAATTGCACTCAAGCCCATTGTGCAATAAAAATAACAAAAAATACCAAAACGATTTTTTCTATTTGCACCTGTATTAAAGAAGTTATGAGTATTTCTTTGGCTATAGTTTTTACAGAATTCAACTTTTTCAAGGCGCGATATCTCTGAAACCGTCAGTCAAACAAAATCTGAAAATATACTGAAATGTTTTTCTGAGGAGCAGCATCCACACAGCAAAATATAAAGGAAATCAAAAACCACTTTTTGAAGAAGTGTCTGATTTCACTCGGAAATCCCCATATATACTTTAGGTCTGTCTGGTTACGCTAAAACTTGTAACAATTTGTACCAACTGTTGCTGGAAGTCGTCTGTTAACACAAAAAGCCAGCAAAAGAGAGCGAATCGAGAGAGACATTTTGACAGTTCTTTTACTGAGAGTTTGAAAATTCGTGCTGGAAAAATTTCTTCCAGTTAGCACTTGCAACTTCTTCTTCCTGAAAACAATCAATCAGCTGTTTTTAATTATTCGGTGCTTTAAGCTTCTGAAAATTAAAAACAAATTTATTGTGGAAATAGCAAGCCTAAATGTGATGGTTTTTTTTTGGAGAACAAATTTGCGGTGTGTAAAAATTCCTTTTTTGGGTCATTTTCTTTTTATCTATATATATAAAAATGGTGTAAAAAATGTATAGTAATTCATAAAATGAGAACGGCTAGGCCGATTTCTGTAAAATTTTTTGTCAGTTATTCGTTTTTTCGAGGAGAAGGTCTTTACGGAAGAAAATTTTGGAAAACTCTCTGGAAAAGTCGGAAAATTGGAAAAATCGAAAATTGAGTTTTTGTATGAAATTTTATTCCTTAACAGCGAGACGAAGTTCGCCGGGTCCGCTAGTTTTTAATAAAATACAAAATTTTTGCTACCTTT
The DNA here is from genome assembly GCF_047663935.1 of Musca autumnalis. Classification (NCBI taxonomy): domain Eukaryota; kingdom Metazoa; phylum Arthropoda; class Insecta; order Diptera; family Muscidae; genus Musca; species Musca autumnalis. Next base: position 119,388,774 of record NW_027411644.1, on the reverse strand, counting down.
GGTTCCTTTATTTGCCGACAAATTGTTCTGTTTATGCAAGTCAGCTGATTGCTTGCTGGTTTTTGCTGGGAAGTTGTCCGTTTTCTTTTTACAATTTTCTAGCAAAAGAGAATAAAAACTCCTTACACTCTTAGAAAGTTCTTGCTGGACAATTCTTGCTGGGAAAGTAACCAGACAGACCTTTTATGGGGTCTCTGACGAATATATTGATGAGTTACAAACGGCATAACAAATTTAATTTTAACCTCTATATTATGGTGGAGGGTGTACAAATATGAATTCTCACGATTTTTCTCTATAACGTAGTTTTACTTCGTTCACAGCAGCTACGTTGTTGAGAAGTTCCACTGTACCCAGAGTGAATTTATACTTACGTTATTATCGAGATTCTGATTTATTCATCACTTTTCAAACACTCTAAGTGAAATAATCCAATATAGAGCAGTTTTTTGTTGGTACCCTGAGCAATTATAAACGTTCTCTCAATGGTCTAATAAATGATATTAAAAACCAGATTTGATCATTGTTATGTATGCAGATAAACATGTCAGTCTTTTATTTAATCTATTTATTTCATTGAAAAAATAATTATTAGGTGTGGTCATATATGAGCACTCATGCATTTTTTAACATTTATGTTATCAACGCTTATTCTTGTATTTTCATATTCTTGTCCTAACATTATTTTTCAAATGCCGGATATATTAGAAACAAAGTAATTGTATTGTCGACATTGACATTTGTACCGTAAGATTTAAATGTTGTTTTCAGTTAAGGGTACCACACCCCTTACCTAACGAGTTTTTTATTTGAAATATTTTAAATTCGTAATCTCTACAAGCGTAAATATAACAACAATTTTATAAGAGAAGAAATCAACACACTTTTTTGGTATTACTTACTTAGGTGGCTATACTTGCGTACAGTAAATTTGTCGTATAAGCCGAACTAAGAATAGATTTAAACTTTCCCCGATCTCTAGCAATCATCAAAGATGGGCGAGATAACATGGTCTTCCATGTCACCTTTCTTTCCATCGAAGTCTTAATCTACCACACCGCCTTGTGACTAACGTGCATACACCTTTTTTTTCTTATGACATTACCAAGCCAACGCAATCGTTGTAGCTCAATACGTTTAACTTGTATGTCGATTTGAGAATATATCTGGTATATCGACGCCGATATTTACCGCCAACGGAGATTGGCCAGTAGATCATTCGAATAATTTATTTCTCAAACACACCAAGTACTGTTTTGAAACCATACATTAGAACGTGTAGTATCAGCATTTTGTAGAGTAGCGTCCTTTTGTCATTATTATTCTTCTCCCTATTTCAGTACCCGGGACGTAGTCAGAAATGCATCTCGACACCATTTTGGGGAGTGGGCAATATTTGATGTGTTTTGAATAAAATATACAAAAAATGACTAAAAATTACGATTTAGGGGGAGAGGGGCCTGGCCCCCCATGCCACCCCCTGGCTACGTCGGTGTTCAGAACTAAAGTTGTTTTATTTATCTTATTTAAAGCGGTGCCTACGTAGATGAAATCACTAACTATGTACCTCAAAATTGTAGTTGCGCCGTTGGTTTGGGTTCTAATGGATTACGCCCCGATACTATCAATTTGGTCTTATCGACGTTTACTGTCATGCTCTCTATAGCTGATTTTTCTTCTACTCTTGTAAAGGTATCCATTACTAATTGTTCTGATGGATCTTTGATGATCGTCGGCATAAGCGAGTAGCATGTGACTTTTTCTTGTATATTATGCCATTTCTGTTTACATCCGCATGTCGTATGATCTTTTCCAGCAGAATATTGAAAAGATCACACAAAAGACTATCTTCTTTTCTAAAACTGCGTTTGGTAGTGAACTGCTCGAAAATGTTTTTCCTATTTAAACTGATTTAATGTCATCTTTCAAAATCGTGTGAGCTTTGCTGGGATACCAAACTGAGACATGGCTTTTAATACCATTAAACGTAAAGGACTGTCAAAAACTGCCTTATAGTCGAGAAAAGGATAGAAGGTGTCAATCTGCTTCTCTTGAGTTTTCTTCAAAATTTGCTGTATGGTGAAGATTTAGTCAATTGTATATTTGCCTGATCTACAGCCGAATTGATAGGGTCCTATAGTATCATTGACCTTAGGCTTTACCTGGCCTTTACAAACGTCAGTTTTGGACAGACAATAGCAAAAATACAAACCTTTTTCACCAATACACAATTTTTTAAATACATATTGAAAAATTTAAAAATGTATTGGTGGAAATGGTTTGTATCTTTGGTATTGTCTGCTCAAATCGTTCGCATAATACACTGGACGCGATTTTATAAGCGATGGTGAGCAGACTTGTGCCTCTATAATTGGAAGATAGAATCGAATCTGTATGTCATTTTCCTCCAAGATGGAGCAAACGATCTGATGCATACCCCTTATCAGTGCGTCGCCTCTAATCTTGAACAACTCGGCTGGTAAGGCATCGGCTCAACCTTATTATTTTCAGTCGGTTTATTGATGTTTTTACCTCATCTTGGCCGGGCGGAATACACTCAATACCATCTTCTGAGATTGGATCTTTTGTGTCTTCGTCGTCTTCTCTAATATTAGATACCAACAGTTTGGAAAAATGCTCTTTCCATAACCTGACCAGACGAACAAGAGTCTCTATAGGACGATGTAGAAATTCTGGCTCCTGTACATCTATATTGTTTCACTGTACCGTTTTTTTACTATAGTCCTGCGGAAAAGACGTCTCTCCCCCTTCCTCCCGACACATCTCTCGTGTCTGGTATCCAAGTATGAATTTTGCGACTGCGTGTCACTGTGCTGATTTGCTATCGGAACTAAAAGTGCATTCATTAAGTAATTAGGCCAATTGAGTGGAATATGCTGTGACATTTGTTGCGATTACAGGTTACTGATTTCCAACTTCCGTATTGAGTCCAGAGCTCCGATTTGCTCGATTTTACTCGCGAGGGAGAGTACGAGTTTTACAAGAAGTTACTCTCCATCCTTTTGTTTTATGTCGCAGCGCTCGCGAGTACTCCTTGTTGAAAAATAAGAGTGGGAGTAAAAATGTTCGAAATAGAGTAAGCGTTTACTGTAAGAGTAAAACCGAGTGAAAATATGATTTTTTGTTGTCGATTTGTATGTTCGTGTGTGTGTAGTACAGGTTCAGGCAAAGTGCTCTCCTTTACTCTCCGTGATCATAAAATACATTGAAATTAACGCTCACTGAGAGCAAAGTGCGCATATTGCCTGGCTCTGGAGTAGTAGCTTCCGGTTTTTGTCGCTATGTCGGTACAAATTCTGGAGAACGATCTTCACTGTAATTGTTTTTGTTTCTTTTCACAGGAGTACTGCCACTCGAATTCGAGCGAGTTTCACTATAATTTCGGAACTCTGGTTGTGTTTGTTTTTACTTTATTTGCTAAGTTTAATCGGATACGTACCTTTTCTGTAACATCAAACCCACTCGAAATTTTTATTATTATTTTTTTTTTTTTTTGATCAGGTGGCAGCCAGGTGACCTTACTATCATGTTTTTTATTTGAAATTTTGCCTGTTAGGGCGAAGATCATTTAATATAATATAAAATAATAGTAATAATCGAATAACCCACACAACCACCAAATTATGTGACCGGTTTCGCTGTTAGTTACGCAGTTCATCAGACATATCGGCTGTGGCTTCTCTGGCAGTGCTTCGAAACTCATATTTATACTGAAGTAATATTGGATTTCCGTTGCATGACAAACGGTTTGTAGCGCAGCCTTTGGAAGTTACAATAACTTGCATCTCATGGGCAGTACACGTTCACATGTTTATTTTTAAGCGATCATAAAATATATGTATATTCAGTCAGCTCGTCCTTCTCTTCGGTTGACGCATGGGCGCAAATAAAACTGATGTTGAAATCCGCAAACGAAATCTTGCTTTATATCATGACAGCTATTATACAGTGATTCATCTTAAGGTGTTGTTGTGACGCTTTTCCCAATCCATAATATTGCCCCAAAAAATGACCTGTACAGGACCACGTTTTTATATTTACATACAAAGTTAAGGCGTTATCCGTACTTGTAATATTAGTAGGATTTTCCAAACCCCTTTTACCGAAACACAGCAACAATGATATACCCGTATAGTCACTACAATGGTTCAATAATAACTTTAATATCTTATCTTCTTCTCTTCTCTTTTTAAATACAGCCAAAGAACAATACAGGAAACAAAAGGCTGGGATGTGTTCAGAGATCCTCCAATTAAAATTGAGACAGGTTCAACAGCAAATCAAGAATGTCTGGAGTTAACAGTGAAAATCTTGAAAGTTGTGGCCTACATAATCACCTTCATCGTTGTGTTAGCCGGAGGCGTGGCAGCAAAGGGCTGTGTTCTATTTATGACATCACAAATCAATAAAAATAAGAGAGTAGAATATTGTAATAAAGATCTGGTAAGTAAGATCGGTATAAGTAATAGTAACACCCTAAATTACCTCCAATCTTCTCCCGCAGGGTCGTGATAAAACCTTTGTCGTCAAATTGCCAGAAGAGGAGCGTATTGCATGGATATGGGCCTTGATTATTGCATTCTCTGTACCGGAACTTGGTGCTCTAATACGTTCGACACGTATCTGCTTCTTCAAGACGTTTAAAGTACCACAAAAATCCCATTTCCTATTCATGTTCATTATGGAGAGTTTGAATACATTTGGAACAGCATTGCTGATGTTTGTTGTACTGCCACAATTGGACGCCATTCAGGGAGCTATGTTGACGAATTGTTTGTGTGTGGTACCCGGCATTTTGGGCCTTATGTCCCGCACATCTAAGGAAGGAAAACGTTTTGCCAAAATGCTTGTCGATCTGGTGGCATTGGCAGCACAGGTTACGGGCTTTGTAATTTGGCCTTTGCTGGAAAATCGTAAAGAATTGTGGATTATACCCGTGGCATGTCTTATGATTTCATGTGGTTGGTGGGAAAATTATGTCGATCCACAATCATCGTTTGGCATTGTGCGAGCAATGGGCCGTGTCAAAGAGGACCTCAGATATACACGTTACTTCAGTCACATGTTCTTGTCAATTTGGAAGATTTCTCTATTCATATGTTCGGTGTTGTTTATCTATTGGCTACAGGGAGATGAACCGGGCAACATATTTAGCATGTACGGCGATGCCTTTGGTCCCCACAAAATATCTGTGGATGAATTGGCCACCTCACTCACAAACTCACTGCCGGATACAATTGATGCTGCCAATATTGACAGCATTGACATAGATGCTTCGCACAACACCGTAATTTATGTTTTGCTCATTCAAATATTCGGAGCCTACCTTTGCTACATCTTTGGCAAATTCGCTTGTAAAATTCTCATTCAGGGCTTCAGTTATGCCTTCCCTGTGAGTTTGACTATTCCCATTTCGGTGTCGTTGTTGATTGCGGCCTGTGGCATTCGTATTGATGATCCCTGCTTCTTCCATGATACCATACCGGATTATTTGTTCTTTACGAGCCCATCGAACTTTAGATTTAATGACTTTGTGACACAACAAATGGCCTGGGCCTGGATCCTGTGGCTGCTCAGTCAGACATGGATTAGTTTACATATTTGGACACCGAAATGTGAACGTCTGGCCACAACAGAAAAATTGTTCGTAAAACCCATGTATTGCTCTCTGCTTATTGATCAGTCTATGGCATTAAATCGGCGAAGAGATGATCAAGCTGATGTCAAGACAGAGGTAAGTTTAGATTTTCAAAAATTTATACTATGTTGCTTGATGGCTTCTCTTCAAATTCCATTGCAGGATCTTTCGGAAATCGACAAGGAAAAAGGTGATGAATATTATGAAACGATTTCGGTCCACACTGATGGTTCTGCCATACAAACCAAATCCACTGTTAAATCATCGGATCATATTACCCGCATCTATGCTTGCGCTACCATGTGGCACGAAACTAAAGATGAGATGATGGAGTTCTTAAAGAGTGTTATGCGTCTGGATGAAGATCAATGTGCCCGTCGTGTGGCTCAGAAATATTTGAGAATTGTTGATCCTGATTACTATGAATTTGAAAGTAAGTCCTAAAAAAATACCCAGTTTTCCCTTGCCAATGCAAAATGTTTCTACTTCATCTTTCCAGCCCACACATTCTTCGATGACGCCTTTGAAATCTCCGATCACAGTGATGATGATATTCAGGTAAATCGTTTCGTAAAATTGCTTGTTGCCACCATGGATGATGCTGCCTCGGAAATTCATCAAACTACGATTCGTTTACGCCCACCCAAAAAATATCCCACACCTTATGGTGGCCGTTTGGTCTGGACCCTGCCTGGCAAAACTAAATTCATTGCCCACTTGAAGGACAAAGATCGTATTCGTCATCGTAAGCGTTGGTCTCAAGTCATGTACATGTACTATTTGTTGGGTCACCGTCTTATGGAGTTGCCAATTTCTGCCGATCGCAAAGACACCATTGCCCTGAATACCTATCTCTTGACACTCGATGGTGACATTGATTTCAAACCAAATGCCGTAACACTGCTGGTCGATTTAATGAAAAAGAACAAGAATCTGGGTGCTGCCTGTGGTCGTATTCATCCTGTCGGCTCCGGTCCAATGGTGTGGTATCAATTGTTCGAATACGCTATTGGTCATTGGCTGCAAAAGGCCACCGAACACATGATCGGTTGTGTACTTTGTAGTCCGGGATGTTTCTCGCTTTTCCGTGGTAAGGCTTTGATGGACGACAACGTCATGAAGAAATACACCACCCAATCCGATGAGGCTCGCCATTATGTCCAATACGATCAGGGTGAAGATCGTTGGTTGTGTACACTGCTGCTGCAGAGAGGCTATCGTGTCGAATATTCAGCTGCCTCCGATGCCTACACTCATTGCCCCGAAGGTTTCAATGAGTTCTATAATCAACGTCGTCGTTGGGTACCCTCCACCATTGCCAACATTATGGATCTGCTGGGCGATGCCAAGCGAACGATTAAGATCAATGACAATATTTCGCTGCTGTACATCTTCTACCAAATGATGTTGATGGGTGGTACTATTTTGGGCCCTGGTACGATTTTCCTTATGTTGGTGGGTGCTTTTGTGGCTGCCTTCCGTATTGACAATTGGACCTCCTTCCACTACAATATTGTGCCGATCTTGGGATTCATGTTTGTCTGTTTCACGTGTAAAGCCAATATACAGCTGTTCGTGGCGCAAGTGCTGTCAACGGCGTATGCCCTGATTATGATGGCTGTCATTGTTGGTACGGCATTACAGTTGGGTGAGGACGGTATCGGTTCACCATCGGCTATTTTCTTGATTGCCATGACGGGGTCATTCTTCATAGCGGCGTGTCTTCATCCGCAGGAGTTTTGGTGTATATCGTGTGGTCTCATATATCTGCTGTCCATTCCCTCTATGTACTTGCTCTTGATTTTGTACTCCATTATCAATTTGAATGTCGTCTCCTGGGGTACTCGTGAAGTTGTTGCCAAAAAGACCAAAAAAGAAATGGAAGCGGAAAAGAAGGCAGCCGAAGAAGCTGCCAAAAAGGCAAAACAAAAGAGTATGTTGGCCTTTTTACAAGGCGGTATGGGCAATAATGCGGACGAAGAAGGTTCAGTGGAATTCTCATTGGCCGGTTTGTTCCGTTGTATGTTCTGTACGCACGGCAAGACATCGGATGAAAAGCAACAGCTAACAGCCATTGCCGATTCTTTGGATACAATTAAGAATCGTATCGATAGCATAGAACAAACTATTAATCCACACGAAACCACTTCCACTCGTCATCATCGCCGTCGCACCACATCGGGTAGTTCCAAGGATCATCATCTGTTGTCATCGGTAGCTGAAAAATCTGGCGATGAATCTGAGACCAGTGATTCGGACTCATCGGCCGAACCAAAGCAGGAAAGAGATTTCCTCACAAATCCCTATTGGATTGAAGATCCCGATTTGCGTAAGGGTGAAGTGGACTATTTGTCAAGTGCTGAAATTCAATTCTGGAAAGATTTAATTGATAAATATCTCTTCCCCATCGATAATGATCCCGTGGAACAGGTAATGTCAGATGTTGCTAGAGAAGCTTGTGGATTCTTGCAAAAATTAGAACAGAAAAACTATGACACATGTACACCGTGATTATTTAATACCCTTTTTGTTTCAGCTTAAGTTGCATGCTCGAAATCTCTATTTCTAGAGCAGATAACTCCAGATGAGATGAGATTATATTGGTTTGTACAAGAATGGACTTGGGGATATTGCAAATAATTGATTTTAGTTCCAAAAAAATTTTTTCGAAAATTGGACTCAGTTGAAGGGGAAAATTATTTGCATGTTATTTACGACCTTTCCAGTTAAATTCCTACGTTTTTTGTTAATACATAATTGAGGCTTGAAAGCAACATAATTACGAGTTCTTTCATACTATCTTCAAACAAACTTCAAATTTCAACTACTTTCTAATCAATTTTTAGAAAATGGCAAGCCTTTAAAAAATATTTTTAAAACTCCACTCCCATAGGCAAGTCTTAAAAATATTTTTAAAAATCCCCGCCCATGGGCAAAACTTTAAAAAATATTTTTAAAAATGCACGCCCATGGGCAAGACTTTAAAAAATATTTTTAAAAACCCACGCCAATATGCTAGCCATAACTTTTTTTAAATCCCCGCCCATAGGCAAGCCTTTAAAAAATATTTTTAAAAATCCTCGCCCATAGGTAAGCCTTTAAAAAATATTTTTAAAAATCCTCGCCCATAGGTAAGCCTTTAAAAAATATTTTTAAAAATCCACTCCCATAGGCAAAATATTTTTAAAAATCAACGCCCATAGTCAAAATGTTTTTAAAAATCCACGCCCATACGCAAGCATTTAAAAAATATTTTAAAAATTCACGCCAGTAGCCAAGCCTTTAAAAATATTTCAGATATGACATACAAAATGCGTTGTTGTCGTCAAAACCTTTAGACTCGATCTCTGAATTCGAACTCTATAATCTGTGCCATGTGGATGAGCCTATATTATTTCGTCATTCGGACTGTCGAACTTTATACAATTTTTGATTGATTCAAATTTGTATACCTTTTGCTCTGTTCCAGAACCCGCAAGAAGGTACTACTTTTTACTACGATAACATTTTTTCATTTATGTTATCGAAAGAAGTAGTAAAATTTAGTAGATTCTTGCAGTACTGGAACAGATCATTTATTTTAATCGTTTTATTACAGCTCTGTTCCTTTACGTGTAAGAATCTTCATTTTTACCACTTTTTACTTGAAAAGTCTTCCCTAACTTGATGTAAGCATAAACTTGATATGAGAGTAGTTCACGACTGTTACTACTTTTGCCACTTTTACCATTTCTAAAATTAAAAGGACAGAGCATATGTGTAACTGACTTACCCGGACGAAGCCCCTTATAATCTAATCTCTCTTAAGAAGTCCATTCTTGTAATATAACCTATATACGAAGCAAACAAACATACCGAGGATATTTAATCTAATTTATTTTTCATAACCTTAATAATAACCTTTTTGATAAAAATTATAAATTTTTAGGCAAGAATTGCAAAAGATCTTAAAGAATTGCGCGACTCATCGGTATTTGCATTCTTCATGGTGAATGCCCTGTTCGTACTCATTGTCTTCTTGTTACAATTGAACAAGGATAATATCCACGTCAAGTGGCCGTTCGGTGTACGCACAAACATTACATATGACGAATCCACACAAGAGGTAATTTTTAAAGGGATTTCCGGAGGAATAAAAAGTTGATAATTATGGCAACCGGATTATTCTAAAGGAAATCCCTCCGGTACAACATTACTAACCCATTTTGTTTTCTTCTTTTTTCTATTTTCTTTTTTATTTGTATTACGACAATTTGTAACTTGTTGGGCTTTTGAAAAACCAAAAAAACTTGAATGTTAAATGAAAAAATTCAATTATTTTGAAACCAAACCGCAACAAAAAATTCTTTGTGATGTGCCGGCAACGTACTACATACATACGTCTTGGGCAAACAAACTTTTGAATGAATATGCTAAAAACATGCAGGCTCGTATCGCTGCAGATCTGATTGAGTTGAGGAATAAGTCGGTGTTTGCATTCTTCATGGCCAATGCCTTGTTTGTGTTGATCGTTTTCTTGTTGCAATTGAACAAGGATAAGCTTCACATTGTGTGGCCATTGGGCGTCAAGACGAACATAACGTACATTGAAGAGACATCTGAGGTTTTTATCAAACGAATATTATTCTCAAAAAACAACAGCAAATAATATTTAACCACCCAACCAATACCCTCAATTTGTTTGTTCAATGTGTTACTATCATTCTATATCTGTCTCTATGTGTATATTTTTTAATGTACTATGTGTGTGTGTTTTTTCCTAACAAACCCCGTTTGTCTTCCCCAACACCCAAATGAGCCTAACTTTTCTAAGTCACTCTTCTAGACCTAGCTAACTAGCACCCTTTCTTCCTGTCCCTCCCTTTTCTTTTTTGCCAGTTAATTAACTTACCCCTTTGAACCTAACCCTGTCTCACTCACCCTTTCTTAATTTATTGTAAATGATGTTTGAGATTGATTTATTTGCGAATGTCCTTTGGAAAAAAAAAAAACAATGATTGCGTTTTTTGGTAGTGATAAATGTTTGTGATATTTGTTATTTCTTTTAAATTTGAAATTTGGACATTTGTATCCATTTGAAATTCGAAATTTTAAAAAGAATAAAGCTGAAAACTCATCCAACGTTTGTGTAAAGATTTTTGTAATTTCTGGTAGAACAATAAAGAAAAATTTAAGCTTGGCTTAAACGTTGGATGTGTTTTCAGCTTAAGACGATTGATTGATTGATCAAACTTCAAAGTTTAGATTTATGCAATGCACTCAATTTTAAATGTGAATTCCATAGCGTAAACGTCAAATAAATCCTCTTCATAAACCTATTGGATTTTATTTGACATATACACTATGGAATTGACATTTGAAATCTAACTGATAAATTCAACTGGATACTACTTCTGTTTTTATACTAGTGACAAATTCATTTATCATACCAAATATCTATTCCATTTTCTAAAAAAAAAGTTTGTTAAAGCTTTTCCAACACTAACATTATTTTTTTATGATTAATCATAATTGTTTGTTTTTTTTACACTTTGGATAATGGACATTGTTATTTTCTTCAAATTGGAATGAGTTTTTTTTCTCAACTATTTTAGAGGGACTATCAGTTTTGACGGAGTGAATCTCTATGTAGTAATGCTGCAATAATTTGGTTCTAGTTTCTGGTATTAGTGATTGAATTATGTTTTATGCATGCGTTGAACAAATAAAACAAGGGGAACATTTTTATATGGAATATATAATGTTAAATAAATCAAAATAGAGATGTTAATCATTATAGCAAGAGCTAGTAGACGCGTACGTTTAGTTAGTTCTCAAGGTTCTGGGAAAAGCATAGTTCAAGGTCTATTTAAGATGGTTACGTAAAGAATACAATAACAAGATTGTTTCCCTGATTCTGTTAATAAGGTGAATCAAAACCTACAACGGCAAGACTATTTGAATTGAAAGTCCTTCAAGCTGTGTTACGTGCCACCTGCAGTTCCGCTACGGTGTGGTGCCAGTTAGCTCAGGGGCATCTTCAGGGCGGTCCCAACCCATACACCAGTAGCCCTATAGTTCCCCCAGGGCTACAGGTGTATGGGTTGGGACCGCACTGAGTATGACGCCCTGAGCTATTCGGAACCGCACCGTTGCGCCACAGTAGGTGGCACGTAACAGCTGTCAAAATTGTTGTTTATGTTTTCATACGATTCATTCAACGTAAAAATAAGAACATCAAATAATGTAAATATCTAATTAAGATAAAAGGTATTAACAGAATGAATTAAAAAAAAAAAAAACAAATCAAAAAGGGCTATTGTCGGACGGGGCCGACAATGTTAAACCCTACACCACTTCCCCTGGCCACTAATTTTCCTCGGAATTTATTTATATGATTGCCAAGTCTCCCTTTTTCCTTCGGGTATGTTTTGGGAATATATGTATGTATGATACCAAATGCATTTACGAATAGCTTTTGGGACTTCATCCGATTCGATCAATGAAATCGATCAATATTTCGAGGTATTACATTACTTCTAATCAAAGGTAGTATAAAAACTTCAAAACCCCGTACAGCATCGTAATTTGCATCAATTTAGAAAAAAAGGGAATTCCCCTATCATGATTTTAATACTTTTCAATCATGGTTGAGAAATTTTGTAGCATGGAAGATAAACGTAGTTCTTTATAAACAAACCAATACTATGTTTACATTTACGAAATCCACTCGATTTCATCTGTCAATTCCTTTGTGTATACGTCAAATGAAAACTCATCTGAAGTCGATTGGATTTCATTTCACGTTTGAGCAATGGAATTGACAGTTGAAATCGAGTGGATTTCGTAAATGTAAACATAGCACAAAACTATAAAGGAAAACACACTTATATGTCACGGTGCGCCTAAACAATTTTAAATGGAAGGTGCTTATACCCCGGTTACACTATAACGGATTTGGGTTTCAAATGTCAATTCCATAGCGCAAACGTCAAATAAATCCTCATGAAGTGGGTTAACCCGGCAAAAAACTCTAGTGTAACCGCACTATTACATAGCTGAGAAAAATAAAAAAATCTTCGGAGCGCTTTTTAAATTAATCGCGATCAAAGTTCGCATTTTTATGGGTTTTTTAGGTTTTCACGATTTTGCTTGTAAACCGCAGGTCCTTTTGGGATTAGAGCAAATGTTGTAGCTGTGAAAATTCTCTACAAGATTGGCCTTTATGACTTTTTTCTAGGTTTTGCCATTTTTGAGATATAGAAGTTGAAATTGGGACAATGAACTAACTGTAAAGCATCCATACAAAACAATGTCATGCACGGTGCGCCTTAACTAACTTTAAACCGCGACAGAGGTCACATTTTTAGAGTTTTTTAAGTTTTCAGGAAATGTTGTAACAGTGAAAATTCTCTACAACATTTCATTCGTCACATTTCGATAGGGGTTGCGATTTCCATGCAAAATCCTGAAAACCTAAAAACCCCTAAAAATGTGAACTTTGACAGTAATTTATTTAAAAATCCCTCCAGCGATATTTTCTTGTTTTTGGATTTTCTCATCTATGAACATTACTGTTTCAGAAAAAATCTGCAAAAACTTTACAGGTGTAAGCGGTTTTCATTTGAATTTAGTTAAGGCGCACCGCACATGACATTGTTTTATAAGGAGGCTATACAGTCAGTGCATTGTCCCAATTTGTGAGCTTTAATAGCGAAAAAAATGTTAGCTTTGATCGCGATTAATTTAAAAAGGGCTCCGCCGTTTTTTTATTGTGGTTTCAGAATCCGCAAAAACTTCCGAGGTGTAAGCAACTTCCATTTAAAGTTGGTTCAGGCGCACCGTGATGTTTGACAGTAGTTCATTTATCTAACTGCTACATTGATATAATGTGCATTAAGTGGGAGGTTAAGAATGGATTTTCAAGTTAAGTTTTAGTAAGTTGTCCGAATAAGCCCCCAAAATTTAAATTACTGATTAAAAATTAAATTTGGATATCTTTCCCACAAAAGTTAAGCGCTCGGCACATACGGTGCGTTGAGCGTTGCGTTACAACAACCACATGAAAAAAGTGTAAGTGAAGCCAAGTTTTTTGAAAAACAACAACATGGCTGACGTATTAAACATAATTTAACTGTTTTGGGACAACGCGTGTCCCAACGTGTCACTAAACGGACCGTATGTGCCGAGGGCTTTATGGTCAAGTTTACTCGCTAAATACTATCCGATAATTATCAACAATTATTGGCACTATCCTTGACGAAAACTATAAAGACCTCGGCAAATACGGTCCGTTGAGCATCGCGTTATAAGAACCTCATGAAAACTTCGGGAACAAACTTGACATCACTTACACTTTTTTCATGTGGTTGTTATTAACGCGTGACATGACTCAAGCGCTCGGCACATACGGTGCGTTGAGCGTCGCGGTACGACAACCACATGGAAAAAGTACAAGTGATGCCAAGTTTTTTGAAAAACAACAATGTGGCTGACGCATTAAAGTTAAACATAATTTAACTTTTTTGGGACAACGGGTGTCCCAACGTGTCACTAAACGGACCGTTTGTGCCGAGGGTTTAACAACGGGCCGTATGTGCCGGGGCCATTACCTCGTGTAAACATTTGTCAGTATTGAACTATAACTGCGACATCTAGCCTGATTAAGATTACACTACCCACAATTAAAACTGAGGGATCCATGTATATACTAGGCTGTAACTCTGTTATCTGACCACGTACATCAACATAATTAGGATCAATGGAAAGGTCAAGCATTCCTCTTCTAAATATAACTTACATGGGTTAAACATAGTTTCCAGATATAAACATATAGTCATTTCACTAAAAACTTTACCAATTTTCACAGAAAAGTTCTGGTTCATTTAACCCGCTAAATATTATCTGATCATCACGTTAAATTGCAATCTACTTCTCTGTCGTAAACTCAAAGCTTACATAAAATTTCGCGCCGATCAGACTTGGGTGGAACCAACTGGTCATATTGTTTCACCTTATTTATTGCATCATGATTGTTTCAATTGAAATTCCTTCTAGCTGTGAACATTCTTAGGTCTGTACAATAACTTCACATGTAAAAAGTACTTGCAAGTTCTCAGTAACTTCTCTCAACTAATTTTGCTCTCTAGAAGCTAAAAATTTGCAGAACATTATCAAACAAAAATTTGACGAGTATTACCGAGTGGAACTCGATCTAAGGACGCATAATTTCATTAAATTTATTTCATCGTGTGGAAGGGGGGCTAAAAAGCCAGCGTCGTGGTTTTAATCTAATGTAGTCCATGATGCTATAACTAAGGTGAACCACAACAACAAGACTATTTTGATTAAAAGTTCTTCAAGCTTTCAAAATGTTTGTTTACATGAAGTTGACAAATTGGGTCTAATAGCGATGAATTTGACGAATTGGGTGAAAACAGCACCTATTTTTCAAACAGTACACATACATACATAGATTGTGCATATTCTTTTGAAGTTTTAGGAACACTCGAATTAACCTTTCTAATTAAGCTGTCTGTTTATTTTTGTTGCAAATTGTTGTACTGCACCTCATTAAGAATTCCCAAAAACAAAAACGTTCTCAATTTTTTTACATTGTAACAAAATTTTGGAAATGTTTTTGAAGAACAAATGTGTTAAACATTTAACGACCGCAATGCCTTTGTCACAGCTTCCTTGGATATAAACCGGATGCTGTTCAAATGCAAGGAACAGAGTGCATCAAAATAGGCAGTAAAATCAAGATTCCACATGTTTTAAAACAACTAATTCAAAAGGATTTGCAAACCATGTACTATAAAATGCTATACATTGTATTTTTAATGCAAAGATTCATTTGCTCGAACCCCTAGAACTTTGAAACAATTCTTTAGGTCTACTTTCTCATCACAACAATGAAAAAAAAGAAGAAAACTCTATTTTAATATGTATGTTTTTGAATAAATTTTATGTATGTGTATGTAAGTGTGTATATTTGTTATATGACAGTGTGATGGTCAACAATGTGAATGGTCATCTGTGGATAAACGCAAACAATAATCATTCTCATCTAATTTCCTAATATCCAATCAATCAGTCAACAGCCTTTCAATCAAACTTATTTGCTATATAACTTTTGTTCTATCCACCACCACCAAGGCTTCCCAGGATCCCGAGCATATAACGCTCTCTCACATTCCTAATCCGTTCTCATTCACCTAAATACAAAAAATAAAACCAATGTTAAATATGTACTTCTCTGGTGGCTTGACAATCCAACAGACAGACAGACATAAAAACAAAATGTGGGCAATGAGCCAATGGTTCGTCGGTTTGGTGTTTCTAATCTGTGTCGGCACTAAAAAAATAAATAAAACAAGAAACATACATTCAGTTCTCACCTACACGTGGCACATAAATGTTTTACTTGTTACATTCTTACCAACAACAACAACAATAAAACTTATATCCGTTTTCATGTTTCATAAAGCATTCAATCAAATAAAACAAAATAAATCCCCCCCAAAAAAAACTACTCTCTGATCGAAAAATTGTAACTAACACCTAACATAATTACTACTACCTATCGCATGACAATCCAATATTAATATTTTCCATTATTTATATTTTATTTCTAATCCTCTAATGATTAGGTCCACATATCGAAGGAATATTTACAACTGGAACCGATTGGTTTAGTCTTTGTGTTCTTCTTCGCCTTGATTTTGGTAATACAGTTTACGGCTATGTTGTTCCATCGTTTTGGTACTTTGGCCCACATTTTATCCTCGACGGAATTGAACTTCTTCAAGAAGAAACCAGAGGAATTGTCACAAGATGCACTGATAGATAAGGTAAGTACAGTGGCTCTTAATTGTTGTTTAATATCTAAGTTAAAATATTTATGTGTTATCCCTAAAAGCATGCTGTGGAAATTGTGAAGAATCTACAACGACTGCAAGGCATCGATGAAGATTACGACAATGATTCTGGTAGCGGACCCGATCGTATTGCTCGTCGAAAAACTATACAAAATCTGGAGAAGGCAAGACAGCCCAGACGTCAAATTGGTACTCTGGATGTGGCATTTAAGAAGCGTTTCATGAAATTAACAGCCGATGCAGAAAATAATCCATGTATGTATTTAGATAGGATAATTTAAACTTATTTACACTGGTACCTAAAGCAAGTGTTTTGTGTTAATACGCCATTTATTTGCGAGATATTTATTTAAACATGTTGAGTGTGAACGTACGTTATGCAGGTATAAAAACCCTATAACACGTTTAGATTTACGAAATCCACTGGATTTCAAATGTCAATTCAATAGTGTATGCGTCAAATAAAAGACACTAGAATTATGGCGAGCATTTATGGCAACGGAATTAACATTCAAAAGTGTTCTCCTTAGACACGGTGGTACCAAAGTTTTTTGGCAATTTACACACACGATTCGAATGCAAAGAAAGACCATACAAACAAGAGCATATGTCACATTCATAACTTGTCAATTGTTTGAATACATTCACATTTTGGCTTGGTAGAGATGTTAAATCTAGTGAACTAGTTAATTCATAAAAACAAAGCGGTGAAATAACTCATACGCAATTCATTCATATAAACGACCGGTGTCCATTGAACTGTATAGTTAACTAGATCGTTCAAACGAACTAGATTTTAGCAGCTCTACTTCTTGGTCATCCATGATTTAAATGTACATTACATGTAAATGCGGCTTAAAGGAAATACTTTTAAACACTTGTCATACTAGGTCTGTACGATAACTTCGCAAGTGAAAGTGCTTGCAAGTACTCAGCAAGTTCTCAGTAACCTCTCTCCACTAATTTTACTCTGTCGAAGCTAAAAATTTGCAGATTGTTATCGAACAGCAAATTGCCAGAACTTGCAAGAAGTCAGCTGATTTGATAAATAAGAAGAAGAAGTTGGCGGAAAAGATTAAATAAAATAAATAATAAAATAAAAAAAAAACGTCACCACAAACTACAAAATAAGTTATTTTACTTATATTATCGTTTTCCAACATTTATTTAATATTTTTCCCTTTTTTATTTCTATTTATTTTAATAACCAAACGTTTGTTTACATATGTTTTTGCCAAGAAGCCCGCCACAAAGCATTCGAATTTAAGTCAGCTGATCGAACTTGTAAATTCTTACAAGAAAAATTTTCCTTGCAAAAACTTGTAAACAAAACTCTCCAAAATTCTCTCACAATTGTCTCCAAATTCGCTCTCTTTTACTTTAGAAGTTTGTTATCGAACAGCATTTTGTAAAAGTTTGTGCACATTTGTACAAACTTTTGGGTTATCGTACAGACCTACTGTTCTTAAACTTTGCTTATAGTTCGATTACATATAACAGGATATAATAGACCCACTTATTTTCAAATGTCAATTCCATTGCGTATACGTCAAATAAGTCCTCAAAGAAAAGGTTAACCCGGCAGAAATCTATAATATAAACAGGCTATTAGTCTCGGTAAGCTTATCCATCTAGATTTATATGTTGTAAAGTGTGTTTTAATAGATCTGTCGTAAAAACAAGATTAATCCATGGCAAGATAATAGACGCTAGTGTAGATGTTGTTTTATCCTTGCAACAATATCTAAATTTCTAACCTTTTCCCCCTTTTTATAGCAACGCCTATATTGACGAGGCGACTGACTATGCGTGCCGAAACCATAAGAGCATTGGAAGTTCGCAAAAATTCAGTTATGGCAGAAAGAAGAAAATCAGCTATGCAAACATTGGGCGCCAAAAATGAATATGGCATTACCACGGCTGCAACGGTTAGTATAAATACCTAGGAACTGCTACAAAAAATCGAAATTATATGCTTATTTATAATGTTTATATCACTTTCAGCTTAATAATAATGGTGGCGTACCAACACGTAGCGGGCGAGTTTCTAATGCAGGCATTAGTATTAAAGATGTCTTTAATGTGAATGGTGGACCAGGAGAGGTAAGTTATCCTTTTTCTGCAACTCGTGTACATTTATATAGAAATTTCCAGGGTACTACGGAAATTGAAATCGGGAAATTAAAAATCGTAAACATAACAATCTCTTAGAGAACGTAGTTCTTGGTAGTTCAGTAGATCCAGACAAAATATCTAGATTACAAGTTTCTGTTTAATCTCTCTTATCTTCGTATCGCCTTTTAATTCCTAATGCTGCAAATATAAAAAAATCTTGAATAGGTATTCACTTAACTTTTTAAGTTCTTCACTTATGTATCTCGATTGAAGGTATACAATGTGATATGCCTTAGCCTAGCAAATTATTTTTAATAATGAATGTAGCGCTCGTGGACCAAGAAGATGACCATAAAAAGACGTTCAGTATAGTTATAGTAAATGTTTTTAGATGAAGCCAATAACCAATTGCCTTTGTAAGGGGCGAAACCTGGCTTATCCCAGATCAAAGTGTGCAAAAACTTAAACTGAAAACACAACCAACGTTTCAGTAAAATTGGGTGTCATTTCTGATTAAAGAATTAAGAAAAATACGATGTATGCTGCCCTTGCTCTTTTATTGTTTTATCAGAATGGCTCCCAATTTTACTGAAACATTGGATGTAGCTTTATAATAATTATCAAAAGATCGAAAAACCATGTTTTTTGTAATTTTTAATTGATTTAATTTAATTAATTGATTTTTTCTCTTTGTATATTTTCAGCAAATCTATGGTTCCAATGGTGGTGGCACCATAAACCAGGGATACGAACATGTAACCGAAGAAGACGAAGTCAATTCACTGAGATTAACAACCAGAAATCCACCACAAGTTACATGGGGTACTAACAGCAATAATACGGGACGTCTGTAAATGCATTTTTTGTTTGTGTTTTATGACGAAACTATTATCTCTCATATAATTTATATTAATAATTTAGTTGTTTTTTAATTACAAATTGCCTATGTTATTTGATAAAGTATTTTTAAGTTTTACGTCACAAATCGCTGCTCCACACGAAATGATTGTCTTCCAATTTTACAACAGATTTCTCCATTTCCGTTTATTTTAATTTTAATTCCGACTTCAATCTTGACTTTTACTGCCTTTACTTTTGCTGCCTTGTTTATTTCTTTCATAGTTGTATATAAAAATAAAATAATTAATGCAAATTTTTATAGATTTATATATACATACAAATAAGAATACAACGAATTATTTTTGTGGTTGCTTTTTAACCACTGAAATGTCATATCAGTTAAGCTAAACACACTGCCGTTACCCGAACCGTTTAATTTTTGAAAATGCGATTTGTGGAGACAGACATGTTCCAAGCACAATGGCGCAATCCACTTTGAGTCAATTGCTCTGCTCCTCCACAAATCGTAAACATTTTCATTTGTTTATTTAGAATAGTAGATTAAACATGAAATTGTTGCTGTTGCAATGCAACAATACCAGTGTATGATCCTTAAATAAAATACTCATTTAATGTCAATTACTTCAACTAATGGATAGACAGCGGAATTTTATGCAACCCCTATTTTTGGTCCGATTCATGTCAAATTTTGGGACTGGGCATATTTTTGGCTTCTGATTATATTGCAATCGAAACATATGACATATGCAAAATTATGCAAAATGCATAAATTTTTGCATATGCAAAATTTATGCATTCTACATATCTGCTTATGCAACAAATATTTCAATAATAGGTACAAAAATGCCTATGTGTAAAATTTTTCTGTTTAAAATTCCCTTCAAACAAGTCAATAAAATAGAGAAATGTATAACCACAGCCACAACCTTCAAAATGCCGAATATCGGGAGGTATCGTTCTATGGGGGCTATATGAAGGCCTGAACCTAAGCCGACAAATTTTAGGTGGAAAGTTTTATACCCTTAACGAAGACTTAATACCGAATTTCAGCCATTTTGGAGTGATATTGAGGGCACATCCTTCAAAATACCAGAAATCGGGAGGTACCGTTCTATGGGGGCTATATGAAGACGTGGACCAATACCGATAAATTTCAGTTGGAAAGTTTTATACCCCCAACGAAGACTTAAAACCGAATTTCAGCCATTTCGGGTGGATATTGAGGGCACATCCTTCAAACTACCAGAAATCCTGAGGTACCGTTCTATGGGGGCTATATGAAGACGTGGACCTATACCGAAAAAAATCTGGGAGAAAGTTTAATACTGCAAATGAAGACTAAGTACTAAATTTCAGCCATTTTGGTGTAATATTAAGGCCACAACCTTCAAAATGCCGAAAATCGGGAGGTACCGTTCTATGGGGGGTATATGAAGACGTGGACCTACACCGACAAATTTCAGGTGGAAAGTTTTATACCCACAACGAAGACAAAATGCCAAATTTCAGTCATTGCGGTAGGATATTGAGGCCACAACCTTAAAAATACCGAAAATCGGGAGGTACAATTCTATGGGGGCTATATGAAGACGTGGACCTATACAGATAAATTTCAGGTGGAATGTTTTATACCCCCAACGAAGACTAAATACAAATTTTCAGTCATTTCGGTGGGATATTAAGGCTACAATTTTCAAAATACCGAATATCGGTAGGTACCGTTCTATGGGGGCTATATGAAGACGTGGACCTATACCGAGAAATTTCTGGTGGGAGGTTGTACACCCCCAACGAAACCCAAATACCAAATCTTAGTAATTTCGGTGGGATATTGAGGCCACAACCTTCAAAATACCGAAAATGAGAAGGCCCATACTATGGGGGCTATATGAAGACGTGGACCTATGCCGACAAATTTCAGGTGGAGTGTTTTATACCCCAAAGAAGACTAAATACCAATTTTCAGTCATTTCGGTGGGATATTGAGGCTACAACTATCAAAATACCGAATATCGGTAGGTACCGTTCTATGGGGCCTATATGAAGACGTGGGCATATGCGGACAGATTTCAGTTGTAAAGTTGCATACCCCTAACGAAGACTTAATACCAAATTTCAGCCATTTTGGTAGGATATTTAGACCACAAATCCCTGAATATATTTTTGCATATGGTTTTGCATATGCTCTTTTTATGCAGATATGTACAAATATGTCAAAATATGCACGATATGCAGAATATGCAAAATATGCAAAAATTTCTGGGCCTAATTCGTTTTATTTTGTAATAAAACGAGTTTCTGTCTAATCAGATTTTCTCTACGACCATCCTAACCATATATGCATTTGCATAGGATTCCGCAGTCTACTAATGGAATACCAACATATTATTTAAACAATTGCATATACATTATTTAGCAATAAATTGTACATTTTATTAAATTGCCTGCAAAGGTGTGCATGTGCGTAATCATCATTCATACATTTGTAAATAAATATAAATAAATACTGTTTAGAATATTTGGAAAAAAATTAATTAACAAATACCTGTTTTTTTATTTGCAACGAAACCATTCTTCGAAACTCATCTAACCTTAAATGGAAAGTGCTTACATCAGGGATTCTGAAACTACAATGTTCATAGATGAGAAAAATCTAAAAACAAAAAATCGCAACAGCTATTTTTAAATAAATCGCTATTCAAGTAGACAATTTTGGTTTTTTTTTAGGTTTTCACGATTTTGCTTGGAAACCGCAAGTACTACGAAATGGGACTATGAAAATTCTATACAAGATTGGCCTTTATGATATTATCGTAGGTTTTACCATTTTGAGACTAACATCTAACAATAACAAGGTATAGCTAAAAATACGGTTACCCGCAGCAAGTGCCTAAAAAACCCCTATATACTAAACGCCTTACTACCATTTAGCTTTAGGGTCACATCGGAAGCTAGGGATATTTTTATTTGGCCGTGGTTTTGAGACCGCCATAAAAGCAAAAATGGTCTCCCTTAAGGAACCCTCCACGGGCTTTGGCTTTCAAGAGCTTCGCAATAAAACTCCATCACAGGCAATGTAGGCTGGCAGTGATGGTGTGCAATGGGCCTACAGATTTGTGCTGAATAATGCAGATCAATCCCAACGTGTGTAACTCTCAAGCCCTGAGATAAACCGGGCAATATTATTAGGGAAGTATTTAAATGAATTTGTATTAAATTCCGATACTTGGTGACGGGTTTGTTTCCTTCCAGGGCTGTACCACAAGATGGTGCCCGGGCATAACTCCCACGGTCATAACTCCCAAAAAGATTTTGGGCGTTATGTCCACTGCGCTTTGCGGACATAACTCCCAAAATTCGTTGGGAGTTATATCCGTGAAGCGAAGCGGACATAGGTTAGGTTAGGTTGAAAAGAGGGGTGATACTAGATCACCACATGCCCATGTGGACATACACTTAAGCCATAAGTAGGCCTGTTGTGCGCTCTAATTTTGGGTTATGGAAGATTATCTTTTTTGACTTAGTCTAGGATCTCTGTCCTATTTACATAGTCTCTGATCTTTTTGAACTCGATTGTCCTAATTTGGTCAAGTCCTGGTATAATGTCATTCCCTAGTAACTGGGTTCTCAGATTTGTGAAGGCTTGACAATGACAGAGGTAATGTTCCAACGTTTCGTCGTCCTCTCCGCATGCTCTGCATTCACTGTTTTCTGCACAACCTATTTTGTGCAGGTGCGCTTTTAGACCTTGGTGACCTGTAAGGATTCCTGTCAGTCTACTAATATCTTTTTTACTTAGTAAAAGTAATTCTTTTGTTTTGTCCTCGTCTGGGTTTCCCCATAGGATTTTTGTGTTTTTTCCCATCTCTTCACTACTCCAGAGGGATATATGTGCATTTTTTGCCCATGTCTTTAATTCTAGTCGCGTAGCTTTAAACGGCTTAGCGTTTTCTAGACATACCGTGGGTTTCTCCTTGGCTTGTTTTGCCAAGGAGTTTGCTATTTCATTACCCCTAATCCCGGTATGCCCTGGTACCCATATAATGTTTACCTTACCGTGTTGAGAGTAATTATTTATAGATTCCAAGAAAGTTCTAGATTTCACTGTCTTGGTTGATATAGCTCTAATGGCTGCTTTGCTATCCGTAAGGATATTTACAGTGGTAGGCCTTGTGTGAGTATCAAACCAAAGCAGACACTCTGTTATCGCCCGGAGTTCCGCCTGCAGGATCGTGTTATGATCCGGCAGACGGAGGGAGATTTCCGGTTCCATTATATAAAGACCCAGTCCGGTTCTCCCCCCTAGCACAGCCCCATCCGTAAACCCACAGCTTCCAGCGGGAATCTGTGCTAGAGCTCCCCCGATCCACATGTCTCTGTCAGGTATTGACACTTCACACAAGGCCTGATTTATAGATTCACCCGTTGTGACCTTTAATATGTTTTGGTGGTATATTTGGTGGCTCTTTTCGATCCACTCGCTCATCGACTTTAGCCTTGCAGCTGCGATGGCTGCCTCATACCTTACCTGAATATCTATTGGGTGTACAAACAAAATTGTTTCTAAAGCCCTAGTCGGTGTGGTCCTCATTGCTCCGCTAATGCTTAGGCAGCATGTTCTTTGGACCTTTTGCAATATTTCCACATTGCATTTTTTGTCCATGGCTGTCCACCATACCACAGACGCGTACATTAGAATTGGTCTAATTACGCTTCTGTATAGCCAGTGTATCATCCTGGGATTGAACCCCAATTTTGAGCCTATCGCCCTTCTGCAGGTTGACCAACATATTTGGGCCTTGTTGGCCCTTTCTTGTATATGGTCTTTCCATTTAAGTTTCCTCTCCAGAATTACTCCTAGATATTTAACTGTACAAGAGATATTTATTGTCTTATTTAGAAAAACTGGTTCCTCGTAGTGTCCCATTTTCGTTTTCCTAGTGAATAGACATAATTCTGTTTTTTCCGGGTTGACATTCAGACCTCTCGGCCTGGCCCAGTTAAAAGCAATTTTTAGAGCCGTTTCTGTTGATTCGGATTCGACAGAGTTGATTCGGATTCTTTCCCCTCAGAAGTATTATAACGTCGTCTGCATAGCAGACTGGGTCAATTCCTTCTTCGGTTAGGGTCCTCAAGAGACTGTTTATGGTGGTAACTCACAACAGAGGTGAAAGTATCCCTCCCTCTGGCGTTCCTTGTCCAACTTTGTCTCTTATTTTCAAGTCGTATAGCCCGCAGCTTATCCATCTGTTCCTTAGCATGTGGTTTATCCAGTTCCTTAAGGCCCTGTCTACCTGAAACTCGTCTAAGGAGTGGATAAGTGTCTCGGTGCTTACGTTATTGAAAGCGCCTTCGATATCGATGCATACAGCAAGTGTGTACATTTTCATTTCGAAGGTTCTTTCTATGTGGTGTACTACCTCATGCAATGCGGTTTCCACTGATCTGCCTTTAACGTATGCATGTTATTTGAATTTAAGCATATCGTTGGGGATCTTACTCTTTATCATGTCGACTCTTTATGGTGTCGACTGTCCGTTCCATTGTTGTGAGTAAGAATGAAGTTAAACTTATCGGTCGATAAGATTTTGGTGTTGCATAACTTGCCTTACCAGGTTTGGGTATAAAGACTACCCTTGCCTCCTGCCAGGCTATAGGAGTGTATGCATGTTTTAAGCATGCATTGTAGATCCCGACCAGTTTGGACGCAATAATGTCCACTTCCCTCTGTAGTAAAGCCGGGAAGATCTGGTCTGGTCCAGCTGCTTTATGTGGTGAAAAGCTTAAGATGGCTTGTTGGACCATTAAGCTGTCGATCTTTGGTGCCTCTTCCGATGAGTTAATACATTCCGTCGATGCCTCAGTGTTAACCATGGTATTCTGCGGAAAGTGCGTTTTCATCACAAGGCCTAGAGTTTCTTCTGTTGTTTCAATCCTTTTTTCATTTCCATCGACCAATTGCTCGGTCTGTGTATGGGTTTTAGATAGAAACTTTTTAATATTTGAAACGTCATTTGCACTATCCACCTGTTCGCAGAAAAGATTCCAGGAGTGTCGTTTGGCGTTTCTTGTTATTTTGTTGTATTCCTTTAATTTTGCCTGATAGTTGTCCCATAATACAGCTGCTTTTTACGTTTGGCCCTATTATAAAATCTGCGGACCTCCTTGCCCTTGTTACGAATTTCCCCTGTCATCCAGGGTTTTTCGTAGGCAGATTTCCCTTCTCGAAGTGGACAACTTTCTTTGAATGACCTTACTAGTGCCTCGGTTAGCTTATGGACATCTCTCTATGTCCTCCTTACTTAGGCATTCCTCATCGGGTTGCCCAAGTCTTTCTTTTACTCGTTTTCGGAACTTAGTCCAATTTGTTTTGGAAGGTTATCGGGTTAGGCGATGGCCTAGCTATTTTAAATCTAATATACTTATGGTCTGAGAAGGAGTGTTCCTCCAGGACCCTCCACTCGTGTACCTCGTTTATTAAATTTTCTGATCATATCGTTATATCTAGTACTTCCTCCCTAATTCTATTAACAAAGGTTGGCGTATTCCCGGTGTTAAGTGTAATCAGGTCCTTAGTATTTAAGTAATCTATAAGGGCTTGACCCCTTTTGTTAGTGTTAGTACTACCCCACGAGATGTGGTGAGAGTTAGCATCGCTACCTACTAGTACTTTGTTACCTGTTTGCTTTATCCGTCTCACCAGTTGCTGCAATTCCGACGAAGGTGGTAATGTCGGGGAGTCGAACGGCAGGTATAATAATGCTAGGAATATGTTACCATTCACCTGCTTCAATACTGTGACGTCCGACGATGACAACTCTGGAGAAAAAAGAAAGCATAAGTTTTTGTGACATATAATGCAAGGAGAGTGCCGTCTTCCTTTTCCTCCCTGTGGAAGACTTCCCATTTTTCCACCTTTAGGGCCTCGTTTTGTACGCCAAAGACCTTGAGAATGTGCTCCGTCTCGAGCTTGCAGCCATACCCCTTGACGTACACCGATGCTTTGGTTAGATGAGAATTTTCGTCTTTCCGCACCAGTTTTAGTCTGCCACATTCCTATGGAGTTGCTATACTGCTGACTACCTCCCCGAGAGCTGCAGAGTTTGCGTGTGAGTCCAGGTGGTACAATAGGAGGTCCCCCCTTGGCTCACAGCAGTTTATTTTTATTGAGACCCGTCCTTGCAGGATTTGTTCCAATATTTTATCGTTGATCGATTTCTCGATCTCCGATAAGTACTCTTTGTGTAGCCTTCCAGATCCTTTACTAGTATCGATTACTGCGTAGCACAGCTCGTCCTTGTAGTATCTCTTGGCTACCTTGGCGTAAGTCGATGGCGGCTCCGTTCCGGTTTCCTCGTCCATCTTCCTCTTCTGGGTGGTAGTAGGCTTCTTTACTGAGTCCTTGGCCACCGCAGAAGATTCCGACGTCGCGCTCACCTTCTTTTTGTCAGACATCGCCTCTTCAGTCACAATTGAAGGATCCTTTTGGCAGTCTCCTTGGCTTTTGTCCTGACGAGGTTTGTCCTGGGCAATTGAAGGTGGGAAGCTCTTTTTCTTCTTACTGGGTTTTGCCACGTTCTGCTCCTCAGGAGACCTTGTCCTCTTCGTCGCTTCCGAAGAAGTGGAGGGACAGTCTGTGGTAACCTTTGAAGCAACCAGCTGTTGTTCCTTCTTTAGTTTAGCCTGGTTCCTCTTATATTTCTTCCTTTGGGCCCCAGACCACTGCACTCTTTTCGTCGTGAGCTTTGCGATGCTCGCTCACTTCCTCTACCATCTTGTGTACTTCCTCTTTCGTGGGATTTTCCACAACGGTGGTGTTCGTTTTGCCGCAGCTATCGGATTCGGAATCAGGGTCGCTACCATCATCAGATAGTTGGGTTAAGTTAATCCTCCCCCTGTGCTGCCCTTTATCCTCCTCCGTTTTTACACTAGGTTGTGTGCTTGTTGCATTACCTTCGACCACAGATGCCAAGGCACCCACATCTATGGGAGATTGCTCACGATCGCATGATATCGACGGGGTGTGACTCGTAGGCAGATCACTGGTCCCCGCCGGCACTGGGTTTATTACCGTAACTTTTTCTTCTTTTTTTCCTTCAATATTTGTTTTTTGTTTTAGGTGAACACCCCCATAGTCAGTTTTTTGTCCGCGGGAAACTCGAGGTTTCCAGAGGTGGATAATCCCCTCCCTCTGCCCAAGACCCACCATGCAATAGGTATTGGACAGAGTGGTACGACCATCCTCCTCCCCCTATCTGCCGGTGGGGACGGGCCCGGTAGGAGAACTAACAAACTCCCGCGGGAAAGCGGACATAACTCCCAACAAAAATCGCGGAAATAACTCCTAGCGACTTTTTTCTTCATTTGTAAATTATTCCTTTGCTTAATTTTGAAATTTATAGCTATATATATTTTTTTTAAATTTTAGATTAGAAATTAGAATTTAAGCGAACTTATACATTTGAAAAGCCCTAATTTAAAAACGAAATGATGCCCGACATTATGTAAGTAGAAGTTCGGAGAAGTTTTAAATTGTGAAAATATTTGTTTCGTCTTCGGCGCATTTCGTTTTTCAGAAAGTATTTGAATATTTTTACAAAAAACTTTTTATATTTTTAAATTGTGAAAATATTTTTGTAAAAAAATTGCGCGATTTTTTTCAAAAAATATTTTCGCCTGCGGCTCTTTTTGTTTTTCGGAAAGTATTTGAATATTTTTACAACAACTTTTTATCTATTAAATTGTGAAAATATTTTTGTAAAAAGTCCCGCGATTTTCCTCTGCGGCGCTTTACGTTTTTCAGGAAGAAGTTTGAATTGTTTTCGCAGACACTTTCGTCGGAGTTGTGTGAGGTTGACAAGGAAAAACTTCTCATTGAACTTTTTTCTTTGCTTACCTTTATACTTCGAGCTGACGATTGATGTTTGGGTATAAAAAGTTTCTTTTTGAAGAAGTTATTGAAAAATAACTTCGGTGGAGAATATCCACAAACAAGAAACAAGGGAACTGATGAGATCCAGTGGCGTGGATCGAAATTATACTATAGTATTCCCTGCCTTACCCCTTGGCGAACAATGCCAAATCTTTTCCACTAATAAACCAGTTGTTTTAAAATATTAAAACAACAACAATGGGATCCCTAAGAATTTGGGGTTAATGTCCATTGGGAGTTATGTCACGGCACCCCACAGGATAACCTTTCTCGGACACACCTACGAAAGATGTTGGGATTCATTATCGGACCATGAGTTCGGTAAGTTTTATCTAAGTATAATTAGACTAGGACTGTAAAAATAAATACGGTGTATAATCACTATAGGGACACAGCAAAAAGTTTACATCCGCGGATGCAGTACATCTTTTCCTATGAATTCACTTATGAATTTTACAAGAGAGCGCGCAGCTAGGATGCACTCTATTTTGCTTCCTCAGCACACAGCTAGGATGCACTCCGTTTTCGATCCAAAGCACAGCTTTTGATGTAGTCGTTTGGATTGAATTTAAAGGCACTCTTCGGATTGTGTTTTTAACCGATCTAAAGATGCAGTAAAAATGCAAGCTATTGCGAAATATCCCAGAATAAATAAAATGCATTTATTATTTGTGTAAAACAAGAATACAAAGAACTTTATTATATAAACACAAATTAATAAAAGTTTCCAATAAATTCAATCACAATTGAGTGTACTTCCTCCATTCTCCATTTAATCCAAGCGCAACTGATTTTGCTTCGTCATCCTAAAGGTTTTTTATGTTGCCTTCCCATCACTAGTTCGGCTTTCGACTCCTACTCCACTCCATTAAAAATTTCCGTCTCGTGAATTACCGCAAAAATGTTCGCAACTTAAGTTGTTATTTCTTTATTTTATAACAATTTCTTCGAAATGTATACACTCGTGTTTATCTTTTGGAGAAATGTGTAGGGATCAACCAACAGTTTTTTTTCTGTAGGGATCTCTACAGCAACTGCGTATAAAATGTATCGAACGGAGTGCATTTTTCATAACTCTGTTGGACTACATCGAAAGATGTTGTAAAATCATAACTCCAATTGCACAACTTCCAAAATTTTTTGCTGGGGATATAATTAGACTAGATGTATAAATGAGAGAGGTGTATAATTAGGCTATGTGTAAAATAGGGACATTGACGAACATTAAAATCTCATGTACTTGGTTTATCACAAAATGAATGAAGTGTCAAGGTTTCTCCACATAATCGAGTTGTGGATATAATAAAATGTGTGTTTCAATGCAAAGCTGACGAATTTCTTCCATACAAATGTTCTAAAAACAATTTCATCATTGAATTTGAATGTTTTTAAAATTGTTTGGCATATCATTCAAACAGCACACACACATATACAGATTGTGTATTTTGTTTTGACGTTTTAGGAACGGTCGAAAGAAAAAAATTAAATTGACAGAAAGTTTTAGCTAACCTTTCTTATTAAACCATGGAAGGCATTACAATTCATGAAGGAAACCCCCTTCGATTGTACATGTGTATGTATTGAGAAAATGATTCCTAGACAAGACACTAGGGTGACTTGATATACAAAAAGACTTCAAAAAATACTTCATATCTACAAATTTGTAAAAATGGTTGTATACATAGAAGTTATCCAAATCAGCCTTTGCTTTCTAGCCATTTACATTCCAAATATGCCTGATGAGCTGGCTTAAACCACCAGCGAAACGATCGTAGCATAGTGGTTGGGTGTGTGGTACTTCGCTAGAATTCATTTTTCAATACAAACTCCTTAGGCCATATTTATATTATAGCCTTCTTAATGAGGATTTATTTGATGTATACGTAAAGGAATTGACATTTGAAACCCAATGGGTTTGTTAAATCTGGTTATATATAAACGTACTATTAGCTCGATTAATTAAATTAATTAATTAAAAACTTTCATAAATAATGGCCTTCGTTCTAAAAAGACAATAATAAATAACAACTCACAGCAGAGTCCGGCTTCCCCGGCTGAGGTTTGAACCTGGGTCCTCTCCAACAAACAATGTTGTCGAGGTCTTAGGGTTCTTAGCCACCACCAACCAATCATATTCTTGATATGATATCAACAAACTTCCGAAATGGAAGGCATTACAATTCATGAAGGAAACCCCCTTCGATTGTACATGTGTATGTATTGAGAAAATGATTCCTAGACAAGACACTAGGGTGACTTGATATACAAAAAGACTTCAAAAAAAACTTCATATCTACAAATTTGTAAAAAAGGGTTGTATAAATAGAAGTTATCCAAATCAGCCTTTGTCTTCTAGCCATTTACATTCAAAAAATGCCTGATGAGCTGGCTTAAACCACCTGCGAAACGATCGTAGCGTAGTGGTTAGGTGTGTGGTACTTCGCTAGAATTCATTTTTCAATACAAACTCCTCCAGTTTAGCTCGATATATTCAATTAATTAATTAAAAACTTTCATAAATAATGGGCTTCGTCCTAAAAAGAGAATAATGAATAGATAAAGACGACGACACGAATGGCGAAAGCATAAAACATTTGTGGCCAGGCCACAAAGCACACCTCGTTCCTCACGGTATTCTCGTGCACCCTCGCCTAAGTCATGTGCACTTTGTTCACGACAAAGACATAATCTTAGGGTTTGTCAAAAATTCCTTAGACTTTTAGTTCCTGAAAGGCTAAGTACAGTTAAGAAACATTACTGTTGTCCTAAAGCTGAAAACAGATACAACGTTTTATTAAAGTTTTGTGTCGTTTTGGCCGTTTTTACACTGTTGGGCATGATGCCGAAAAATTCAAATTCATTTGAAATATATGCCGACAAACAGATAAACGCTGGACTTTGGTATCGTCGTCGCCCTGTTGTTGTTGTTGTTTTTTCTCGACGCCCAACGCAAAACTTTAATCAAACGTTGTATCTGTTTTCAGCTTAACAGCGTGTTTTTGTAAAAACTTTTTGCCCATTCGTTCGTCGATTTCATGAACGAAGACACAATTTGGTTTTCATAGCGGTTGACGTTTGTATTCGTGTGACAAACAAATGAAAGCTTTTTATTTTCGTAATTTTTTTGGTTTTCGTAACAAAATCAGACGAACGAATACGTCAAAAATAAACGAATGGAAAAGACCCATCGTTTTGAATGAAAATTAAATAATTTGAGTAATAAATGGCACAAAACACACGAAAACTGGAAGGGAATGCAATTTTATTTATTTCCATAGAAGCACACGCGTATATGTACATCCGTTTCTTCATATTATCACAATTATTTTTGGACACATTTGATTACATTTTTTTCTTATTTTTTGTTTTTCATCTGTTTATCGGGGTTGCCATCAAGTAACACATTTTACGTGCAGATGCCTATGCAAAATTCACAAAATAAGTATAATGGAAACCCTGAAATATAAAAGCTTTTATGAAATAGACGAAAGCTTTCAGATAAAAACGAATGGTTCGTAAAATTTTACAAGAACAAGCATTTTTACAAAAACACCCTGTAACTGTTTGTCTCACGGTCATAGAGCTTCTCAAAGTAATAGTGCACATAATTGTACTATATGCAACAAAAGGCATCACACCCTGTTACACAGGGAGGTCTCACCACTCTCTCTCCAACGTCACCTGCTTCCAGGAGTTTAGTTACAGTAAATTCCCCTTTTACTTCTACACGTATTTCATCTGGGTCTACTAGTTTTGTTAGTCGCGGCTATGGTCTATATCGTGCACCAAGGTACTACGTACCCAGCCATTATTTTCTTTTCTTATTTCAATTTGAAATATGTACATGTATTTTGTTTTTGTATTTTTTAACGCACACGCAACACGCAGAGTAATAGGTTTCGCCCTAACGTTTCTATCATAGACAAATAAAAGAATCAGGGATACCAACTATTCCGAAGGAACTGCTAAACCTAAATAACGACGGGACGTACACAAATATTTCACCAACCTACCAAAACAACGCTCTCTGAGCGTCCTTATTACCCAAATACGTTGAGTCCCAAGTCACATTTAAAACACAAAATCCGCGACCGAAACTTACTTAAAGCTGAAAGCACATACAACGTTTGAGTAAAGTTTTGCGATGGGCGTTGACAAAAAAACAACAACAACAGGGCGACGCCGACATCATATATTTCAAGTGAATTTGAATTTTTCGGCATCATGCCCAACAGTGTAAAAACGGCCAAAACGACACAAAACTTTACTCAAACGTTGTATGTGTTTTCAGCTTAAATGTTTTCATTCGTAAAACAAATAATAATTCGTAACAAATAATAATAATTGTTAAGCTTTTGTTTTTTTTTTTTTTTTTTTTTTTTTTTTTTGTTTCGAACGTTCCCACGCCTCACTTTCCCACCCCTGCCGACCGAGGGGGCGACCTCCCTTTTACGTAGGGATCGCGTACACACCATGATCCGCATCATGATGGGGTATGAGAGGGAAATTGAAAACCAGCTACAGAATTTACTTCATCAGCTAGTTACTTACTAATACATTTTTATATACTATTCATTTAAAAATAAAATTATGTTAGATTTTATAAGGTCAAGGCTCATGCCAAAGTCTACATTACAATACATGGAATTAAAATCTACACACATTTTGTTAATAGGATCTCCCATAGAGTAATTCGTGCGGTGGAAATCTCTAAATAAGGGTTGATAGTTTCTAATTGTTCTACAAGGAACATTTATTCTAATAGATGATATTAAGAAATCCGAGGGAATATTACCCATTAAAATTTTATGCACCATCATAGTGTTTAACATTGTGCGTCTACTTTTTAATGTAGGTAATCGAATTAATTTTAACCTGCTTGTATATGAAGGCAAGACAAAATCGCTATTCCAATGTAAACCTCTCAGTGCAAAAAGCAAAAATTGTTTCTGCACTGATTCAATTTTATCAGAATACACTGCGTATTGAGGGTCCCATACAACAGAACCATATTCTAATATAGGTCTTACAAGTGACGTAAATAGTTGTTTTGTTATATAGGGATCTGAAAATTCTTTGGCCCATCTTTTTATAAATCCTAAAACTCCATGCGCTTTATTAACAATAGAAATTACATGATTATTAAATTTTAATTTTCGATCCATCAAAAGGCCAAGATCAACAAATGATGCTACAGTTAATAATTGAGAACCGTTAATATTGTATTGCCTTATTAAAGAAGAAGATCTGGAAAAACACATATGTTTACATTTTTTTAAGTTTAAGTCCATACAGTTGATTTTACACCATTGAAAAAGGCTATTTAAATCACTCTGGAGAAGATCAGCTTGCTTTTCCGATTTATGAGTAATGAATAGCTTGACATCATCAGCGTACATTAGCAATCTAGAATGCATTATTGAGTTTGGCAAGTCATTTATAAATAAAAGAAAGAGAACCGGTCCGAGGTGACTTCCTTGCGGAACACCCGATGGCACGTCAATCGATTTGAGACACATCCATCAAACAAAACTGTTTGTGATCTATTTTGTAAATAAGAAGATATCCATCTTACTAAATTAGTATTAAAGCCCATATAATCTAATTTATACAACAAAAGCCTATGGTTAACCCTATCAAATGCTTTGCTGAAATCTGTATATATTGTGTCAGTTTGATTATGCCGAACAAAACCTTTTATTACATTCGATGTGAATTCTATAAGGTTTGTTATGGTCGAAAGACCACTACGAAAACCATGCTGATATGGACTTAGCATGGGTTGAATTTTATGGGAAATTACAGAAGTAATTAATTTTTCGAACAATTTAGGAATTGCACTTAATTTTGCAATTCCTCTATAATTGGATACGTTAGTCAGACTGCCTGACTTATGTAAAGGTACAATATAAGACTTTTTCCATATTGCGGGGAAATGACCGAATTTAAGGGAATAGTTAAACAATAGAGTTAAAGGGGTTGACAATGCAACTGAACAATGCTTCAGAATTAAACTAGGTATTCCATCGGGACCTGGACTTTTAATGGGTTTTAAACATCGCAGACTTTTGGAAACGTCTTGGTATTGTAAGAAAGGCATGTAAATTTCATCAATCTGAGATAATTTATAAGGATATGTATCTCTAATTTGGCAAGATGCACTTGAATAAGTTGTAGCAAAAAATTCTGCAAAACATTCAGCAATATCTGTGTTTTTAGTAAATTCTTGATTATTGAATTTCAATAAAGAGGGCTTAGAAGGTGTTTTTCTTTTTAAATTAACAAAGTCATAGAAGGACTTAGGATTGGACTTAAAATTTTCTTTAATCTTGTTAAGGTACTCATTATATGATCTACGAGATTCTAGCGTATACTTAGACCTAGCTACAGAATAATTGGCGTAGTCAATTGAAGAACCTGACTTTTTATATTTACGAAAAAGTTTATTTTTGGAATTTTTTATAGTTGATAACTCAGGAGTAATCCATGGAAATTTATAAGAATTTGTGACTTTAATAGTTGGAATACATTCAAGCATAAATTTATTTATGATCTCATAGAATTTGTTAATTTTAATATCAAGATCAATATCACTGCTGCAAAGACATACCGATGTCCAGTTAACAGAAGAAATAAGAGAATTGAGTTTCCGAAAATCTGTTTTTTTATAATTAAGGACAGTTTTTAACACTTTGGACTGATTTTCCCCAAAGGAATGATTATGGGTCATGGTTATACATAATGAGGGATGATGAATATCTTCAGGAATAGAAATTGGTGGAATTCTAATTATTTCAAAATATTGAGTAACATTTACAAATGCTAAATCAAGGATTCTATCGTAACTATTCAGTATATCGTTTATTTGATGAAGATTGAGGTCACAAAATCGACTAACAATTTCGAATGTATCTTGATTAGCATTCGCCCGGGATGTTAGTGGTGTTAGAGCTTCAGAATCTGGTAATAAGAGCCATTTAACAGAGGGCATATTAAAATCGCCCAGAACTAAAATTCGATCGGTTTCATTCATATTTTCAACGATTGAACTGATTGCGGATATATGTTTTTTATATATGTCAAGTTGAGAAGAAGGAGGAATATACGAACAAGTTATAAATAATTTAAAATTGCCTAGTTCAATGGATATACTTAAAAATTCAATATCAGGAATATTATTTATTTCAATTAAATTAGTGGAATAAGAGGAGTCAACTGCAATAAGGACTCCACCACCTTTTTTAGCAACACGATCATTTCTGAATATTTGATATTTCGGACATAAAACTTCACTATTTAATACAGCTTTTTTTAACCAAGTTTCAGATAAAACAATTGCATCATAATTAAAACCGGAGCTATCAGTATATAAGCGAGTTAATTTTGTATTTAAACCCCTTACATTCTGATAGCATATAGAAATAGAATTTTTTAGTTTTTTGAAACTGTAGCTGTTCGCGGAGGCAAATGTGCTAACTTGTCGTTTCTTTCCACAAATTCTTTTATAAAAGCATTTACAGGCCAAAATTCTCTCGATATAATTTGATTAAATATTGACTGATTAGTAACAATCCTGAAAGAAGATCTACTTTCCGAAAATGCTGAACGAAGCTTGTAACATTTAAGAAAGTAATCTCCTTGAATACTTGATCTTATATAATCATAAATTTCGTCAGCCGTCGTTTCGGGAGGGAACCTTGACGCAAATACCATTTTCATAGCTGGAGGCATAGATAATGATCTTTGCACAGGTTGTTGGGTATGGCCTACATTGGCAGATGAGCCCCTTGAAGAGACAACAGGCAAGGATGTTGCCAACTCCTGAATACCTTGAGCAGATTGTGAGGTCTTTTCAAGACTAGCACCACCAGTACTCATTAACTCAGGAGTTGCTACAACCTCCTTTAACTGCTTGCTTACTTCCAAAGGCTTATCCAACACAACATTGGCGTATAACTGAGCACGACCAGATTCAGTTGTATCAGAAATATTAACTGGATCCGATTGTACTACAGTATCCCGAGAAACACTAGGTTTACGACTAGAAACAGTTTTACCTGTACTCTTTTTCGTCGACCTTTTGCGTTTCTGCCCGATAACCGATGGTGACGATGCAAATTCGTCCAAATCCGGATATTTGCTAAACAAATTTGAAACTTTATCAAAACGGGAACAAATTATGGAAAGTTCCCCTTTAATTGAAACTAGTTCGGAATGTAGATTCTTTGCAAAATTGTAAAAATCAGCAGAGATTTTTCTACAATTGGGACAGCACCAACGAATTCCATCATTTTCTTTAATTATGTCAGTAACTATTACTCTCATACGAGCACACTTACAATGCCATTGATCTAAACAAAACCAACATGTAACACAAACTTCACTATCATCACGAATATTACATATTTCGTATGAACAGACCATGTTAACTATATTTCAGTTTACAAAGTCCCAATTTACATTAGGCGAGTTTACTTGCGGCAATTGTCAGTTTGATGGAGAGAGAGGTGAGGCATATGGTAACCCTTTGCCTCTCAGCCCCCTCTCTCACCTACAAACTGACAATTGCCGCAAGTAAACTCGCCTAATGTAAATTGGGACTAATAAGTTAAAATTTTTTGGAGATTTTGTAGCTGAATTTCTTAATCCTTTAATTAAAAAAAAGCAATCTTTGGCAACTCTGTTTTGATATGATAACCAAGCTGTTACAACAACACAATAAGCTAATGTAACAGAATATATGCACAAAACGAAATAGCCAATTAGACAAATTCAACACAAAAAAGCAGCTTATTAGCACAAATGTAATTAATAACACTTCACCAATTAGCACAATATTTAGACAATAAGTTATTTAATAATTTTAATAAACTTTTGATAACGTATACACGCTAATTTAATTAAAAATTGAATTTTTTTAAAAAATGCACAGAGCACACAAAAATTTGACACTACAGCGAACAGGGTTGCCAACTGAATACAAAAATACAAAACACACACACATACAAACAATAACGTTCTGTCAAAGTTAAACTTTTTCAACGTTTCGGTAGTTCTCATAAGAATACATGTGTTCTACCTTTTTCACCACACACGCCCTGGGTATACGTCCGTATACAGATGTGGGCCTAAAAATAGCTGCAGCTACCAGTGTGGCCATTTTAGCATTTTTGCAGCTAAATTTAGCATTATTTTTTTTTTGTATTTAGCCGCAAAATTTTCATTTAGCATTTAGCATTTTTCAATTATTAATTTAGCATTATTTTATTTACGAAATCTTAGATATTTTAGAACTTTTTTTATAAACATATTAGTTAAATTTTGGTTGAATTGAATAGAACAGCTGTTTGAACATCTCAAAACAACGTTGTCTTTGCTCTGATTTAAAGGTTTGAAAATGTGAACAAGCAAATAAAAGCTCTGTTTCTTTACTTGCAAGAATCTTCAAGTTTTACCACTTTTTACTCGAAAAACATTCCTTTACTTTAGACACCGTACAATTCATATGGGAGCAGTTTACAACTTTTACTACTTTTGCCGGTTTTACTATTTTCAAAAGTAAAGGAACAGACCAAAAATAAATCAAATACAAAACGTGAAGTTTGGCCGGATCCATCTCACAATAATACAGGTACAAGGGCAAAAACATCTGGTTATCACACCAGTTGTCAAAAAACATTATTGTGAATAAAATCACATACAAAATGTAAACAAGCAATTCACATTAATACATTATTGTGACCAAATTTGACGTTTGGTATGATTTGATGTAACACCTTCTTATTCCACTATGGCCGGGTCGAACTTGTTATGCCCTCTACCACGAAATATTCAGAACTGATATGGAATAATTAGTTTTTTCTTTTTGTTACGAAAATACCAATGCCAATATTTTAGTTGTAGAAGTTTTTTGACCACTGGGAACCCCAAATACTTAATAATTCAGTCGTATAAAATTTCGAAACTATGCGAAATCGAGCGGTTCCGTTATATGGGGACTATTGCACAACTTGGGCATATGTACTCAATTTTCGATGGAGTAATTTTCAACTACTGCGAACTATAAATACCAAATGACACCCAATCTTGCCCGAAAATGTGAAAAAAACTGAAAAAAGAAACCGATAGTGCCGTTAAATTGGGCCATACCGAAAAGCGGACATGTCTTCGCGATTTATGGTGAAGAAGTTGTTTAACCACTTTGAACCCAGATGACACCCATAATAAATCAAATCAACGGGTGCCTTTGTTATTGGACCTATTCCAAAACGTCTACCTATGTCCATAATTTTTAATGGAGAAGTTTGTTGACAACCCTAAATTCTAAATACTGTACAGCTAATTCGGTCTGAAAATGTAGCTAAAATCATAAAAGATACCCGAAATCGGTTGGTTCTGTTATATGGGACTATTCCAAAACATGAACTATTGTAGGCAATTTTTAGTAGATACGTTTTATGTCCACAAGGAACCTTAAATATCAAACTATAACTAATTAGGTCTGAAGATGTAGCTTAAAACGTCAAAATACCGGAAATCGGGTAATAACGCTTTATGGGGGCTATTCCAGAAGGTGGACTCTATGTCCACAATTGTTAGTGAAGAAGGTTTTTGGAACCTTAAATACCAAATCATGACAAAAACAGCAAAAAACTGAAACTGAACTGCCGGTACCGTGTTGTAGGGGCTGTATCAAAACATGGGCCGATATAGTACATCTTCGAACTTGACATGGCTGCAAACAAAAGATGAATCTTTCCAAAAATTCAGTGTCCCATCTGAATTTTGTGGATGCCAGAGTGATTACCGCAGACGGACATCCATAGATCGACTAAGAATTTTACTATTATCATGAATATATCGCACCTGTTCATCAAAAGGGTAGCAACTCGAAATTTCCAAGTTTTCAGTAGAGAAAAAAACTGTTTATGTCAATATTAAAGGCATATTATACAAAAAAACTTTGTCATCGTAAGGATATATTGTTCACTATACTGCAGTATTATATTTATTTTTATATCGTTAAGTATTTAATTATATTTCTAATCAATTTTCGAGTTACTACCATTTTGTTGAAAAAATTCTTCATTTTAGCAAAGAATTATTTCGACTTATGTCCGTTTAACTGAAAAAATGGGCGGCGATTGATAACACAAAGAGGGAACAAATCGAAATACTACTCTTTTGTTGAAAAAAAATGGCGGTGTAAATACCTGATATACGTGGGTGCAACTAGAAATACAACTCTTTTCTTGATACATAGTACAGTCGAACCTCGATTTTCCGGGAATCGATTATCCGTAAACCTCCATTATCCGTGAAAGGAAACCACAGATTTTTTGTTCATTTTACACAGATTAAGCGCGAAAATCTTTATGATCCGGGATTATAATACATTCGACCAAATTTCAGTAGACAAATACAATGCCAAAATCAATTATTTTAAATCAGTTTCAATCTTTTAACCTTCATATTAAATTCATAATTGCTTTTATTTATCAATATTTGCAAGAACGTATATATTTCTTTGATTAAAAATATAAGAGAAACAGTGTTACTCCATTATCCGTGAAAATCGATTATCCGTAATGCCTCCAGTCCCGAACATTACGGATAATCGAGGTTCGACTGTAGTTACTTTGAAGACATG
Source organism: Musca autumnalis (assembly GCF_047663935.1). Classification (NCBI taxonomy): domain Eukaryota; kingdom Metazoa; phylum Arthropoda; class Insecta; order Diptera; family Muscidae; genus Musca; species Musca autumnalis. The sequence continues at coordinate 119,348,698 of NW_027411644.1, read as the reverse complement.
AAGAGTTACTTAACAGTATTTTTCGACGGAAGAGTAGACAAAACAATACGAAATTTTTACACTAGGTAGAGTTGAACATGATGTATCGTTTCTTGATAAAAAGTGAAAAAATCAAAATTTTGAGTTACTACCCTTTTGTTGAACAGGTGTGATATATACTTTATAGGATCGCAAATGATTACGTCAATGCGCTACAAACGGAAAAACAAACTTAATATACCTTCTATACTGTGGTGGAGGGTACATTTTTTTTAAATAACGTTTTTAAATTTAGCATTATTTTTTGGCATTTTAATATTTATTTTAGCATTATTTTAATGCTGATTTAGCTTCAACCCTTTTTCAAATCTGGTCACACTGACAGCTACATACGCACCATGGTACAATAATACAGGTAGCATTATCAAGCCAGCTGATGGTAACATAATGTGTCAATTGCATTGAATTGATGTCAAATTTTGACATCTTATGTTACCAACAATTGCCGATGCGGCTACCTGTGTATTTGTACCATGATACGCACCATAGGTCTGTAGCAGCTTTTACCTTAAAACAGTTGACATTCCTGCTTATAGCCCGTTTAGACTATACCCTTATACGATGATTAGGGGCATTATCTCGATTTAAGTGCTTAATCCACCCAAATCCACCCTGATTTGCAATACAAAATTAAATCAACTCAAAACTTGGATTTGTTTTAAATCAAATGTTATGCTAAGTTTACATTTACGAAATCCACTCGATTTCAACTGTCAATTCCATAGCTCAAACGTCAAATGAAATCTCATCTGGATTTCATTTGACGTTTAACCTATGGATTTGACAGTTGAAATCGAGTGGATTTCGTAAATGTAAACCAAGCATTAAATCGAAATATTTTGATATACAACACTGCTTTTTGCTCCTAAAGCCTTTACCTAATTAACTGCGTGTTGCGTGTGCGTTCAAAAAAACAAAAACAAAATACATGTATTTGTTTTTGTTGTCAATTTGAAATACATGTATTTTGTTTTTGTATTTTTGAACGCACACGCAACACGCAGTTAATTAGTAAAAGGCTTAAAAATGCAACTATTGCAGTCTGTACCAATATTTGGTCTGTTCCTTTACTTTTGAAAATGGTAAAACTGGCAAAAGTAGCAAAAGTTGTATTCTACTTCCATATAAATTGTATGGTGCCTAAAGTAAAGGAACGCTTTTCGAGTAAAAAGTTGTAAAACTTGAAGATTCTTGAACGTAAAGGAACAGAGCTATTGGCAACTATGTTCATGTGTCGTTTATTTACTAGGGTTATGACTTTTTGACCTTTTCTTCTCAAAAATGATTTCCTGTAGCGAGAGTGAAGTCCAATTTACATATGCATATTAAATGATTTCGTTTTACGAAATCGTAGAATCAAATGAAGTGTATTTACATCTGTTTTTTTTTTGCGTCATTTGCTTACGCACACAATCGCACATACACTCTTATACAATAACACAAACACACGCACACAATATATTTAGTCAGACCCTGCAAACCATTGGAAGATTGTTGGACGATTTTTCGACCAGATTTTTCTTCAACGCTTCTTTCCGGCGATCTTTTAGCGAATTTTTATATAAAATTCACCCATGCGAGTAATTTGCTATTGGTAGACGATTCTCAAAAATTATCGTTTATAATCAATCGCTACGGAAAATTACCTGTTATGCTTCTCGGCGATCTTTCCGCCAAGTTGTGTTATGTTCCGCTATTGTTAGAGCAGCCAAATAATATATTAATCTTCCGAACCCCGATCACGCGATTGTAACTACAATTATTGATTTGGTTGCTTATAATTCTCATATGCACATTCTGCATAACTTTGGTATAAATGGCACGTGTTATAATATCAGTATTGACAAACATAGTACATGTCTGGGTTTTGACAAGTGAAATTAAGAAAGGCCCGAGAAGCAGTATAAACCTCTATGTCATAAGGAATGATACAAAATATAACAAATTAGAAAATAAAACAAAAAGTATAAAAATCAAAGACAACAAATGAAAGAAACAAAAAACGAAGAAGAATGAAAAATAAATTTCCTTTAATTTTTTGTTTATATTTTCTTCTTCTTAAGATCTTCCAAATGATTCGTCAGCGAATCTTGGTCGCGATTCGCATTCCATAAACATTTACTTTAGGTTGGTGTTACGCGGAAGATTTTTAGGCGATATCGCCTTCGAAAAATTATTCGCCCAGGAAAATCGCGTATTATTCTTAGGCGATAGAAATGGTTTGCAGGGAATAGGAATTTCACAACACAAATGTGTATCAAATAACTTAAATAAATTCTAAAAACAAAAAAAAACACAATTTTTGCAAATTTTTTAAACATTTATTTTCACTTTTGTCATCGTTTGAGTATTTTTGTTTTTCTACAACACACACAAACAAACAAAGACATCATAAAACAGTTGCATTTTTTGGTAGTTTATGACGAAAAAGCAGGGTTGCGTATAAAAGTATGGTGTTTTCGTGCGTTGTTTAGAATAAATGACGTAGCTATCGTCATTTATTTTTGTATGGTAAATGACGCAAAATGTTGCCTGTTTTAGCAAATAAATGACGAAACAGCTCTAAAGCTGAAACCACATACAACGTTTGAGTAAAGTTTTGTGTCGTTTTGGCCGTTTTTACACTGTTGGGCATGATGCCGAAAAATTCAAATTCATTTGAAATATATGCCGACAAACAGATAAACGCTGGACTTTGGTGTCGTCGTCGCCCTGTTGTTGTTGTTTTTTTCTCGACGCCCAACGCAAAACTTTAATCAAACGTTGTATCTGTTTTCAGCTTAAGTCCCAATTTACATTAGGCGAGTTTACTTGCGGCAATTGTCAGTTTGTAGGTGAGAGAGGGTGCTGAGAGGCAAAGGGTTACCATATGCCTCACCTCTCTCTCCTACAAAATGACAATTGCCGCAAGTAAACTCGCCCAATGTAAATTGGGACTAAATGACGAAAAAGTTGCTTATGTAAATTGGACATGAATGAACTTTTGCCTATTAAAAACTTGCTCCAAAATGTTTTTCCTGTTGCACGAATAGGTGACATTTTGCCCATTAATGACTAAATTAATTTTTATTCCATTTAAATATTGAAAAAGATCCCGCACAAAGCACTTTCAATTTATGTGATACATGGAATAAAGCTATATATGATATAAAATTATATATATGTAATAATATGACGATAAAATTGGTGAGAACAAAAGCTTATGTCATTTTGGATATGTCGTGTGGCTTTAACGATTGTTTTGAGTTATTTATGTGCTTAAAGTGACTCCAAATTTTTTTTTCCAAAAAGCTCATCTATAAAAACTTTAAAAGCTTTTTGTGCGTGAGCTTTTTTTCTATCGAACCACCTTGTAATTAAGATTTTATCTAATCTTATGCAAAAGCCCGTCAAAATATGACACAGGGATGTGAGGTTGTAAAAAAGTCATAACCCTATTATTTACATTTTTCAAATAACTGTAAACACAAAGAACGTTTTCACACGATAAGGTTTGCCTGCTCAAAAATGCGTTGTCCGTTTTGGTTCTCATTCGTAAATTGTGTCAGTGTTGAAACAAAATGTGGAAGTGAACGAAAACGTACATAAAGTACTTTTTTGATAAATTCGTTCAAGAAATACTTTTTATTTAATTTGTATTATACAAACATTACTTCAAGAAGATGTTATGATTTTTAATTAATTTCTTTTATAGTTTTCGTAATTGAGATTACTTTAAATGTTTTGAAAGAAAAATGTTCGAACAGAATTGTTTGTATAAAAGGGGACGAAAAAATCCATCAAGAAAAATTGCCTAATGTAAATCTGATCATGGTATAGTAATTACTGTTTCCTCACATATTTTTATAAAATTAAGAATGTGTGTGTGCGAAATGTGTAAGAAAAAAAATGTAAACAACCCAGCTAACATTTTTTTCCGAATTCTTTGCGAATTCGGTCAGAATCTCTGCACAAGTTGCCGATTCTGATGCCGAATTCTTTCCGAATTCGGTACAAAAGTTGTATGGACGTGTCCACCGAAATCGGAAAAAATTTTCTAAGAAAATTCTAACAAAATATTAGAGTTTCGCAACGAATTCGGTCCGAATTCGGAAAAAAATTCTGGAAAATTTGTAATATGCCCTCGAATGTGACTGGGTAACCAAATACTAGATGGAAAGTGTATCATTTTCATTTTCTTTTATCGCCTGGCTTAGTCGTGGGTACATTCGAGCATATACAAAAAAATAACATCGAATCACACAAAGCATCATTGTTGCTGCTGAGTAACAACCGTAGTATTCGCTGTGGATGGTAGGGTACCTATAGATGGAGCAGGATACCCTTATGCCCTCCCATGGACTCCTAACGAGTCCCCATTATGGGCCTCAGAAATTTGAGAACCCCCAAAGATAATGTTGACTGAATGCCCTAACCTTTTTGCAACCCTCCCTTAAATAACTTCTCAGTACATGTTTTTATATTCAATTACAATTCAAAAATCCATTTAGGTTTATTGATATAGACTCAACGGCTATATAAACATAGAAAACTTATGGTCTAATTTAATTTAGATTTATATTCATATAGCCCCTTTGGGGATTAGTGTAAAAAAAATAAGATGTAAATGTACAAGATTGAACAATTAGGAACCTAATGTTCATCCCAATTTTGCGTGCCACTCTGCACCTTAATTTCACTATGCATGAATCTGGACCTAATGACCTAATGAGCTCAGTAGATAATTGGTTATGCCGCAGTTTCGGCGGTTTATATTTTCTTAAAGAAAATAAAACTGGGATCAACACTAACAAATCGAATAAAAATTAATAACTTGTGGTAAATTAGATGATTTATAGAAAAAAATGTTCGTATAGCTATGAGTATGCACCTAAACATTCGAAGTTCACTCAAAGCAATACACCTACCGATATATGGCGACCCATATATAAGTATATGGATGCATGGAGTGGTAGATCAAACGCTAAGTTCATAAGTGAGTAACACTTAAGGTGATATATACGGATACTGCTTAAATTCAAATATGGAATGCAATAAAAATTTATATAAAACTAAGAAAGTAAAAAAAAAGTATATAAATATCTTATATAGGTTCGCTCACGTGCGACCCTGAGGTCATAGGAAAATAAACGCAATTGCAAATAAACAGGGTTCAAAGAATTGCTATCTTTTATTCAATTCGGAAATTCATCGGTTAAACGAGAGACAAGTCAGAACCCAGAATTTTTCCAATACGGAGCCAATACAGAATCTGAAGTTAGGATTTCGAACCGACTAGCTGACCATAATTACCACTGACGTCAGAATCCCGATTGTATCATCGTACCGAATTGTTAAGATAGATTTTGAATATTTTCTCTTCTTGTTAAATCATTAATTTATTTGTTAATGTGGGATTAAGTTAGAAAAAAAATCTAAGGATATATTGAGGATAGGAAATTTCAGTGATGAAAGTTTAACCCCGTATGTCCAAACTTCTATTTTGGACCTTTGATCCGATCGAATGACTAACTGGATTTAGACTTAAGGATCTAAACATGAATGTGTTCAAGATTCGGTTCTTTGATTTAGATGTAACATATGGTCAGGTTTCGATTCGAAACTACAGTATTACTCACGATAACGATCGGTCTGAAATCGGTACCAGATTTGATGCGAAATTTGGACTTGATACCAATTAAAAGAAAAAGGATCAATGGAATCCATTAAACTACTCGGTTTGAATTCAAATCTGAATTGAAATCTGTCCAGTATTTGTTTTCGAACCTCCAAAAAAAAAAGTCGTTATAAAGTTCGTTTGAATCTGGCACAGAGTGTGGAAAGAAAGGGGTTTGAATTCAGTATGAAATGAAAATCCAATAAAATTTATTATGATGTTCGATTCATATCGAATTAAAACACGCCATAAATAGCGAGATCTCAATAAAATCCAATTTGAATTCGATACGAAGTATGAATTGGTGTTGTATTGAATTCAATTTGAATATCTTAATGAAATTCAAATTGAACTCGATACAAAATATGAATTGAAATTAATGTTGAATTTAATTGAGTATCTCAATGGAATTAAAATGAAATGACAATGAAAATGGAAATTTAATTCGATACGAAATATGCATTTGAGTTGTATTGAATTCAATTTGAATATCTTAAAGAAATTCGAATTGAACTCGATACAAGATATGAATTGAAATTAATGTTGAATTCAATTTGAGTATCTCAATGAAATTCAATTTGAATTCGATACAAAATATGAATTGGAAATAGTTACGAATTCATATCAAAATCCAATAAAATGTTCCATTCATATCGCATTCAAACTTGGCACAAAAAGCGAATTCCAATCGGTTACAAATCGAATTTTAAATTCCAATAAAAATCCAATTACAATTCGATATAAAATTTGGTACGGAATATGGATTGAAATTGGTATTAAATTCATTTAGAAATACAATTACATTTCAATACCGAAATTTGTTCGAGTTCCATATCAAGTCTGGTTCCAAAATCCCAATCCAATTTGTTATCGCGAAATTCCATTTATGTTTCTCTTGTTTTCTTTTGCAAAAGGGAAGAGCACATGGGTATTAAGCTTGAATCTGAATCTAACCGAATGAAAAAAAGGTTATATTGACACGTGCATATTGAATCCCGTTATGGAAAGCACTGGAAACTGAACTCAGGGCTCGCACGTGATAGAAAATAATATAAATTATACGAAATTTAGTTTTGAAGTCTATAATAGGTTTCAGGAATCTTTTCCGGGAACTAGCGGCTATATTCGGCTGACCGTCGAATGATGTATTAAAAAACTGGTCCCATTTCTATCCCTGTCTGTAACGGGGAAGAAATGGGCACCCTCGAATTGAAAATATTCACGGTGTGAATGTCACGACTGTACCGGCTGGTATATACGTACTTACATCAGAATCCTGCACAAGGCAACTTTAATGTTTAATCTTGTTCCACCAGATTACACTTGCAGTTTATGGGATTTGACTGAGACTGTAGTGTGACTGGAGTGTTGGTGACGATGACAGGAATCCGGTAAGGTATGTTGGTTTGAGACAGCACGGGATGGTTGGTACTGTCGAAGCGTTGACGGATTGACTCTTTGAAGGCAGCCTCTGTTGTTGCCGACGTAAATCTTCTCAGAATATTTTATGTTAAGTTGGCCAGTTGTTCGCTGGTTTATGATGACGAGCTTTCTGACAAACACAAAATTGCAGAATGGGGGAGTATTTATATGAAACTTCGGGCTTCAAAAGCACAAAATTGCAAACGGTGGTGCCTTTGTTAACGACAGTTCGGCTTTTGGGTGCAGTGTAAGTTAGTTTTCCGGAATAAAAGAAGTGGGCATTAATGGCTGACAAGTCGGTGTGGAAAAATGTTGTGGTTTTGGTTCTTCTCTAACGCTGTTAACCTCGTGGTGGTACAGCCCCTCGGGTAACGGTACTTCGGCTTTGTGCCGTGAGTTTCTTTTTGCAAATGCTGAAAATTTGCAAAATGTTTCTTAAAAATGTGTTTGTCACAAACAACACGCAATAAATTTACTCACATTATTAATAATGGCTTTCCCACTCCAATTGGAATATCCAATTGTAATATTTCCCTGCACTGCTATGTGAATTTGCCGTTTGTTGGAATGTTCTGGCATTCCATGTACCACACAATTAATCTTTTCCTGTTTCGTCTTAGCACTTCAACCGTCGTTTAAAAATGATTTGCAACAAATTATGTCGTATATTGGCAAACCTGTCTTTGCCTCTTTTCTTTCGAACTCAGGCCTGCCAACCGGCAGAATACATATTACACGAAAGAACAGCTGATCGCAATCAACTCTGTAATTAGGGTGTTGCTCGATACGTGCCGCAAAAACTTTCATCATTTGTTATGAAAGTTTCATTGAGTGGCAAAAGAAATATGATCGGCTGACATAACAAACCCGAACATGTTGTCGGAGGCCTGCCGAAGTCAACTGATTCGGGAAGTCAACCGATATCATGATCGTGGGGAAGAACTACGACCCTGAGATTTAAGCAAAAGAAATCACAAAACCCACATAACACGAATGTAAAAGCCGGGCGTCTATTTTGTAGGTGCCATATGTTGCAAGTCTTTGGAATGATAGACCCCTATTTTCCTACCCTGTAGGTCTTCGATTTCGTAAAGTGAGGTCCCTATCTTCTGAACAACTCTGCACTTGACAAATTTCTGACATAATTTGGAATTAAGATGGCGCGAAGCGTCACTCAAGACGAAGTTCCTCCTAAGTATTTCCTGTCCGGGTTTGAAGCTAACTTCACGTGCTCGAGTGTTGTACCGTGCCGCGGATTTTTCATAAGAATCGTGAATTTTCTGTTTAATCGTGTCTCGGACTATATTTAAAACGTCGTGTTTCGGAAGTATATCAACAGTGCCGTCCTCTAAAACCCCTAGTTTCTGTGCCAAATCGTATTCACTCGCGTGTTTTATCATATGTGTGCCGAAAAGAGAAAAATATGGTGTAAATCCGGTTGTGGTGTGTAAAGTGGATCTTAGTGAACATTCGATTGCGGATAAACATCGATCCCAATCCTTCTGATCCTCCGAAACATACGATCGAATCGCCGCGATAATAGTCCGATTGACCCTCTCGGACGCATTCGCTTGTGGCGCGTAGACCGCGTTTCGAATCTGTTTACAACCATATTTATCTAAAAATGAAGTGAATTCTGCGGATATAAATTGCTTTCCGTTATCGGAATGGACTACCTGGGGCACGCCGAACTTGTGAAAAACCTCGGACTGTAAAAATTTCACAACATTTTTCGAATTGGCTTTGGCCATCGGTTTTAAAAGGACAAATTTAGTCAAATGATCTAAAACAATCAAAATAAAAGCGTTGCCTAAACGGGATCTCGGAAACGGTCCGATAAAATCAATAAAAATTTTCTGCCACGGTCGGTCAGTGATGGTTTCCTTGCCCATTTTCGATCGCAATATTATATTTGGGGCCTTCGTCTGCTTACAAACAGTGCAATGGTTGATAAAATCCCGGATTTGTTTTGCCATATTTGGCCAAAAGAAATATTGTCGAAGTGCCGCGATTGTACGACCCATACCACAATGACTTAAAGACGTGTGTGTGTTCGCAATGAGTGTCTCGGTTAATCCGATTGGAACCCATAGTTTCCAGATAAAATTTTCGTGAATTGGTGTGCCGTCAGCAGGAAGTGTCTTTCTGTAAACGAAATTGTCAGAGACTTTTAAATCGGGAAGACTATCTTGATTTTCAAGAACCGTCGCGATCAATTGTAGATACTCTTCGCTTTTAAAATCGGATGAATTCAAGTCAATCAAAGGCTCTGTGTCATTAAACATATTGATCTCGTCCAAATGAACACGGGATAAAGTATCGGCGACTACATTTTGTGACCCTTTTCGGTGCTGGATGTCAAAGTTGAAAGCTTGCAACTTCAAACTCCATCTTGCCAACCGTCCGCTGAGATCCTTCTGTCCCATCAGCCATTTCAACGCGCTGTGATCCGTCACGACAGTGAATGGCATCATTTCAATAAACGGGCGAAATTTCTTGATCGCGCTAATGACTGCCAAACACTCCCGCTCCGTCACACTATAATTCTGTTCAGCTTTGGAAAGCTGCGCAGAATGAAAGGCGATGGGACGTTCCAGACCTGCAGCATCCAGTTGGTACAAGACTGCACCTAATCCCAGATTTGAGGCGTCACATTGGACATAAAAGCGTTTGTCGAATACAGGATGATGTAGCACTGGGCTAGTAGTCAAAGCTACTTTCAGTTTATTAAAAGCCTCGATTGCCTGAACATCAAACGAAAATGATTTACCCTTCTTCAAGGTTTTGGTTAGCGGAGCTGTTATCTCAGCGTAGTTTTGAATAAATCTACGGAACCATGAGGCCATACCTAAAAACCGACGGACTTCCCGAGTTGTCTTTGGAATGGGTATATCAGTGATGGAATTGATCTTGGATGGATCCGGCTTAAGCTTCCCCTCGCCAACTATGTAGCCTAAGTACCTCAGCTCCTTACGGCAGAATTTCGACTTCTTCAGATTGATAGTTAAATTTGCCCGAGACAGCATCTCGCCTACCTTCCGCAGCAACTCAATGTGCGATTCAAAGTCTGGGGAAACAACTAATAAGTCGTCCAGGTATACGAAGACTTTGTTCCGCAGGTCCGGTGAGATCACACTATCCATCAACCGACATAACCGTTGGGCTGCATTGCACAACCCGAACGGCATGACGGTAAATTGATAGTGTGGTCTCCCCGGCACTGTAAACGCAGTCTTCGGACGGCTGTCGACTGCAAGGGGCACCTGCCAAAAAGCGTCTTTGAGGTCTATACTGGATATGAAATAGGTGTCTTGAAGACGACCAAGTAAAGCATCAATAAAAGGAAGAGGATACGCATCTTTAACCGTGACTTCGTTCAACTTACGTGCGTCTAAGCACAACCTGTTCTTTTCACCACGACGTACCAAGGTAACTGGAGAATTCCATGGAGAATTACTGGGCTCGATAACCCCCAAGCTCAACATACGATCTAATTCCTGATAGATTAATGACTCTACAGCTGGAGACACCGGATAGTGGCGCTGTTTAATTGGGACTGCATTCCCCGTATCTATAACATGCTCTTCTAAATGTGTTTTTCCGAGACCATATTTCTCGAAGTCCTTAAAAGTTTCTTTAGCCTTTTCAAGCAAGGCTATTTGATCATCAGATAGAGAGTGCATGTCAGAATCATTAACCACAGAAGTAATCTCAATGCTGCTTATGAGTTTGGGTGCTACATTGAATTCCTTCCAAAAATCGACGCCACAGTACATGGAATTCTCCAGACCCGGAATGAGATAGATCTCCATTGTCTTCGTCTGGTTATCAAAAGTAAGTTGAACGGTTACTTTTCCTGCGCAGGGAACACGCTGACCACTGGCAGTACCAACTTTGCACTTATAAACCGGAATAATTTCCAATTTCAATTTATCAATCAGAGATATACAATCTTTGCCTAAGCAGGTGACGGTAGCTCCGCTATCGAATAAGGCTAACACTGATACACCATTCACCAAAACTTCTCGAAAAGGACGAGGGTCTTTTGATTTAAAGTCAGAAAAAGTGCAAGAAGAAACTGAATTTCTCTTAAGGCGTCTCAATTTATAACGTTCACGAGCTTTAAGGATTCGTTTGGAAACAAAAACATCAGATTTACAAGAAATGTCAGAGTTGAAAATACGCTCCCTAGTCTTCAGATAATTCGCCATGCGAATATGAAAAGGCAAAGTCAAATCAGGTTTGGTTTTGACTAAGTCATTGGAAAGTCTGGGTATTACTCTACATGGATCAGAAGGAAATGGATCTGTAGAAGTGGAAACATCAGTAGAGGCTAGTCAATCCACAGTCTGAGTAGCTATGGATTCTGATTTAGAAGGATTAGAAGGACGACTAACTTGTTTGCATTGGTTGCATTGTGGAGTAGTAACCCCTGGTGATCCACAGCGGAAACAAAATACTGACCGATGAGAACTAGTACAATTCTTAAAAACGTGGCCATTGCTACCGCAATTCCAACAGCGTGAATTCTCATTTTTGGAAACACTATTTGCCTTTAGCCGAAGCCTCAGCTCTTCAACATCATGTGTTAAATCATCAAAATCAGAATCATTAATTTCATTTATCATTCGAGGGGGTTGGCCTGTCCTAAATCTCATCGACGACTCCCTTTCAAGAAACTCTTCAGCTTTTCTAACTTCATTTCGGAATTGTTCAACAGAATAAAAAGTGCCACTAAATGTTAAATGGGCAAGTCTGGGTTTCAATCCCGCTTTGAGAATGTCTATAACTTCAAAATCTTTCAAAGGTTCCCTTAATTGAGTACGCAGATTATTTATAGCGTCTATATATTGTGTAGCAGACTCATCTCTACCCTGCTTCCTGTCCATAATCTGCCTCATTACATCAAGATTTGATTGAAAACGCTGGAATTCCCTAACTATACACAGCTTTAACATCTCCCAGTTCAAATTTGGATATTGACGGATCAGACCCCAGTACCACTGACAAGGACGGCCTTCCAGTAAATGATGAAATTCATCAACCAATTCTTGTTCTGGGCAGCCATAACTATTTCGAAGCCTTTCTACTCGAAAGATGAAATCTTCGACATTTGGTGTCTTTGGGGTAGCATCAAACTTGATGCCCCACTTACTGAGATATGGATACCTGGGCCTACTAAAATCTTCCCTATTTCGATTTGGAACTTCCTGATTTCTACTACCCGAACCTGCATGTCTGGTATCGGTTTGTAGTGGTGGCAAATCATGAGGCCAATCAATGCTTTGAGAATGTAGTTCTTGTCTGTTAATAGGATTAACTGGAGGAACAGAAGATTGAGAAAAAGCAGCTTGAACTGCAGCAGCAACCGCTTTTTGCATTTCCTTTTTCATGGTTTCAACCATTGATGATTGGGTGGCCTCTAAGGCGGACTGAACTACATCAAGAACTCCTGTACTACTAAGTCTTTCTATTTGTTCATCATCATTACCTCGAATCGTCAACGGACTAAACGAAGGTCTAGCAATTGTGCTTGGTTGCTCATTTACTTGCGAAAGAGTAGGTGGACTTGCAAATTCGTTTGGTGTAGGCAGATCATTGCCATCAGCGCTAGCTGGGATACCTGATCCGGTACCTGGTTCTGTTCCAGCAGCTTCTCCTACTGCTTGGCTTGTCGACCTGGTAATAACGCCGTAAGTTTTTGGCTTAGCACCTGTAGCAGGCTGCATGATGTCAAAATCGAAAAGAAATCTTCCAAAAAAAACAATAAAATTTCCGAAAAAATGTTATTGTACTAACCAGTCCGACAAGAAATCCCAATAAAAAAGTTCAAAATCCAAAAATGTCTTCTCTAATGATCAACAGGTTATCCAAAAATGTAGGTATGATACCATAAATTCAACAAAATTCCAAAAATATATTAATAGCCGAGATAGCAAAATCCAATATTGAAATTCTCATACGCAACAAAACGCAACCAGAATGCTGAATGGTTACAACAGGTCAGGTATTCCGAAAAGAATAGAATCAAGAATCGATAAGTCTTGCAAAGTTTCTCAAAACCAGAACAAATGCTCAGAAATTCTGTAAAACAGAATAAATCGAGGCAATGAATTATTTTTCTCTAGGCTGTGATAGATCAGTATACATGTTTGTAAGTCCGGGTAAAATTAAGTCGAATAATATTCGAAAAGAAAGGTCTTGGCTGGTAAATGGAAAATAGAATATAGAACTTCGATAGGCTCTTCAGTTCTCTTCGCCTACTCCTATTGTTCTATGGAGTAGACTGTTCAAACGTAGGAGTGGTTGTTGTCGGTTAGAATTTCCTCAAAGAGTTTCTCGAGGTCTCTTCAGTGTATCTTTAGTTAAGCATAGAACGGCTTTCTAAAGATACACAGAGAAATCGACAACCAGACAACAATCAGTCCTACGGAAAATGCTCCAACTCAAGGTTGAGCGCTGCCGTCCGAAGGCTCTCCAGACTAACCGCCCCTATAACCTTAAGGTACTTCAGTTGACCTCGAGTCGAGATGAAGACCAGTCTTTCAGGTACAGTTAGTCCAGTTCTGTGTACACCCTGTGTGTACGTGAAAACAAACAAAAATATATTACTACTTAAAGCTTATATATTTTAAAATTAAGAACTAACGATCGGTAGTCTGAGCCTATCAGACCCCTCCTGCTGTCTTAGAAAAAAAACACAAAAAAAAACAAATGTCTTATGGGCGACGACCCTTAAACGATGGTAATTTAGTAGTAGGAAATTTGAACTAAATCTCAAACGCCTAATGCCTAAACGTGCCAACAATCACAACCACTACCGATAATTTTAATCTCAATAATTTCCAGGAAAATTTCCAAATAAATGTATGTCAAAATTTGTCTACCAAGTGCAAAGATGTCCAGTAGAAGGTATTCCCCATACGAAAATAAAATCCGATCAACAATAATCAAAAGATTGTATACAGTTCAAATTGTATTGACTATGATATTCATACATAAAGCGAGGGTGTTAAGAAAAGGTTAGGTTCAGTCAACAGGAAAAAAAACCACAACGAGATAAAACTGTGCAGCTCAGCACAAAAAATATTCCAGGAAGTCCTGTTTAGAGTGAAACGAGACAGAAAACATTTGTAATACCACAAATTCATAGATCGACCATACATACGTCAATATGAATGACTATGCATTACTTATGCTTCTAGTAGCAACTATAGATACTAACTTTTCACTATTTTGTTGCAAATATTGAATATTGTAATCGAACAATCATTCAAGACAAACAAAATAGTTCACTTGAAGATGCCATTAAGTGAATATGTCCCTATAAAGCACGATCCGCAGCTAACTAACGTTGAATTAGATCAACATCTAATGTCTCGAATACGATACTATATATCTTCAGTTCTAACAAATTGCTGTACGTTGGGCGCCATTGTAATATGCCCTCGAATGTGACTGGGTAACCAAATACTAGATGGAAAGTGTATCATTTTCATTTTCTTTTATCGCCTGGCTTAGTCGTGGGTACATTCGAGCATATACAAAAAAATAACATCGAATCACACAAAGCATCATTGTTGCTGCTGAGTAACAACCGTAGTATTCGCTGTGGATGGTAGGGTACCTATAGATGGAGCAGGATACCCTTATGCCCTCCCATGGACTCCTAACGAGTCCCCATTATGGGCCTCAGAAATTTGAGAACCCCCAAAGATAATGTTGACTGAATGCCCTAACCTTTTTGCAACCCTCCCTTAAATAACTTCTCAGTACATGTTTTTATATTCAATTACAATTCAAAAATCCATTTAGGTTTATTGATATAGACTCAACGGCTATATAAACATAGAAAACTTATGGTCTAATTTAATTTAGATTTATATTCATATAGCCCCTTTGGGGATTAGTGTAAAAAAAATAAGATGTAAATGTACAAGATTGAACAATTAGGAACCTAATGTTCATCCCAATTTTGCGTGCCACTCTGCACCTTAATTTCACTATGCATGAATCTGGACCTAATGACCTAATGAGCTCAGTAGATAATTGGTTATGCCGCAGTTTCGGCGGTTTATATTTTCTTAAAGAAAATAAAACTGGGATCAACACTAACAAATCGAATAAAAATTAATAACTTGTGGTAAATTAGATGATTTATAGAAAAAAATGTTCGTATAGCTATGAGTATGCACCTAAACATTCGAAGTTCACTCAAAGCAATACACCTACCGATATATGGCGACCCATATATAAGTATATGGATGCATGGAGTGGTAGATCAAACGCTAAGTTCATAAGTGAGTAACACTTAAGGTGATATATACGGATACTGCTTAAATTCAAATATGGAATGCAATAAAAATTTATATAAAACTAAGAAAGTAAAAAAAAAGTATATAAATATCTTATATAGGTTCGCTCACGTGCGACCCTGAGGTCATAGGAAAATAAACGCAATTGCAAATAAACAGGGTTCAAAGAATTGCTATCTTTTATTCAATTCGGAAATTCATCGGTTAAACGAGAGACAAGTCAGAACCCAGAATTTTTCCAATACGGAGCCAATACAGAATCTGAAGTTAGGATTTCGAACCGACTAGCTGACCATAATTACCACTGACGTCAGAATCCCGATTGTATCATCGTACCGAATTGTTAAGATAGATTTTGAATATTTTCTCTTCTTGTTAAATCATTAATTTATTTGTTAATGTGGGATTAAGTTAGAAAAAAAATCTAAGGATATATTGAGGATAGGAAATTTCAGTGATGAAAGTTTAACCCCGTATGTCCAAACTTCTATTTTGGACCTTTGATCCGATCGAATGACTAACTGGATTTAGACTTAAGGATCTAAACATGAATGTGTTCAAGATTCGGTTCTTTGATTTAGATGTAACATATGGTCAGGTTTCGATTCGAAACTACAGTATTACTCACGATAACGATCGGTCTGAAATCGGTACCAGATTTGATGCGAAATTTGGACTTGATACCAATTAAAAGAAAAAGGATCAATGGAATCCATTAAACTACTCGGTTTGAATTCAAATCTGAATTGAAATCTGTCCAGTATTTGTTTTCGAACCTCCAAAAAAAAAAGTCGTTATAAAGTTCGTTTGAATCTGGCACAGAGTGTGGAAAGAAAGGGGTTTGAATTCAGTATGAAATGAAAATCCAATAAAATTTATTATGATGTTCGATTCATATCGAATTAAAACACGCCATAAATAGCGAGATCTCAATAAAATCCAATTTGAATTCGATACGAAGTATGAATTGGTGTTGTATTGAATTCAATTTGAATATCTTAATGAAATTCAAATTGAACTCGATACAAAATATGAATTGAAATTAATGTTGAATTTAATTGAGTATCTCAATGGAATTAAAATGAAATGACAATGAAAATGGAAATTTAATTCGATACGAAATATGCATTTGAGTTGTATTGAATTCAATTTGAATATCTTAAAGAAATTCGAATTGAACTCGATACAAGATATGAATTGAAATTAATGTTGAATTCAATTTGAGTATCTCAATGAAATTCAATTTGAATTCGATACAAAATATGAATTGGAAATAGTTACGAATTCATATCAAAATCCAATAAAATGTTCCATTCATATCGCATTCAAACTTGGCACAAAAAGCGAATTCCAATCGGTTACAAATCGAATTTTAAATTCCAATAAAAATCCAATTACAATTCGATATAAAATTTGGTACGGAATATGGATTGAAATTGGTATTAAATTCATTTAGAAATACAATTACATTTCAATACCGAAATTTGTTCGAGTTCCATATCAAGTCTGGTTCCAAAATCCCAATCCAATTTGTTATCGCGAAATTCCATTTATGTTTCTCTTGTTTTCTTTTGCAAAAGGGAAGAGCACATGGGTATTAAGCTTGAATCTGAATCTAACCGAATGAAAAAAAGGTTATATTGACACGTGCATATTGAATCCCGTTATGGAAAGCACTGGAAACTGAACTCAGGGCTCGCACGTGATAGAAAATAATATAAATTATACGAAATTTAGTTTTGAAGTCTATAATAGGTTTCAGGAATCTTTTCCGGGAACTAGCGGCTATATTCGGCTGACCGTCGAATGATGTATTAAAAAACTGGTCCCATTTCTATCCCTGTCTGTAACGGGGAAGAAATGGGCACCCTCGAATTGAAAATATTCACGGTGTGAATGTCACGACTGTACCGGCTGGTATATACGTACTTACATCAGAATCCTGCACAAGGCAACTTTAATGTTTAATCTTGTTCCACCAGATTACACTTGCAGTTTATGGGATTTGACTGAGACTGTAGTGTGACTGGAGTGTTGGTGACGATGACAGGAATCCGGTAAGGTATGTTGGTTTGAGACAGCACGGGATGGTTGGTACTGTCGAAGCGTTGACGGATTGACTCTTTGAAGGCAGCCTCTGTTGTTGCCGACGTAAATCTTCTCAGAATATTTTATGTTAAGTTGGCCAGTTGTTCGCTGGTTTATGATGACGAGCTTTCTGACAAACACAAAATTGCAGAATGGGGGAGTATTTATATGAAACTTCGGGCTTCAAAAGCACAAAATTGCAAACGGTGGTGCCTTTGTTAACGACAGTTCGGCTTTTGGGTGCAGTGTAAGTTAGTTTTCCGGAATAAAAGAAGTGGGCATTAATGGCTGACAAGTCGGTGTGGAAAAATGTTGTGGTTTTGGTTCTTCTCTAACGCTGTTAACCTCGTGGTGGTACAGCCCCTCGGGTAACGGTACTTCGGCTTTGTGCCGTGAGTTTCTTTTTGCAAATGCTGAAAATTTGCAAAATGTTTCTTAAAAATGTGTTTGTCACAAACAACACGCAATAAATTTACTCACATTATTAATAATGGCTTTCCCACTCCAATTGGAATATCCAATTGTAATATTTCCCTGCACTGCTATGTGAATTTGCCGTTTGTTGGAATGTTCTGGCATTCCATGTACCACACAATTAATCTTTTCCTGTTTCGTCTTAGCACTTCAACCGTCGTTTAAAAATGATTTGCAACAAATTATGTCGTATATTGGCAAACCTGTCTTTGCCTCTTTTCTTTCGAACTCAGGCCTGCCAACCGGCAGAATACATATTACACGAAAGAACAGCTGATCGCAATCAACTCTGTAATTAGGGTGTTGCTCGATACGTGCCGCAAAAACTTTCATCATTTGTTATGAAAGTTTCATTGAGTGGCAAAAGAAATATGATCGGCTGACATAACAAATTCGGTGGAAAATTTAGATTTTTTGAAGAAAATCGGTCCGAATTCGGAAAGAAATTCTGGAAAAATTCGAAGAAAAGATTAGATTTTCTGGAAAAAATCTGATGAAATTCTTGGCCGCTGACGTTTTTGATATTGACACACAACACAGAACAAATCCCCAAACTCAGAAACAATTCTCTTTTAATTCCCTATTTATGGATGATTCTAATTTCAAACTTCCTAATGATTTTCCCTCTTGTTATCATTTTGTGATTAATAGTAGAAGAATGTGCACGAGTATGTTAAAGCTATCAACACTAGCTTGAATTATTATATGTTGCATTTATATTAAAACAATTCAAAAACTGTATATGCGAATTTTATAAAAAATCACTTTGTTTTTCGACAACAATCGAACAAAAAGATCCGTTAGAAAATCGGTTAGACATCGGAACGAATTCGGAACGAGGTTCTTAAGGTTCTTCAGAAAATGTGCAGAGATTCTTAAAAAAAAGTTTTAGAAAATCGGTACAATTTCTAGAAAAACATTAGAGAAATCGACAAATATCTAAAATATATTCAGAAAATTTCGGAAAAAAATCGGAAATCAGAGCCCTCGGAAAAAATTGTTAGCTGGGAAATACTCATTTTTGTGTTAAATGCTGTAAAAAGTGACAATACTCACATAAACCTTTTTGGTACATTTATGTAAAACCGTACTTCTTTTTGTTCAAAAAGTACGCTTGTATAAAATGACTTCAAAAACGCAACACTAGATGTGAAAATTACGAATGAGAGTCAAAACGGAAACCACGTTTTTGAGCAGTCAAACCTTATCGTCTGAAAACGTTCTTACCTTCAGGTGGTAAGAATTATTACATTATTTTTAACATGGCATGTGCGCATGAGGCAACAATTTTAACAACGCATACATTTTATCCAATTTTATGGGATTCAACAGAATTACTTTTTTAATTTTCAAATACAATACACACATAAACCTTTTTGGTACATTTATGTAAAACCGTACTTCTTTTTGTTCAAAAAGTACGCTTGTATACAATGACTTCAAAAACGCAACACTAGATGTGAAAATTACGAATGAGAGTCAAAACGGAAACCACGTTTTTGAGCAGGCAAACCTTATCGTGTGAAAAACGTTCAAACACACAAAAACAAACAGAAGCGGAAAAATAGAAAAAATATTAAATAAAAATAAAATGGATGTAGCTTTAATTTAATATAAATTGTAAACAACATATTTAATAGCAATTTGGCAGATTATTTTTGCATTATTCCATTCCATTTTTAATTTTCAAGCATTTTTTTGCAAATTCGCGTATGTATACGTAAACAAAGATCAGCTGACTGGCATCTTATATTATTTTAGACTAGTCTAAACAACTACGATTTGAAAGTTGGATTTAGAAATCGAGTCGATTTAAAATGACTCATGGTTTAATAAGAAAGGTTAGCCAAAGCTTTATGTCAATTTAAATTTTTTCATTCGAGTATGCTTAAAACTTCAAAACAATGTAAACAAACTGTGTATGTGTGTGTGGTGTTTGAATAATATGCCAAACAATTTTAAAAACAATCAAATTCAATGATTTTTAAAATTGTTTTTAGACGATTTGTATGGAAGAAATTGGTGAGATTTGCATTGAAACAATCAGTTTATCATATTCACAACTCGATTATGTGGAGAAAACTTAACTCTTTATTCATTTTTCGCGTTTTTTATAAAATGCTCAAAAATGCATTGTAAACAAACCCATTAGTTGCTTTTATTTTGAAGTTTTAGGAATTCAAGAAAAACAAGGGTTCTATAGATTTTTTTCATTTAAATCTACCTCTTTACTTATACCATGAAATGACTATTCTAAACGGGCTATTAAACAGTGGTTTTTGCACGTCAAAAATCACCACAAGTAGCGGGAAAACCACCAAGTTGGCACCCCTGAAAAGAATAGACAAAGAAATCCTCTCACCTAAATTCTCTCACTCAATGAGAATTGAGGCAGCTTACGAGATACTCAATTTTTAAAATGGCAAGAACTATACATTTTTAAACTATTTTCGATGGTAAAAGACAATATGTGGGTAGTATTTGGCCGGATCAACATCCTCATATAAAAAAATCTTGCAATTTACCCAAAAACAAAATGCAATTGAGTGAACACACAGCATATTGGTTGTAAGAGCGAACCCTACAAAAAAACAAGCACACTACGATAGGTGTGTTCGTTTACTCAATAATTTGTACAAATTTGTACAAGTCCAGTAACTTCTTGCAATCGACTAAGCTCTTTTGTATTGTAATGTAGAGTAAACGAACAACATCCAGTAACAATTTGTACAAATTTTGAGTAAACGAACACACATAATTTCTCTGTCTATTTTTTTATTTGTCTATGGTTTCTATATAGCCCGCCTTTCAGCATCTGCGCTAGAGTTAGTCGATGGTCAGACTAGCACGATTTCAACATGACGACGTCAAGTTTATAGGCGAGGTGTATGAAGTAGTGGTTTTCTGTATTTGTTGTGTTGCCTCTTCTTGTTATTCGTTTCAAGTTTTTTTTGCATTTTTTTCATTTTTTATTTTCTCAAGCAAACGTTAACAACAGAACAAGCATAAAAAATTTAATAAAAACATTTAAGCTTCGTTCCAGTACTTTTTTAATGATTAAAGTGTCAAAAGAGCAATCTGTTGAAAATGAGTCCAACACACACATTTTTCCAAAATTTACGGGAACGGAAAAATGGCAGAAACGTCAAAAAAACTGGAACAAATGTCAAAGTCGGCGTGTCAGCCAATCGGAAGCATGCAAGCAAATTTGTCGTGTAAAAAGTTTCTAAAGAGAGAGCCATTCAGCGCCATTTTTGTTCAAAGAGAAGTGAACATTTTGCAACTTTTTGGTGTACGGGAACGCATTTCGGGGAAAAATGTTCAAAATGTGTAAAAACTTTTTAGTTCTGGAACGAAGCTTTAATTAATGAAATAGTGAAAATTTGACTAGACCGCGTTTAGACATTCAAACTGGAGCAATAGAATTTATACATACATTTTAATTTTGATATTTCCACTTATTTCGAATTGTTTTTGCTTAAAAAAATAGTTTTTCCTCCAAAAGGTCTTTTCAATTGTCTTCGCTGTTGTTTGTTTTTCGACAGAGAAAATAAAATTAAAGCAAATGCAAAAACGAATCTGCAGCCAACTTCAGTTTGTATACGAAGAAAAACGAAACAAAACAGAATTTGCCAGTACAGAGGTGTGGGTACCCCATCTTATTCTTCTCTACTCCCTCGCCCATAAACTCAATTTCTTTCCCATCAACTTTCTCTGTATAAACACGGACTTTGGGTCTTATGATTTTTGAAATTCAGTAGTCACACGCGCTCCCCGCTCTCACCCAAAAACTCAATTTTCTTTACCGCAAATTTGCACGTGTGACTACTGAAAAACGAAAAAAATGAAATGAAACCACTATGTGTGTTCGTTTACTCAAAATTTGTACAAATTGTTACTGGATGTTGTTCGTTTACTCTACAGTACAATGCAAAAGACCTTAAGGCCTGCGTACATAAGCTGCTCTGCCTGATTGCCTTGCTTTCCTGCTTCATTTTTGTCATAATAAAAATAAAAGAATAAAGAAGGCCGAGGAAATTTCGAACTGGGTTGCCCTTTTCTTTTTTATTCTTTTATCTGAAGCAAGCAAGGTAAGCAGGCAAGGCAGCTTATGTACGCAGGGCTTTAGCCGATTACCAGAAGTTGCTGAACTTGTACGAATTTGTACAAATTGTTGAGTAAACGAACACACCCACTGTTCTTCAAAAGTCGAGTATTCAATTACCCACACAACCAATGGTCGACTACGATTTTTAGACTTTTCAACAAAAAAGTCGACTTTCGTATCCCTAACAAAAACAATTCATTTCTTAAAAAACACCGAAAATTAAAGAAAGTAAATCCATAATAAACAATGGCAGAGGCATATTGGAACGGTCGCAGCTAAATCCCAGCAGATTAGTGACTCAAACATCACTGCGCTTCATTCGCATTTAATGTTAATGAGCATTTTTATTCACTGTGCCTTTTTGTGATACGATCTGTGTTCCGTTCTTTTCCTCGTCTTATACCTACCTACCTGCCTGACAAATGTAAAACTACTCCCTTCAACAAAGATGCCTTTATCGAAATGTTTTCCTTGTCTGCAATTCAAAAACGAAGAAGTTGTTAACAAACTGGACTACAGTAATAACGTACTCACCGATGTGTTCCCACTGGTTTGGCAGCATGAGAGAACTCTTGAAGAACTGTACTTGACTTCGACCAGAATCAACAATCTACCACCGCAGCTCTTCTACTGTCAGGGCCTGAAAGTACTCCACGCCAACAATAACAACCTGGAGACTATACCTGAGGCGGTAGGAACTTTACGACAATTACAGCAGCTGAATTTGAATCGCAACTACATTTCCAATGTACCAGATAGTATTAAGTCATGCAAGAATCTAACACACTTGGATCTTAGCTGTAATACTCTGCAACGTTTGCCTGATGCCATTACATCGCTTATATCGCTGCAGGAGTTGTTGCTGAATGAAACCTACATGGAATTCCTGCCGGCCAACTTTGGTCGGCTGGTTAATCTCCGCATAGTAGAATTGCGGCTAAACAACTTGGTCTCTTTGCCCAAGTCAATGCAGCGCCTAACGAATTTACAGCGACTGGATATTGGAGGTAACGAGTTTACAAAAATTCCCGATGTTGTCTTCGAATTGAAGCAATTGCGTGAGTTCTGGTTTGACTTCAATCAAATACGTGAGATTCCACCCATGGCTGGTAAGCTGCGTGAACTGCAACATTTCGAAGCCAATGGAAACTTCATCACTTCGCTACCAAACGAAATAAGTAATTGGCACAATTTGGAGGTGATATCGATCTCTACAAATGACTTGACAACATTCCCCTTTAGCATAGGCATGCTAAAGTCTTTGGTCACATTTAAGTGTGAGTCGAATGATCTCACAGAATTACCCGATAGTATTTCCAACTTGGAGAATCTCGAAGAGCTTGTGATAAGCCACAACAAGGTGAAACGTTTGCCCAGCACAATAGGTCTACTAAGAAAACTTCGATATTTGTTTGCCGACGATAACGACTTACGCCAGCTTCCAGATGAAATCTGCTCTTGCAGCAGTCTCAGCGTATTAAGCGTTAGTCGAAACAAAATCGCCGAATTGCCTAGCAACATTGGCCACCTTCGACAGCTCAAAGTTTTGAATATTGTGCAGAATCATATAGCCACACTACCGGTGTCGGTATTTAGTTTAGTTAATTTGACTTCCCTGTGGATAAGCAATAACCAGGCTCAGCCATTGGTGCCATTGCAATACGTGGATGCCACAAAGAAAACACATTTAACGTGTTTTATGCTGCCTCAACTGGGCTCTAAACAGAATACAAGAAATAAAGATAATGAATCGGACGATCAGCTATACAATAGCATAAGACGGCAACCTAATAATGTGGTGGGTGAGGTGCCCAACAACTGTGTAAGTCCTGCTCGTCGCATATGTTTTGCTGAAGAAACCACAATACTCAACACTAATCAAAATTCACCTACAACTGGAACTACAACCGGAAAGATCAGCGAACGTGAGGAAATGGTAACAGTGCCTTTGCCACAACAACAGCCGCCCCCATCGACGTCGTCTGCTTCCACATCTTTCGCCATGCCTTCAAACGCCTACGGTGGTACAAGTCAGCTACGGGATGGTGTTCATTTTGTACCTGCAGCCCAAACTAAAGACTTCCTAATGCGTTCTCCAACGCCTTATCCAAAGGAATTGCGGCTTATGGCAAAATATTTGCGTCGCAATCAGCATAAACCCTTTGAAGAGCAGTACAGCAAGGAACCTGGAAATGTTACAGATGTTGCCAACATTGTAGCTAGCAGTAGTGCTAACCAGCAGGAATTTGTTCAATTTATTCCAAGTAGTCAGTCGACAGTAACAACATATGTTACAAACTATGCTTTACATCACTCTCCTAGAGATGCAGGGAACCAAATTATTTTGCAAACTCATCCCTCCTCTGTCCAGTGGCAACAACAACAGCAATTCCAACAGATAAATGAAAACTCACAAATGCCACCACCTCTTGGCATGGGAATTGTGCCCAATGGAAGTATTTACTACGAACATAATAGTCCAAATGAAGTCTACCAGCAATATCATCAGCCTATCCATCATCAGCAACAGCCACCATTACAGGAATACCAATTCTACCAACAACAGGAACAACAAGCTCCAATGCCACCATCCCAACCACAGGAGCCTATATACTTCCATTCCAACATGCTGACTCATCAAATGGGTCAAATGACAATAGGAACAGCTAATGGAAATCTACCTGATCCGCCACCTTATCACATTGCCCGAAGTTTCACCAAAAAGACACCGGAAGATTTAACCAACTACGAAGCTATACGTCAGAAGCAACAACAACAACAAAATCACTCAGTGGAGAATGTCGATGAACATGCTCACGAAATCTACCAAATGGTAGATTTGTCACACGAAACAGACTATCAGAACAATTTTAAAACTTCACATATAACCAAGCAAGATGATGAAAATGTCTCGACATCATTCAACCAAACCCAATCTATAATGGACAACAGCAAAGGTGCAACTGAAATTGCATCCAATGACTCACAGACAGCTATAAAGGAAAATAATAATATAACGGACAACTCAAGGACAGCATCACCACACTTAAACTCAGCCGCAATGTTGACAAAATCAAACAACAAAGGTAAAACTCCATGGCTTTTTGGAGTGCATAAGAATCCTACTGTCAAACAAATCTCATTGAAATGGGAAGGTGATCGTGGTTTTCAAATAGACACCTTGCCCAACAAGGAAGGAATCTTTGTCGTCTCAACCACACCAGACACAGACGCATCACGATTACTGTGTCTCTATGACAAGATATTAGATGTGGACGGATGTGATTTTACAAATATTAGTGTAAACGAAGCCCGCCAAGTATTAGATAACACTGGAAATGTAGTCAGCATTATGCTTTCTCGTAGATAAACCCAAACTCCTGCAGAGCACCACATCCTCCATTAACACTCGACACATAAGGGCCTTGTAGACGTAAAAAGAAGTTTGTACCGCACCCTACAAGGCGGCAGTGTATTGCAATATTAAGATAGCCTGTGGGCATATCTTCCATTTTAGAAACATGTGCAAAAATAAGTCTGAAACACTTAGTGTTACAACAACAAAATTACAAAAATAAACATTGGATTACAAAAATAGAAAAAAAGAAAGAATATGAAATAATTTGTAACCTATTAAATTATACAAAAAAAAGCAATCGTATGACCAAATTCATAAAAGCTTTTTTCAAACAGACATAATTTTCCAACATAGAAATAATAACCCATTGCTGGAAAATGTATTTTTTCTTTGTTGAACTAAAAAAATAGAAACCCCCTTTTTGCATATTTAATAAAAATAAGATGCCATTTTTGCAAAACAAACTAAATACATACACAAATAATGAATGAATTTTGTTATAAACAATAATTATTCTTCACCTTACATTCGAATATATTCTGACTATTCAAAGTACATGAAAGCTAAAAAAATTTTTTGTTGGAGGAAATACCCCTAAATCGTTTCTGACTTGTAAAGTGGTAGTACGTTTATATTTACGAAATCGAGTGGATTTCAACTGTCAATTCCTTTGGGGGTTGGTTATACGTCAAATGAAAACTCATCTGTAGTGGGGTTCTCTAAGGCATTTTTTATTTATCGACAAATATCGTTAAAATTAAAATGCTTGGGCCTAATTATGTGAGTCGATATCGAGTTTTTTCGAACCGAGTACCCAAAGTTGGTATGATAACATTCGGTATCGAGTAAAATTATCGAGTTATCGATCAATTTTCTGCGAGACATTTCTCGTTGCTACATTACCAATCGTAAACAAGCAAAAGGAAAGAAAATGCAAGAAAAGTAATGTGCAAATTGAATCTTGCTTTCGTTTATGCAAAAAACAGATAAATTAGTTAATAAATGCGAAGATTTCTGAACAAAGTAAGAATAAAAAAATTGTGTTGAGAAATAATAGCAAAACTGAAAAAAAAATAATTTTCGTATTCAATTTAGAAAAATTTGTGTTTGCAGTCGTTTAAGGAAATAAGAGGAACATGTAAGTATTTCTGCGAAAAACAAAGAAAACAAAATTAAAGTTGTTATTTTTTAGGACTACAAAAGTAAACGGAATAAATTTTAAGCAAAAAGCGATTATGGCAGAATTCATGTTTCAACACCCATCTTTGGCCAAAGGAAAATTTAGTTGTCCAGATGCTCGGGCATATTCAAATCGTTTATGGGAGCAACTTGCAACTAAATTAAATGCCGCGGGGCCCCCACAGACCTAAAAGGAAATCATTCCCTACAGTATATTGGAAACCGCCACTTCCCAAAAGGGACATCGTTGCTGCCAACTGCAAAATTGGGGGGACAGATTTTGAACTTTGGCACGAAAATTCCAAACAAGAAAGTACATAACGGAAAGCCTCTTTTGTCAGCCTGAATCTCTGTAGAAATCTGTGAAGAAATATAATAGGCATAAGTTGAATAAACGGACTGGATTCGGATCGATGATAAAAAAATTTTCGGTTTGAAGGAAAATTTTGTTCGCGTTAGCCGAGATTTGTTCCTGTCCATAGGAGAAAGTCTTAAATCCCCGGCCGAAGGACGGCTATATATGAAAAAAATCGATTTCAGCTAACATATCGTCAAAACCAAGGGATTTTTTGTAGTTTCGGAGCCTATATCTCGGGAAGTATGGACTTCCTGACCATGATATATATATTGGCGTAATCAGCATTGCAAGACCTATCTGTGGTAAAAATATTAGGTCGATCCGAATCCAGTCCAAACATTCATCCTGCTCCAAAGGTTCACTGTGTGAACGAATTTGTTTACGAATTAAATTAATGTTGTCATCTTCTTCATCAGAAGAAGATAACAAGAATAACACAGATGGATCCATTTTATTATTTTATCATTTCTTATAAAAATTGCGCCAACCAAGAATGTTTCTAATAATTCTGCCAAAACAACCGTACGTTTATTAAGGTAGATGCATTAGCAGTATGTCACAACAATTTAAAAAAGGATTTCCAAACATTAATAATGTTCTTATTTTCTTACCACAACTTTATTCCGAAATTATTATTCAAAGTATTTTTCAAAAAATTTCGCAAAAATTTACATTTTTTCATTCATAATAATGCTTTTTTTCGTTTTTGTTTTAAAGTAAATACTTTTTCGGCATCTACCTATAATTATGTTCCTTAAAGAAAATATAGGCTTTCACAGTTCGATTACCGGTTTTCACAGTTCGATTACCGGTTACTATCGAAAAAATCGATAACAATGCTTAAACGTTTTCGATCGAGATTTATAATGCCGTTTCTTTATCGTGTCGAAAACAAATTCACGAGTAATTTCTCGATCGAATCGACTCACATAATTAGGCCCCTTATAATTTCGGTAATTAACGATGTTTCCCGGTAAGTTAGCGACGAATAAAAAGTAGTCGCAAGTTCTACCGATAGCAACAGTGATGTCAACTTTTATTTGAACTTTTTATTAATCATTTTGCGTTTTTTTAACGATTTTTGTCGATAACCAAAAAATTCGTTGGAGAATCCCACTACTGGGGTCTAATTACGACATTCGATCGAGTATTTGCTCGCGAATGAAAAAATCGAACCTTGAAAACCTATTCGCACCACCATTTGGTAACTCGAAAAATGAGTTACAGAATTCCACTACTGAATGAAGTTCGAATTGGGAATTTGTTCCCATGGGAAAAAGGTATGCATTCTCTATCTTGAATTGTGGGAGAATTTGGTGTCTTTTTGTGGGAAAAATCTCCCCAGCAAACAGTGTGGGAGTTTGAAAAAATGTTTCAAGAAATTTCATATTTTTATGAAATTTCATATTTTAAGACATCTACATGACTAAATTATTGCAAATATTTATAATCGGCATGTGGTTTGCTTAATAAAAGCATACAAAATGTATGTCATTAGTAGACTTCGGATTTTGCATATTCTTATATTAAGGGAAATTATATACTATGTACGACAATTGGAGTAATTTTAGCGTCATTCCGAGGACGGATTTAATTTTTTAATTTATTTATTTTCATAAATGAGAACCTAGCCCATAGGGCCAAGAACGGTTCCAAAAACCACAACACATCTACTACTCCAATATCTTAAAAACTAACAAAGCATTTGTTTTTTATGTATTGAAATACGAGAAAAAGAGTCATGGTTGATTCTATTAACGCCGCACAGCAAATAACAAATCAATTTTTTAGCAGATCCCCAAAAAATCCATGTATTTGTTTTTTTTTACAACGTTCCATTTATTTTTTTAAGATTTTATTAATTTTAAAAATAAACAAAAACAAAACTTGAAGTTTGTCACCATTGACAATTTTGGAAGAAAGCGGGCATAGGTGTAGGGTTGATTTTCTATGGTTTTTTCGAACCTGGGGCCTAATTATGTGATTCGATATCGAGTTGTTTCGACCTGAGTACTCAAAGTTGGGATGACAACATTCGTTATCGAGTAAAATTATCGAGTAATTGAGCATAAATTTGCGAGTAATTTATCGAGGCCAAATTGCCTATCGTAAACAAATAAAATGAAAGATTTCTTATTGTCTTTTTGTTTAAAATGTAAAAATTGTTGTTTGTTGTCGTTTTATAGAAGGAAAAACGATGTTAGTAAATAATTGGCAGCATTTTTTAGACAATATAACAAGAGAAATTTGGAAAAGTCCTCTGCAGTCGTTTTTAGAAATTGTGATAAATTTAGAATCAAAATGCAAGCAATCATTAAACAAAAACTAGTTTTGCAGTTGTTAAAAAATAAGTTGAAAAATAAGCATTTCTGCAAAACAGAAAAAAATATTTAATATTAATAGCCTTTATTTTATAAGTGAAGTACATTTTAAACATTTCATCCCCCGTTGTTTACCAAAGGAAATACATATTCTCTCAGAGAGGCTAATGCAAAACACCCACCAAACTCTCTCTCATTTATTTTGAGAGAGGATTATTAAGGTAGATGTATTAGCAATCCGTTACAACAATGTCAAAAAGATTTTGCAAGAATTAATAATTTTCTTATTTTCTTAGCACAACTTCATACCGAAATTATTATTCAATGTATTGTTCAAAAAATTCCACAAATATTTACATTTTTTTCATTCATAATTTTGTTTTTTTTGGTTCTTGCTTTCAAACAAAACACCTTTTTTACATCTACCTTCATAATATTCCCTATAGTATACATAGGTTTTCATAGTTCGACTACCGGTTACTCTCGAAACATTCGATCAATGATTTCGATCGAATCTCGTCATGCCGCTTTTTTATCGTGTCGAAATCTTTTTCACGAGCAAATACTCGATCGAATCGAATCACTTAATTAGGCCCCTGTTCTACCTTCCTTATTCTACCATGGTTTTAGCTTCATTATCCTACCAAAATGCCTGAAATTTGGTATTTAGTTATCGTTGGGTGTATAAAACTTTCCACCTGAAATTTGTTGGTATAAGTCCACACATTCATATAGCCCCCATAGAACGGTACCTCCCGATATTCGGTATTTTGAAGGTTTTAGCTTCATTATCCCATCAAAATGGTTGAAATTTGGTAATTAGTCTTCGTTGAGGATATTAAACGTTCCACCTAAAATTTGTTGGTATAGGTCCACGCCTTAACATAGCCCCCATAGAACGGTACCACCCGATTTTCGGTATTTTGAAGTTTTTAGCTTCATTATCACACCGAAATATCTGAAATTTGGTACTTAGTCTTCCTTGGGGGTATAAAACATTCCCCCAGAATTTTGTCGGTATCGGTCCACGACTTCATATATTCCCTATAGAACGGTAACTCCCGATTTTCGGTATGTTGAAGGTTGTATTGAGGCCACAACCTTCAAAATACCGAAATTTGGTATTTAGATATCGTTGGGGGTACTCAACTTTCCTCTTTAAAATTGTCGGTATAGGTCCACGCCTTCATATAGCCAAATACCGAAATTTGGTATTTAGATATCGTTGGGGGTACTCAACTTTCCTCTTTAAAATTGGCGGTATAGGTCCACGCCTTCATATAGCCACAATAGAACGATACATCCCGATTTTCGGTTTTTTGAAGGTTATGGCCTCGAAATTCCTCCGAAGTGGCTGAAATTTGGTATTTAGACTTCATTGGGGGTACTCAAACTTTCCTTCTAAATTGTTCGGTATAGGTCCACGCCTTCATATAGCCCCCATGGAAAGATGCTTCCCGATTTTCGGTATTTTGAAGGTTGTGGCTTCAATATTCCACCAAAATGGCTTTAGTGTTGTATTTAGTCTTCGTTGGTGATATAAAACTGTTACCCAGAAATTTGTCTGTACAGGTCCACGCCTTCGTATTGCCCCCTTTTCTAATTCGTCGGTATAGGTCCACGTTTCGATATAACCCCCTTAGAATGGGGGTACCTCCTAATTTTCGTAATACTGAAGGTTGTGACGTCAATATACCACCGAAATGACTAAAATTCGTTATTTAGTCTTCCATAACCCCTTGGAATACTAAATATTCCAGAAGAGTATTATCAGTATAGCTTTGTTCCAGAACTAAAAAGTTTTTACAACTTTTACACATTTTACCCGAAAAACCGATCCCGTACACAAAAAAGTTGTAAAATGTTCACTCTCTTTAAACAAAAATGGCGCTGAATTGCGCTCTCTTTAAAAATTTTTACTCGACAAATTTGAGCGTGTAAAAAATAGTAACATGGTTGCCGGCGTCTGATTGGCTGATACGCCGACTTACACATTTGTTCCAGTTTTTTTACGTATTTTCCATTTTTTTTCCATTTCCGAACTATTTCAAAAAACTTTTGTCTGAGAACGAAGCTTATCTTAGAAATGAAGCAAGGTAAGCAGGCGAGGCAGCTTATGTATCCAGGCCTTTATTCTTTTATAAAAATTACGCCCAACATTAGTCGTGTTCCTTTACGTGTCTAAGGTTACCAGTTTTTAAAACTTTTTACCCGTAAGCGTTCCCTTAAAGCATACAATTTATATGAGAGTAGTTCACCACATTTACAATTTTTTGCCACTGCACAGTGTCCAATTTTCCGTTCAGTGTCGCCAACAAAATGTGCGTTCTTTAATAATAGATGTCTGTACTTGCAGATTTTTTCAAGGTCACTTTTAACAAAAAATTATGAAAATAGTTTGAGTAAGATCGAGCTGGGCTGTGTACCTTATCATTTCATAAAAAGGGAAGTTTTTTACCAATCTCCATCGAAAAATCATGCACTTTTCGTTTTTATGAGACATTTTGTCTATTTTGTCTATATATATTTTCGTTGATTCAGAATGTCGGAATATAGTATAGGGTAACTTCCTGGCATTTAAATAAAATTTAGAGTTTTGATGTATTCTAGTCCCTATAGTAAAATTTTATGGCGAACAAATTTCTAGAATATTTTAGTCCGATATGATCACATTTTAAAAGAGATGTTAACGATTTGTCGAAAAGGCTACCAAAAAGACCGCTTTTTTGACCCGCGCAAGGTTTAATTTTTTAAGAAAAATATTCTTGTTAGTAAGGTTGCCAAATACACCATATACTTAAAGTGCAAAGATTTCAAGCAATCTAAACTCAATTAGTTCCAAAACTGTAGACATGGTAGACGCTTGTTTGGTCTCTTGGTTTTTTTTTTGGCAAAATTGGTACCGATGTTTCCTTTGTATTTAATGCAAATAGAGATTTCATTTCTTTGGTGACTTATGCAAAGTTTACATTTACGAAATCCACTCGATTTCAACTGTCAATTCCATAGCTCAAACGTCAAATGAAATCTCATCTGGATTTCATTTAAGCTATCTATTTGACAGTTGAAATCGAGTGGATTTCGTAAATGTAAACCAAGCATTATAGCGAAATTTAGCTGAAAACACTTGTCTTTGACGCCTTTCTTCTAAAATCATGTTTTGCATTACAATTTTGCCAAAACTCACATGACCACTTAACCTTAAAATGTGTTTATAATTTTGCATATTTCTGGAGTTTAGGTAAGATACAGTGTTTTCGTGTATTTTAGGACCTATAATAAAAATTGATGGCGAACAAATTTGTAGAATATTTTGATTTGATACGATCACATTTTATAGGAGAAGGGGCCAAAAAGGCCCCTTTGATGACCGTCTGAGGGTTAAAAAAATATGAAAACTTAAACCAGCGAC
Organism: Musca autumnalis; assembly: GCF_047663935.1. Taxonomy (NCBI): domain Eukaryota; kingdom Metazoa; phylum Arthropoda; class Insecta; order Diptera; family Muscidae; genus Musca; species Musca autumnalis. The sequence continues at coordinate 119,315,968 of NW_027411644.1, read as the reverse complement.
CCGAAAACATAAGAACCCTAGGTTAGGTCAAAATCCATTCAGTTTTAGAATTTTGACCAGGTTTTTCGTAAAATTACACACTGTGCAGTGTTACCATTTTTAAAAGTAAAGGAACATTTACTTAAAAGTTGGATGTGTTTTCGGCTTTAAAAAACTTGCCAATTAACGCTTTACGTCAGACGTCGTAATAGGTGAATACCATGATATCAGCAATACAAATATGCAAAGTAATCAGTAATTGGCTTTTGATGCACATTGAGCCGCCAAAAAAATCACGAAATTAACAACCCCTTGCAAATATACGTCTCGTAGATCCTGCTATCAGTGAAGGTTCATTCAATCTGTCGTCAGTAGTGTGTAAAGTCCCATCGCTTTTTACGCATTGTTTCCTTTTGTATTTTAACCACTTTACCTAATTTGCAGATGGAACGTACTGAAGAAAACTCACCAGAAATTGTTGAAGCACAAGCGAAAAGAATGAAGCTAGATAGTAAATGTGTTTTGCGTTGGGCTAAACTAACAGAAAACGCCTTTGAACCAGTCCGTGGATCGGAACGAGCTGCTGGCCTTGATTTACGCAGTGCGTACGACTTAGTTGTTCCTGCTCGTGGCAAAGCTTTGGTAAAAACTGACCTTCAAATAGAAGTTCCAAATGGCTCTTATGGTCGCATTGCTCCGCGTTCAGGTTTGGCCGTTAAGAACTTTATTGACGTCGGAGCGGGTGTAGTTGATGAAGACTATCGCGGCAATCTCGGTGTGGTGCTTTTTAATCATGCAGATGTAGAATTTGAAGTTAAACGGGGTGATCGAATTGCGCAGTTGATATGTGAGCGCATATTTTACCCGGAACTTGAACAAGTGGACAAACTCGAAGAAACTAAACGTGGCGAAGGTGGTTTTGGTTCTACGGGCGTTAAAGACCTCCCAGAAAAAACGAATGGCTCCACCGATAAGCCGAAAGTAACTGAGACCAAATCTGAATAATTCCTAAATAGACGCCATAAAGTATTATTAAAAATAAGAATTTGCAGTTGGAGAACTAAATGTTGATTTTTTTAATAAATCGTTTTTCTATTAGAAAGAAAAAGAATATACATACATATTTTTACTCATATCCGTTGATTTACTCGTTTAGTACAGCAACTATGAATAATTTTTGGTCGTTCTAGGGAGGGGGGGATCAAATGCTTGTTTATTCGTAATATTTATAATTTTTTACATACAAATGAACTGTTTTGTAGGATGTAGCTGGCTACGTCCATGTGACTTCCGTATCGTCAGTTGCTTTGATTTGTTGAAACTTCGTCAAAAATATTTCAGTTGCACACTCATACATTGTTCCTCGAAAATGCTACTAAATTTATCGGAAATGTTTGCTTTTTACCTGCATTAAAAATGTGTGTTTCTGACGTTTCGAAACACGTAGCTTTTTGGTCGTTCTAGGGAGGGGGGGATCAAATGCTTGTTTATTCGTAATATTTATAATTTTTTACATACAAATGAACTGTTTTGTAGGATGTAGCTGGCTACGTCCATGTGACTTCCGTATCGTCAGTTGCTTTGATTTGTTGAAACTTCGTCAAAAATATTTCAGTTGCACACTCATACATTGTTCCTCGAAAATGCTACTAAATTTATCGGAAATGTTTGCTTTTTACCTGCATTAAAAATGTGTGTTTCTGACGTTTCGAAACACGTAGCTTCGCAGTTATTAAACACAACGGTGTTAAGAAATAACACTTCAGCCCTGATACTTGACTGACTTCTGAAACGTCAGTTGCTTTGTATTCGTGCATGAAACTAGGGGTCCTTAGATCGAGTTCCATACTAACGGATATGTTCTGTGACACACTTCACCTCTCACTTCACGTTACAAGCATTTTATTCACCCCATTTACGCTTCTTTTTAAATACCCTAATGAATCTTTGCCACAAGAAATTCGCGTGGAGAAATTGAGGCGTGAAGTGAGGTGTAATGTGTCTCAGAACATACCCGTAGAGTAATTTTTTTGAAATTGCAGTTTCGGAAATCAGTCATGTTTGCTTTTTACCTGCGGTAAAAATGCATATTTTTTGGGCCGATTCCGTACAGCGTGGCGAGTCGTGTCGCGTTGGCAAATGCAATTTTTCGATTCCGTATGGCAATATCGCCTGACGTCGTCAAATTTTGTCGCCGAAATGTTCATTTTCCGGCGACAACAAATTAGCTGTCGCCGTACATTTTTACTAACGAATAAAAATAAAATAAAAAAAAATAAAAATAACTTGTTATCGACGATTATTTTCTATCGCTGTACGTAGTGCATTTTTTAAATTTTGTCACAGAGACGATAGACGACGCGACATGACTCGCCTCGCTGTACGGAATCGGCCCATTTGACTTTTTGAAACACGTAGCTTCGCGGTTAATACGGCTTTAAGAAACATAATGGGGGTTATCATGAACGGCAATTCCCCGTGAATTTTTTTCACTTTCCTTAAGTTGCTACGGCGGAAAAACAAGTCACGGGAAAATTTCATTCATGATAACCCACAATACTTCACACATTTGCAGTCATTTGTCAAGCAACTGACGATACGGAAGTCAGCCTATATCTGATTCCTTGGGTGCAATAAAATGTTTGCAAGATGACAATAAAAACGCGGGTTTTTAACCATTTCGGAGCGTAGGTGATATATTGTCGTGATCAGGGAGCAAAAAGTTTTATCGCGATCCGAGCTTAGTCCCGGTCCACACTAGAACGATTTCAATGAATAAATTTCAAGAAATTAGGCGTTTAGATTGAGTTCCCACTATAGCAATTTCATAAAATTACTTTAGTATGGATCTCGATCTACGAACGACTAATTTCATGAAATTTTTCCAATGAAAACGCTCTATAGTGGACCGCGATATAACGGGTCAGCTCAAATTTCTGGATGCTTTATTGTTAGAGGACTTTAAAAATTGCATATTTAGAGGCCGACTTCAGTTGCGTTTCCGACAACAAATTTAGGGGTCGATCATCGATAACAATTATCGTTGAGTGGCGTTGCCAGTTGTCAAAATTGATCCACGTATGACGATACGGAAGTCAGCCTATATCTGATTCCTTGGGTGCAATAAAATGTTTGCAAGATGACAATAAAAACGCGGGTTTTTAACCATTTCGGAGCGTAGGTGATATATTGTCGTGATCAGGGAGCAAAAAGTTTTATCGCGATCCGAGCTTAGTCCCGGTCCACACTAGAACGATTTCAATGAATAAATTTCAAGAAATTAGGCGTTTAGATTGAGTTCCCACTATAGCAATTTCATAAAATTACTTTAGTATGGATCTCGATCTACGAACGACTAATTTCATGAAATTTTTCCAATGAAAACGCTCTATAGTGGACCGCGATATAACGGGTCAGCTCAAATTTCTGGATGCTTTATTGTTAGAGGACTTTAAAAATTGCATATTTAGAGGCCGACTTCAGTTGCGTTTCCGACAACAAATTTAGGGGTCGATCATCGATAACAATTATCGTTGAGTGGCGTTGCCAGTTGTCAAAATTGATCCACGTATGGCAACTCTCAACTGAAGTTGCGAATCTCAGTTGATGAAGCGGCTGTTTTTCAGCAACCACCAATTTAATTTAATAATTGAAATTTCCATTTCTGCATTGAAATTCATATCAGTTGATTTTGTAGACAGATTGGAATGTCTCGGTGTCATTTTGGACAATAAGTTGGACTTCACTTATCACATTGATCGAGTAGTCTCACGTACTAGCTTTGCTTTAGGCCAACTTTACAATTACAACTTGTTTTTACCTCGAGACATTAAAAAAGACTTTCATTAACGCTTTAGTCATGCCAAACATACTATATTGTCTTGAGCTTTTTTCCGGAACTACCTTATCCAGACTGAAACTTGTTAAAAACAACAATGCTATTCACGCTTTTCACACATAACGCCTTTCGCAATAGATTTTTTAGGATGCACATTTGACGATCTGATTAATCTTCGGTGCCTCCTCCCTTTTTTATAAGATTTTTAAATTCCAGTGTCCTTGTTTCCTTGCGACTTCCTTTACATTTTCTCGATTTACACGATCTACTAGCAGTTTTAAGTTAGAGTTTCTCGTCTCTTCAATTCCCTTCCCAATAATCTAAAAACGTTAAATTTCTACATTTCGAAAGCGCTTTCTTCTATTCTTTAGATCAACATATTAGTAATACCTCGCATATCCTGTTTTATTAATGTGTTATGATAAATTAACAGAAAAAAACAATTACATATGTATTTATAACTTTAAATTATAACTTTAGCTTATAAATAACATGTATTTATATATGAATTTGTATACACTATTTATATTACCGTATTTTGGAGTAGAAACTTTTATTATCAATATTGTAAAACTTATTGGCCTTAATGGGTACTTTACACGATATGTATTTTACATATGGATTGTCACTTTGCGTATAAATTTTGTATATAAAAGGTGACAACCCATATGTAAAATACATATCGTGTAAAGCAGGGGTGCTCAGAATTGTTCGTGTATTAGTAGTGCAATGGCAAATGAGAAATAAAGAGAGAATACGTGTGGTTTGTTTTTACGCTGATCAGTATAGATGTAACAAAATGTTTCAATAAATAAAATACATAATAAAAAAATGATCATAATGCTGAATTTGACAAAAATGCCTGTCGTTTCACTTTATTTAACTGTATGATTATCTCTTCTGACAACGCAACTACAGTTGAGTTGCTATCCATAATCGACCCCATTAGAATGTTAGTGCGATTTTACTGAGAGATTTGTTATCGCCGAATGACGAATAACTAACCACCTTTTTTTATTTGTTATAGTTCTCTCCTAGTTTGATGCTAATTTATATTGAATATACATATGTATTTCTAAAAACAACGACAATCATTATTACTCCAACATATATTTTTGTCGGTACATTAAAAGTTTTCGTATCCACCTTTCCTGTTTCTGCTCCTGATCGCCTAAGAACTAAAAAATTAAATATTTATTGGCATTGTAAAGTTTGAAAAAAAAAAACAAATAAAACTTACATTTGGATGGAATATTTCATCATCTTTTGCTAAATCGCTCTGTATTTCCATAGGCTTTGGAAATGATACAGTTTCTGCATTGAGGTCTATAATAACTTTTTCCGATTTTTCTGCCTCACGATCTCTTGTACTAAAGAATGTTGCCGGCTTAAAAGAGTCTTCCTCGATAGTCTCCAAGGCTTTTTGTACCTTACTATCCATTAAGTCGATACTTTTGGTAGCATTTGCTGTGCTGTTGCCGGTGGATTGTGATGTTGCGCTGGGAGCTCCTCTTGAGTTGCTTTCTGAACTTGGAGTTGGAGCTCTTGTTTTACTACTACGTGATGTTGAGTATTTAGAAGATGTTCGGCTGCTTCTACTACTACGACTACCTCTGGAACTTTCAGATGATTCCGATGAAGAACTGCTAGAACTAGAACTTCGGCGATGATATTTTGATTTCTTTGAATGTTTAGATTTCGATTTGCTTTTGTGTCGTCTTGATGAAGAAGAGTAGTAATCCCGATCTCTGTCACGGTCACGTTCCCTGTCTCTATCACGCTCACGATCACGGTCTCTTTCACGATACCTATCCCTATCACGCTCCCGTTCTCTATCCTTTGACCTAGACGATCTATGTCTAGAACTTTGATAGCTTGACGATCGTGATGAAGCCCTTTCAGATCCTCCCATACTTCATAGAACTATTTTTGTTTATTCTTTCCTGTTTGCGAAGTAAATTTGTTGTTTTGTTTTTTTCCGGTTGAATTAGTTTAATGTAATGGTTCTGTGAAATGAACCGTCGAAACCTGAGCAGATTAAAAAAGGTACTTCTACAACAATAATCAAATGGCCTGTTCCATGGTACAATTAGAAAGGTAGATGCCTCAGCCCAGCTGATCGAATCTAAAACGTCAAAAAACTATGAATTCGCCATGAAAAATCAAAACAAAAAACCATATGATTCGGTAAGTAAGAGATAGCATGTCTACACTTTATAGACAAACACAAGCGACAAAAAGAGACAACAAGAGACCATTTAGCGAAAATTTTGGCAGTTTACATTACAAAAAAAGTTGCTTTGTTGTAGCAATTCGCCGATGCATCTACCTTTCTTATTGTACCATGGTACAAGTATTGTACCATGGTACAATTTTGCACAAGTAATTCACAGAAATGTAAAATAGAATAAACAATTGCTTTTATTTTATAAAAATAATAAAAAATGCATTTTACTTTTCCGAAAAATGTGTACGTGTAACTACGGATTTACTTTCTCACACACACAAATCAGAAAAGCACGAAATTTCTATTTTTTTCAATGAATTTTAGGTTTCGAATTTTTGTTCCGATAATATCGATAGGCAAAACTATCTATCGATATTTAATTTTTAAGAAATAATCGATTTTATCGATATTGTCATCGATATTTTGCCGGCACTCCATTGGGAAATTTAAAATATTTTTTATTTTGTTATTAAATACTTTTTATTTTATATTAACCATTTTTTGGAAATGTTAACACGCTTATCTCTTTTTGGAAAATGTAGAGATGTACAAACTGATTTATGTACTTGTAGGGATCTCTAACAACTACTAATAAAATGTAGCGAACGGAGTGCCTTTTTCACGACTCCGTTTGGACTGCATCCGGATGCTGTAAAATTGTGAGGAATTGGAGTGCCTTTTTCACGACTCCGTTGAACTGCATCCGGATGTTGTTAAAATGTGACAAGTGGATGTGATTCTTTGGATTGCATCCAAATGCGGTTAAAATGTGAGGAATGGAGTGCCTTTTTCACGACTCCGTTTGAATTGTATCAAAACATGCCGTGAAAGAACTAGTCCACATTGCACTACTTCCAATTTATTTTGCTAGGTTATATATTCTCAATGTACCAACAACAAGCCGTATGAACTTCAAAAGCGATGTCGACAACAGTGCTCTATGTTACAGAGGTTTAATTAGCAAAGCTAAGAACATAAGGAGATCGCAATATTCAAATAAATAGTCAGTGCAATATTTACATTAGAAGACGATGGTAGTGATGCTACCCTAGCTTTAAGTAAATGTTTGTGTTTTTATTTGTACGTGATTATTGCGAACAGGGCGACGACGATACCAAAGTCCAGCGTTTATCTGTTTGTCGGCATATATTTCAAATGAATTTGAATTTTTCGGCATCATGCCCAACAGTGTAAAAACGGCCAAAACGACACAAAACTTTACCCAAACGTTGTATCTGTTTACAGCTGAAGATGCAATTGAAGAAATTGCGAAATATCGAGCTTTATTTAATGAAAACAACATTGTATAACAAAAAGGTCGAAGAAAATTCAATATTTAACAGTTTTCTTCTTTCTGGATTCACTTTGGCAGTTTTGTTGAGATGTGTGTTTTACTTACTATTTGTATGTAGTCAAGCTTAATCTCATGTTTGTTGTTTTCAAAATTAAAAACAACAAGTTTAAAGTGGGATCAGCGTTGCCAGTATTTTTAAGCCTCTTTTCCCCAACTTGTCCAAAACTTTTCCCCAAAATTCCCCAGATTTTATTGAATTTCCTCAAAAAAATCCCCAAAATTTTTTTTTTTAACAAAAAATTACAAAATATCAAAAGTAGTTTTATTTTACTATTGAAATTCATATCATTAAACTTGTAAAGTATTCTATACACTTATATATGAATTAAATTAACGAGATTGGAAACTACACTTTCAAGTGATTCAGAATCAGTAGTCTCATTGGATTTATATAAATTTGTATAATGAACGAGTTGTAACATTGATTTACGTGGGTCAAAATTTCTGCAACAAATGGAGTTGTTAGAAAATTGATTATTTATTCTAGTAACACGTACTGCATTTTTTTTTTTTTTTTTTTTTTTTTTTTTTGAATATGATTCTAAATAGAAGACTCTTTCTACTTAAGAATTACTTGTTGGAACGGAAAGCATATTTAATACCATCTCCAATTAACGAATGACAACATTTTCCTTTGCGAATCGTAAACATTCGTGGAGATTTTTGTGTTGACAACTGGTTCTAAAAAGGTTCGTATAGAGCTAAAATTATGTTGACCCAGTGAATTGCTGCAAAAATGGCTTTTATGTTTAAAAAAACTGCATATTTGTAGGCATCGGTTTCAGCATTTGTAGTAACAGCGTTTAAGATATTCGGCACTGGTCTTTTTAACTTTAATAATTGTTTACTCAAAAAAGGTGCAAGTCAGAATGAAAGCCTAGGTCCATGGCTCCTCATGGTAAATATGCCGAGTAGTTTTCGATCGATTCCACTATTTTTTTTATATCTTCTTAATTTTTATAAATGGTTTCAATATTCGAGTCCACAGGGAAAAATGCATATTAACAATGTGCATCGGTTTGAAAACTTAAATTAAGGCCCGTTCTTACATATTTTCTTTAAAATCCCGTTTTGTAATACCTTACTTTAAGAAAAATAAGGAATAAAGTTCGCATTACCAGGGATTTGTTATTACATCTTCCATTCCATTTCAAGGAAAACAGTCTGTATACATCAAATTTACTCAAATCGGATTGGTTGATTTGAATTTGCTCTCAAATTTTACTTGTTTTTGGGCGCACTTTAAATTTTAAAAGGAACACAAAGTTCCTTTTAGTTTATCTGACACTTATTATTAAAGCAAACTTGTAGGAATAAAAAACGGGTTATCTGTCCGAAATCGGCCAACATTTAACAACAAAAAGGATATTATAACGGGCCTAATACCCCGGTTACACTTAACCGGATTAACCCAGTGGGTTTGGATTTCAAATGTCAATTCCATAGCGCAAACGTTAAATAAATCCCCTCAAAGTGAGTTAACCCGGCAAAAAACTATAGAGTAACCGTGCTGTAAGCATATTTATCTTTTTTATAATTGGATACATGAATGTTAAATAAATGGTCTGTTCCAGTACTGCAAAAATCTATTAATTTTAATTTCATCATTGCCCATCAATCCGGAAATCATTTCTGCAGTTTAGTCCCCTTCAGCAGTAGAAATGATGGAAAACGTTATTTCAATTCAACCCACTGTTCTAGTACGCTGTCAGTCTCCGCATAATAACACTTCAGATCTGTCATAAATTATTACAGCTGCGACCAGTTAGTATATATATATGCATGTTATTTGTGCGTCACGCATGCTACTGCTGTTCACGTTCTGAAATTAAAAAAGATCAGATAATCTGAAGTAATTAGTCAAAAAAGAAATTCCCCAAAAATCCCCAAATATTTTTAAGATTTCCTCAACATTTTCCCATGGTAGAACAAAGAAGGTAAAGTAAGTACTACAACAAATACAACTCAACAACAACCACATAGGAATTTGTTTTTGTTTGTAACACTAGTGTCAAATAAAAATGTAAACAAAATAAGGAAATGTCCAAGGCCTACAGAACAAGGTCTAGTATAAGGTCGGCCAATAAGCCCAGCTGACTATTATGTTTGATGTCAAAAACATTATTGTGATTTAAAATACAAAGGAACTAAAATCACAATAATGTAAAATCTATTATGTTTGTTGTCAAATGTTGTTAACAGAACTCTGAATGGCCAACTGTATAAACTGTGCTACAGAAGGTCGGACATTCAGAGTACTGTTAACAACATTTGACAACAAACATAATAGATTTTACATTATTGTGATTTTAGTTTCTTTGTATTTTAAATCACAATAATGTTTTTGACATAAAACATAATAATCAGCTGGGCTTATTAGCCGACTTTATGTAGGCCTTGGAAATGTCTATAAATTGGAATTTAAAAAACTATTATTTTTCCACATTTGATTGAATATTTTGGAAAACATAAATGAAAACTCGTTAGATTTTCAATTTGAATGTTTCCATATCATTCCACCAAATGCATTACTTCTCGCAGAAAGTATAATTCTTGCAAATATGTTTGAGGTCGCTGGGAATTCATTGAAAAAGGAGAAGCTGTTTCAATCTCTTGTTTTTGAAATCAAAAAACTCATGTTTATTAGGGCTTTATTTTTTCAAACTTATCAAAGTACCACTCCATATTAACAAATGTTGTACCGCCTCTATAAGCGGTTTTAGTGTGCGGCACGTCGTTCGGACCTGGAGGAGGTTACATGTCATTTATAGGAAGAGTCTTTATGGGAAATAGTTTTTTTCTGATGAATAAATTTGTTCTTCAAAAAATATATATCCCTAATATACATCGAACATAGAAATAAATATATAAAATGTCGTATGGAATTTGACACTAACACTACAGCCCATTTCAGTCAGCTGGGTATTGCTGTTACCTTTTCTTGTTCTACCATGACATTTTCCCAATTCCCCAAGTCGAAATTTTTTCCCCCATTTCAGATAAAAATTCCCCAATTTGGGGAAAAATCCCCAATACTGACAACGCTGAGTGGGATGTAGTTAAAATTGATTACTTTTGGGGATGGCAGAGAATACTAGTTTCGTCCAACGCCACTTGGACTCATCAGTTCTCTTAGTTCTTTGTATTGAAACAAAGAACCCTTCCCCAATTTTATGACGACTCGAGCTCAAAAATAAGTGTGACTGATGAATTCGTTTTAATGCGAATTCAACCGAAAACACCTAAAAACTCTCGTAGCCGCATATGTAAACCAAATTAACTACTCCCACAGGGTTCTTTGTTTCAATACAAAGAACTTAAGGCCTGCGTACATAAGCCGCTCTGCCTGATTGCCTTGCTTTCCTGCTTCATTTCTGACGTAATAAAAATAATAGAATAAAGACGAAATTTTGAACTGGGTTGCCATCAGTTGGAAATTGGGTCGGCCTTCTTTGTTCTTTTATTTTTTATTGAAGCAGCAAAGCAAGGCAATCAGGCAAAGCAGCTTATGTACGCAGGCCTTAAGAGAACTGATGAGTCCAAGTGGCGTTGGACGAAACTAGTATTCTCTGCCATCCCCAAAAGTAATCAATTTTAACTACATCCCACTTTAAACTAGTTGTTTTTAAATTTGAAAACAACAAACATGAGTTTAAGCTTAACTACATACAAATAGTAAGTTTTCTTCTTTCAATAAAAGCCTTTAACAACTATAGCAAGAACATTGGCACCCTGTCACTTCTGAAATGAAACGTATCTCTAAAAATCGATGTCAAATGAATAATACTCAAGTTTTCTAACCAAAAGTCATCCTATGGAATGTTGTTAGAATTGGTATACTAAAAGGGGGTCTAAGAGGATTATTTCGCAGTGTTACATGGATTTTGGTCAAAACAAATTTGTAATACACTTTCCACATTATAGTGAAGTTGTAAATCAGTGGGATCTAAAACCATATATTTTCATTGAACTTTACATTTTGTTGCAAAAATTAAGTGGATCATTTGGACCAATAAGTAATTATGATAAAGCCTTTGCTTACACGTTTCCTCAAAGCTTTCTTATAAAATTAGTAAACGATTCACAAAATTTATGAACCCCCTGTTTTTGTAACTATTTTTTGTTCGTTCGTCTATATTCGTAATAATTTGGGCATTCATAGCTCAGTCCCTCGATGACATACAGATCTAATTCTTCGTATACACGTTCTATATATAGTTAAGAATTCCTCATTCAAAAATCAGCTATTCACATTTGCGCTAAGGCGAGTAAATCGATTTACAAATTTTGACAATTCGTGTGAGAACATACAATTTCTTTTACAAAAACAGGGGGTTATGTTCATCTCTCTACCATATTAAAATAAAATAAATTTTTTTTTGATAAATGTAGAAAAGAAGAATTTTGCCTGGGGTCGGAGTCGAGCTTTTTTTCACGACTCCGACTCCAGCAAAATTTGCTAGACTCCGACTCCGCAACCCTGCTTCATACCCCTCGCCTATAAACTTGACGTCGTCATGTTGAAGTCGTGCTAGTCTGAGCATCGACTTACAAATTGTCGAGTATGCCGACACACACACACTTAATATTAGGTCTGTCTGGTTACTTTCCCGGCAAGAATTGTCCAGCAAGAACTTTCTCAGAGAGTAAGTAGTTTTTATTCTCTTTTGCAAGAAAATTGTAAAGAGTAAACAGACACCTTCCCAGCAAAAACCAGCAAGCAATCAGCTGACTTGCCAAAACAGAACAATTTCTCCGCTAACTACGCGTTTACACCAGACAGTTTGTCTTCAAATACAACTCTGATTTACTAACACATACATACATTTGTCGTTTGTCTTCCAGCTGTCCATCATTTTTTCACAGACAGTAAGGAAGACAAATTTTTGGCATTTTTGTAAAAATAAGTAAGATAATAATTGAAATGTGTTGAAAACAAAAGAACATGAACAAAAACAAAATATGTGAACGGAAAACAAAAGGATGTCGATGATTTTCATTCAAAATTTTACAACTGTTTTTGCAGTTGTCGGGACGCCTACGTCACACAGGCAAGTTGTGGTATTTTGACAATCAATACATGAAGTCAACTGTCCAGTCATTTGTAAACGCAGGGTTAAGGGGTGTTTACGCTATCTATCAATAGGTGTGTTCGTTTACTCAACAATTTGTACAAATTAGCTCTGTTCCTTTACGTGCAAGAATCTTAAAGTTTTACCACTTTTTACACGAAAAGCGTTCCTTTACTTCTGACACCATACAATTCATATGGGTAAGTTTAAAACTTTTACTACTTTTGCCGGTTTTACCATTTTCAAAAGTAAAGGAACAAACCAATTGTTACAAGTCTAGTAACTTCTTGTAATCGGCTAAAGTCTTTTGCATTGTACTGTAGAGTAAACGAACAACATCCAGTAACAATTTGTACAAATTTTGAGTAAACAAACACACATAAGCTCTGTTCCTTTACGTGCAAGAATCTTCAAATTTTACCACTTTTTACTCGAAAAGCGTTCCTTTACTTCAGGCACCATACAATTCATATGGGAGCAGTTTACAACTTTTACTACTTTTGCCGGTTTTACCACTTTCAAAAGTAAAGGAACAGACCAATAATGTCATATGAGCTGTCAGTTCTTTTATCCATTCGACAACCTTTATGTTTGTCAAAGTCCATACCACTTTTAGTTTTTGCGTTCACACTTGCATAAAATTTCATATGACCACAAAATATAAACCACGCAAATAACACAATATTGTTAAAAAATTTAATCGCACTCACATTTTCGTTTTCTTTACCTATCTCCATCATTTTTGGTAAAATTGTTTTCTTCTAACAATTAATTTCTCAAGTGCATACGAAAATGCATGGCCGAATAGAGCGCTTCCTAAATGAAAAATCTACATATGAGTTGCCACATCATTTTGATAGATGAAATTTTTCATAGTGGTCACACTATGAGTACAACATTCACATATAGCAAATTTGACATCTCATATGACATTCATAGATAGTGTAAACACCCCTTAATGAAAGAACCAAAAATGTTGTATTTTATTAAAAATAAAAATTACCCAAAAAGGATTTTTTCCACTTTGCAACTTTGTTCTCCAGCAAGAATTTGCAAACTCTCAGTAAAAGAACTGTCAAAATGTCTCTCTCGAATCGCTCTCTTTTGCTGACTTTTTGTGTTAACAGACGACTTCCAGCAACAATTGGTACAAATTGTTACAAATTTTAGGGTAACCAGACAGACCTATTTATGCTTCGGGTCCTTGTCTTGGTAGTACTTATATTGCAATTTGTTTGAATTTTCAGGGCCAACAGGCCCAAATTTCTTGACGTTTTTTGTTAAATCATTTTTTAAAACGTCTCAATAAATCTCCTCTGTCATAGTTTCCTTCAAAATCTGGATGTCACCAACGTCACTGCTTGATATCCATACCATAACTGATAGTTTTCCGAACATTACGGTATGGATTAAATTTTTTCCATGGCTGTAAAGGCCTCGTCACATAAGAGGATTTCTGGCTTAATTCATTAAGTTGCATGTTCTTCCGGCTTTAAGTCAAAAGTGAAAGCATATGAAATCGTGTTTCGTCACACATTCAGCCGCGTAGAGAATCAGAAATCCGTTTTCGGAAAACTGTTTGAGGGCCAGGGAAAACTGTTTGAGGGCCATAATTTTAGTCCCAGCAGAAAATATAACGTCATCCCACTACTTAATGCTTGGTTTACATTTACGAAATCCACTCGATTTCAACTGTAAAATCCATAGGTTAAACATCAAATGAAATCCAATGGATTTCTGATGAGATTTCATTTGACGTTTGAGCTATGGAATTGACAGTTGAAATCGAGTGGGTTTCGTAAATGTAAACTTAGCATTAGATGACATGAAAAGTTGTCTGCAACAAGTCTGAATAGTTTCTATATATTGTGCTGGGAGGGCAATGGTTTTTACCTAATCACTCGTGATGAAGGCTTGTTATTATGTGGCACCTTTCTGACTTTTCCATGTGACACACTTTCTCCAAAATCTTACTTGATTAGAAAAATCAATTATCGCTGGGAAAATCCCACGATTTTATTGCACATTCATTAATTTTGAAATTATTTAGTTGACATCACAAAAACCAGGTACCTATACTTTTTCCCGTTGTTTCTGTTATTTATGACCGATTTCTGCATTTATTTGCTTGATGTTGTCATTAACAGGTAAATCAGCAGATACGTACAAAAGAATTTCTTGTAGTAATTCGTAATTAAAAATTTAAGGTAAGAACACATTGAGAAATTCATGCTTATCCAAGCCTGAATTTGTGTAAAGGAATAAAGAAATCCAAAATCGCATTTGAATTAGGTAGTACCTTGCCTTTATTCATTTACTTTAAATTGAGCGTGAACCAAGCAACAAAAGTCATTGTGTTTCTACCCAGCAAAAAGTTTGCATCCGCGGATGCAGTTAAATCACTAGAACAATTGCCGCTGGAGTACATCTTTTCCTATGAATTCACCTATGAATTTTACAAGAGAGCGCGCAGCTAGGATGCACTCCATTTTGCTTCCACGGCACACAGCTAGGATGCACTCCATTTTCGATCCAAATCACAGCCTTTGATGTAGTGTTTTGGATTGAATTTAAATGCACTCTAAAGATGTTATAAAATGCAAGCCATTGCAAATATCCCAAAATAAATAAAATACATTGCTTATTCGTGTAAAACAAGAATATTAACTTTATTACATTAACACAAATTATAAAAACTCTCCATTAAATTTGATCGTAACTAATAGCTCATTTAGACTAGCCATAAATCCTCGACTGGATTTAATAAATCCAGTACAAATCTCATTGCATTTAGATATACATTTTGGAGGATTTAAGTGGCAGTCAGCTGATTTTTGTTCATAGCACAATTACCAAGGTAGATGCATCAGACCATCTGAACGAATGTGAAACGTCAAAAGAATTTTTTGTAAATTGAAATCGTCTCAAAAAGCATACGTCAAATTACAAATGTATTGTTTAATACTGAAAATGTTAGCACATTATGCTACTAATGCTTACTAAAGAGCAAATAAATTATTATTTTATCGCAGTTTGCCCATCTAAAATAAATAAACGAATTATTTTATCGTTTAGACATCACAAATATTAGTCTTGATTGATTAAAATCAACTTTGTACATCAAAACAAATTTAATTTTTCTGCCTTGTTTACAAATTTTTACATTTTAAATTATTTTTAGTGTAGCAATTCACCGATGCATCTACCTTGTTTCTTGTGCCAGCTTGCAACTTTTTGTATTTTCTAGCAACATGTTGCTAAAAACAGAGTTGTATACGAGGATTTATGCCAGATTTAAAACAAATCCACTCAATAGGAGGATTTATTTTTGTATGGGAAATCTGGTAGATTTTGGCTGGATTTAGCAAATAAATCCTGATAATGCGCTAAATCCGGCTAATGGTGTCATATCTAAATGGCATATAAGTTTACTTCCTCTACTCTGCTTGTTATAACATAGAAATTGATATTGCTTCATCATCCAAATGGTTTTTCATTTTTCCTTCTACTTCAGTTCAGATTTCCAAAAAACTCCAACTCCACTTCAAAAATATTTTGCGTCTCGCGAATTACAGCAATGTTCATAACTTTAGTTTGTATTTCTTTATTTTTTATAAAACAGATTCTTAGAATTTTAACACTCTTTCTTGTGTTCAGAAAAAAGACTGTAGGGATCAAAAAATTGGCTTGTTTGGCTAGGGATCTTTAAGCGATTGCTTCCAAAATGTATCGAGCGCAGCGCATTTTCATAACTCCGTGTGGACTGCGTCGAAAGATGTATTGAAATCATAACTCTGGATTGAACTACTTCCAAACTTTTTTTCTGGGTACCTTAAAGGCCTCGACACATAAGAAGCATGGCATTCTTGCTGAAGTCATATCTGATAAAAGACTAAAGACCAAGTTCGACCTAATAAAAAGATTTCAGAATCCCATTTGAATTAGGTCGAACTTGGTCTTTAGTCATTTACCAGATATGACTAATACCTTGTTCATACTGACGGTAATTCGCTCTCTATTCATTGTTCGAGCCCAAATTATGTATTAATTACTTCATTTTCCATACAAAATTCTGAGAGCGAAGAACGATTTTTATACATAGTTCAATTTAAATTACTCTCCGAATTTATTGAAATAAATTAATTTTGACAGACAAAATTCAAAATTTATGAAAAACACGAACATTTTTAGAAAAACTGCAAACATTAATGAAAAGTAAACGGTGGAACGATTAGTATGCATTCAGATCATAGTAAATTTTGTCTTCTCTTCCATTGCAGTTGCATATTTTGTTCATTGTTTCAAATTCATGTACAAATCTAGAAACAAAAATCAAATGCCTGCCTGAAAGTCTGTATACCAAAAAGTTATTTGGCAGGTCTCTCTTTCGTTAATTTTGAAAATAGAAAACTTGAAAAATGTGTTGAAAACACCACAATTTTCAAAAAAAATAGAAAACATGAATGAAAAGAAAAGAATTTAAAATAAAATATATGTTTGAAGGAAAGACAATTATTTTTCCAGTTCATATCAACTAATTTTGCATGTCTTTTGGTTGAAACTTCCTTTAAAATCAGCAAACAAAATGTATGAAAATATGAACTATATTGGTATGTCGTCATGATACAATGATACAAGGTAACCTCACCCTCGCAGCTCACAGAGTTGTATTCGCTTTGCCGTCCCTTCATTGACAAAATGATTTTGACAAACTTTGTATGTATATGTTAAAATATACATACATATGTCACTTATGTTTACATTTTCAATTTCAATTTAAATTTTTCCTATAATTTGGAGTCGATTATTAATGTTCGTTCGTCCGGCTGGAGTATAACTCTCGAACGGATCAGCCGATGTGGTGCACATTTTGGTCCTCGTTACATTATATCTAAACTAGTTCAATATTTTTCGCTGATGTGGTGCGTACGGGTAAGTAACCAGTTTGGTCCATAATTTGCATATCGTAATATTTCTTCTTGATATAGATGATAGATCGACTGTATCGGTCTCATCCCTTGGGTGTCTCCCACAGAAAATGTTGGCATAAATGCAGTTTGGACGCACGTCATGATATATTTTGCAGCATGCAGGATTTTTCGTGGGAAAATACATACTTCCGCTTTGTCCGAAATTTGCACATCAAAAAAGTTCTTCCAAACGTGCAACAAATCAAAGAACAAAAATGTTAGAGGATCGATTTGACATTTTTCCCAAAGGTATTCCTTGCGGTCTTGTTTAGAGCGATATAATGTGTTTTTTGGACAAGCGAATGCTTCCAGACATATTAGTCTAAAAGCTTCAAGAATTCCCACTGGTGGTCACAATAATTGAAAGGAGAGAGTGCGATTGGACCAACTTTTGCACAACGTAATATTTCTCTCAAATATGCGTCCTTGCTTCCTGACATGAGCCAAAGCTCAAAAAATCCTACGGTAATCAACCAAAATGGTTGTTTGGCACAATAACTATCGAGGGAAATGACTCCTAAAAATAGATCAAGTGCAAGATGGACTAAGGCGTGTCGAAAAGTTTATAGCGCGTATTCGTAATCATGACTACAGCACTTGTTAATATATGTTTTATTTAGATGATATGTATTTTTGCATCATTGATGTTTAATAATAAAAAATTGGAAAGTTATTATGGCTACAACATTGTATTATTTTGTGCCGGGGGGAATTAACACATTCTGAGATATGGACCCGAAATGACACACTATTTAGTGCCACTCCTTCTCTCGCACTAAAGTTTTTTCCGTTTTTAATACCTACCCCACAAACGCATAAAATGCTATTTATTATTTTTTTATTAGGACATTTTTCAGCCTTTATTATTTTGTGTACAGCCGTAGAAGAGATTCTAATCAAAAAGCAGAAGACTAGGGCTGACTTCCGTATCGTCAGATGCTATGTTGTTTTTAAACTTCGTCAACATATTTCAATAAATGCATCAGAAATATAAATGATACATGTTTGGTTTTTAACTTCGTTAATAATGCGCAATTGCGACGTTCTGATCTACATAGCTTCGCATTTGTTAAGTATCACGGCATTATGAAACACAATACTTCAGACATTTGCAGTCATTTGCCAAGCATCTGACGTTACAAAATTCAGCCTACATATATTACAAATAATGGATAATAGTTTGGTGGCAACACAGAAAAGTGGCTCTTAACCAATTCAACGTTGTTCTCATTGAGATCTTGAGACGGCGGACATGAGGGAAGACCTTGATGCGCAGATCACAGACAAGCTTGCTGATTGTTTCAGTTTATTAAGGCGAGACAAATAGGTATTAGCCATCTTGGGTTGACTGAAGTTGCATTCCTTCGATGACAAAACGATTCTCAAATGACAAAACGACCAACAATGCCACAATGAGCCAATTTCAACAAGTTCCGCTTGTCAACACTTGTGTTTCAATTCCGGGGAATGTTACGGAAATCACGACACAAGGATTCGTATACGCAATATACGATGAAGGGTCCACAGCAGGCAATGCGACGACGGTCGGGCATGGTTCCACAGTCAGCACGGAAGCGTTACACATTTGGTATTTTGCAACATTTGTACTTCATCAGAAACGATAAATGGCCTATAAATATGTCATCAATGTTGTGACCCTTAGATTGGACAAAGGTTGTTAAGCCGGAAGCAGCGATGACAGCGTAGCTGGTTTAGTAGTTGGTAGGGTACCATTGGGGAAGTCTTAGTAGGGGCGAACATGCGAGGCGGTCACAAAGCAACTGTCAAGAGCGATGACTACAACAACAACCACCACGGACTCGGGGAATACAAGCAACAGCACCTGTAACAAGCAACACACATTCTATATATAAAAATGTAATTCCATACATCAGCGCTCCAATTCAATTACTTACCAGCCTTTTCGCTGACAATGAAATACGTTCTACGCTAGTTACGGTCATCAATTGATGAATATCGTTGACGACATCAAGGACAATGGCTTCCTTAAACACTGCTCGCAAGCAAACGCTCTTTTCCTTGATTCATCCATTTCCCAATATACGAGACAACTTTTCGCATAGTTTGTGTATCTGCAGTCCGGAATTATACTAATTAAATGAATCACGAAAAGAACACACTTTCTCCCGCAATAGTGCCAAAGATGATGCTACATCGCTTGGCTAATTTAAATAATTATTAACTGAAATGTATTTGTTACAAAAAATTATATATGTACTAGATAAAATGTAAACAAACAATATTTTGTTATTGTTGTCATTGCCATACAATAACAACAACTTTCATATTGTTTGGAATGCAGGGTTGTATTTGGCAGCTCAAGGACGGTTTTTTCAAATGAGATTACCTTCTTATTCTGCCATGGTATGTCGTATGAACGGGTTAATTCGTAAACGTAATTGTGAGAACGAACAAAGTAATTATAGAACTGGTATGAACAATGCATTAAGCAAGAATGCGATGCATCTTATGTGTATAGGCCTTAAATTTTTAAAAATTCACCGTCTGGGGGCATGGTAGAACAAGAAAAGGTAGCAGCAATACCCAGCTGACTGAACTAAGCTGTAGTGTTAGTGTCAAATTCCATACGACATTTTATATATTTATTTCTATGTTTGATGTATATTAGGGATATATATTTTTTGAAGAAAAAAATTATTCATCTGAAATAAAAACAATTTCCCATAAAGACTCCTTCATATCATTGACATGTAACCTCCTCCAGGTCCGAACGCCATGTCGCACACTAAAACACCACTTATAGAGACGATAAAATATTTGTTAATATGTGTGGTATTTTATTAAACTTGAAAATAATAAAGCCCTAATAAACATGTGCTTTTTGTTTTCAAAAACAAAAGATTGAAACAGCTTCTCTTTTTTCAATGAATTACGAGCGAACCCAAACATTTTTGCAAGAATACTACTTCCTGCGTGATATTGTGCATTTAGTGGAATGATATGGAAACATTCAAACTGAAAATCTAACGAGATTTCATTCATGTTTTTCAAAATATTCAATCAAATGTGAAAAATTATTAGTTTTTTAAATTCCAATAATTTATAGACATTTCCTTATTTTGTTTACATTAATATTTGACACTAACGTTCCAAACAAAAACAAATTCCTATGTGGTTGTTGTTGAGTTGTATTTGTTGTAGTATTAACTTTACCTTATATTTGTTCTACCATGGTGTGGGGGTTTGTACCAATAAATTCAGAAGTAAAGGCCTGGGTACATAATCTGCCTTGCCTGATTGTCTTGCTTTCCTGCTGCATTTCTGACGTAATAAAAATAAAAGAATAAAGGAGGCCGAGCATGGCAGAACTACAAGGTATCACACCAGCTGATCGAATATGAAAAGCCAAATCCCTTTATAAAAAAATTATTTTTGTTGTAATTTCCCCAACAACATAAAGAAAGTTTTGACATAACATATTCAAAATTTTACGATGCCACTACCTGGGTAATTGTGCCATGAGGCCGAGCAAATTTTGAACTGGGTTGCCCTTTTCTTTTTTATTCTTTTATCAGAAGTAAGCAAGGTAGGCAGGCGAAGCAGCTTATGTACCCAGGCCTTAAAGGCCTGCGTACATAAGCCGCTCGGCTTTCTTACTTAATTCATTTCTGGTAATGGAATAAAGAAATGTCAGAACCACATTTCAATTAGGTCGAACTTGGCCTTTGGTCTTTTACCAGAAATGAATTAAGCAAGAAAGCCGAGCGGCTTATGTACGCAGGCCTTAATTCTTGCTCAAATTTGCCACAGGTAAAATAAAGTGGATTTTAGTATTTTAAGATTGGCAATTTTTTTTTAACTGCTGTGACTATATGTAGCATCCAATTGAAATATAACTGCAATAACCACATCTATCAACCGATTTTCTTTAAAACGGTACTGCCCGATTTACGATATTTTTTATTTTTATTTCTTTTTTATTTAGAAACAACTTTACATTAACTCAAAGCCATCTGGCCAGAAAAGATTAAATCATATTATATAGATTTATGTTTATATTTTTGGGGTTTTAGCGACACTTTATAACAGACTTGTATAATTTGGTATTTCAAGGTTTTGAAAGGTACCAAAAATTATTAAAATATGCCAATGTTTTGGTTTAGACCCCATACAACGGGACCAACCTGTTCAAAGAATTTTGACCATTGTGGGCGACAAAACTTAAAGGAGAAAACTGTCAAATGAAAAAATTATAAAGGAAATATTTTTCGTTTCAGATTTTAATAGAACAAGAATCCAGCCCCAGCTGTTCGAATATGAAGTGTCAAATCCCTTTATAAAAAATTATTTTTGTTTTTATTTCCACAACAACATAAAATAAGTTTTGATATAACATATTAAAAATTTTACGATACCTGTTCGAATATTAAGTGTCAAATCCCTTTATAAAAAATATTTTTGTTTTAATTTCCCCAACAACATAAAAATATTAAAAATTTTACGATGCCACTACATTGGTAGTTGTGTTATTTTGATTGGCATAAACTTGTTACAATTAATAAGTTTGTCCTTTTACTTTATATTTTTTACAAAATGATATCTGGAATAGAGCAAATGTGAACTTACCCTGTAGCATGGCAGAACTACCAGGTAGTGGTATCACACCAGCTGATCGAATATGAAAAGTCAAATCCATTTATAAAAAAATTATTTTTGTTGTAATTTCCCCAACAACATAAAGAAAGTTTTGACATAACATATTCAAAATACCTGGGTAATTGTGCCATGCCCTGTAGTTTTCAACAAATACAACTCAACAATAACCACATAGAAATTTGTTTTTATTTGTAAACGTTAGTGTCAACGTACATGTAATAGCCCGTTTCCACGGTACGTCGTTCGTTCTCTATTCGTTGTTCGACCCATAACTACGAATAAATTACTTATTTTCCCACACAAAATTCTATGAACGAACGACGATTTTTCTACGTTGTTCGATTAGAAATACTCTCTGAACGACGAATAAGTATGTCCCATCCCTAACAAATGAGAGCATTTATCGAAAAAATTAATGATGACATGTCTAAATTCAAAATTTAAAAATTTGTTGAAAACACAAAAATTTTTAGAAAAAAGGAAAAAGATGAATGAAAAATAATGAACTAAACATTTTATACAGATGCAGAAGGAAGATGGTTGTGTTTCCTTTTTAATTCCACACACATTTCTTGTCCATTATTTCAAAATCGCGTAAATAATCAGAAACAAAAAGGAAACAAATAACTGAAAGTCTGTATACACAACTATTGTTTTGACATGTCTCTCTCCCTTTAATTTTGAAAATAGAAACATATAAAAATATTTTGAAAATACAAAATTATTCAGAATTTATGGAAAAAATGAATGAAATGTGTGTAGTTAAATATAGAAGATACATTTGAAGGAAAGTCTATTGCTTTTCCTATTTATTTAATGTATATTTTATGTGTTTTCGGTTAAAATTTTCGTGAAAACAAGGAAACAAAATTGAAGGACATTTTGTTTATGTTTCTGTTAATTACGAATGGTGTCGTGGAAACGGGTTAATTCGTGTACGTCGTTCGACAGGCGAACAACGTAATTGAAACGCTCGTGTGAACATGACATAAGCAAAATAAGGAAATGTCTATATTTGATTGGAATTTAAAAAACTAATAATTTTTCACATTTGATTGAATATTTTGAAAAACATGAATAAAAACTCGTTACGCCATGTTCATACCAGCAGTTGAATCACGTTGTTCGCTCTCATAATTACGTACACGAATTAACCCGTTCATACGAAATGGTATATAATTCATAGCAACATGATTCATATTTTCATTTAGTCCCGGTCCACACTAGCGTGAATTTCATCAAAAAATTTCATGAAATTAGGCGTTCTTAAATCGAATTCCCCACTACAGCAATTTTATAATTTTACTCTACTATGGAAGTCGTTCTAGAGACGCATAATTTCATGCAATTTTTTCAATGAAATCACTCTAGTGTGGACCGGGACTTACTGATTTTAAAGAAAGTTTCAGCCCAAAGACGAGTAAAATTAATTGATATGAACTGAAAAAATATTTGTCCTTCTTTCAGATATCTATTTAATACTAAATTATATTATTTTCATTCATGTTTTCTATTTTTTCTCACAATTTTGGTGTTTTCTTTACATTTTGTTAATTTTTCTATTTTCGAAATTAACGAGAGAGAGGCCTGCCAGAAAAACTTTCTGTCACACGCAAAAAAAAATCGGCCTCTCTAACATATGCCCCAAACATATTTTGCAGCAAACATATATATGTTTGTAACAGTCCCAAACATAATATATGTTTGGGTCTGCAAACAAATATATGTTTGGGTGGAAGCAAATATATGTTTGGGTGCAAAGATATTTATGTTTGGGTGCAAAGATATATATATGTTTGGGTGCAAAGATATATATGTTTGGGTGCAAAGATATATATGTTTGGGTGCAAACAAAGATATGTTTGGGTGCAAAAAAATACAAACCCAAAAGGCACAAAAAAAAACAAACACATGCACCAGTGGGCGCTTACTGAGAGCAAGGGAGCGTAAAATTCAATGTAAAACACCTTAAAATGTGTGCTCACTTGCTCTCAGTAATGTCATGTTCACTCGAGCGTTTCAATTACGTTGTTCGCCTGTCGAACGACGTACATGAATTAACCCGTTTCCACGACACCATTCGTTATTAACAGAAACATAATCAAAATTTCCTTCATTTTTGTTTCCTTGTTTTCACGAAAATTTGAACGGAAAACACATAAAATATACATTAAATGAATAGGAAAAGCAATAGACTTTCCTTCAAATGTATCTTCTATATTTAACTACACACATTTCATTCATTTTTTTCATAAATTCTGAATAATTTTGTATTTTCAATATATTTTTATATGTTTCTATTTTCAAAATTAAAGAGAGACATGTCAAAACAATGTTTGTGTATACAGACTTTCAGTTATTTGTTTCCTTTTTGTTTCTGATTTTTTACGCGATTTTGAACTAATGGACAAGAAATGTGTGTGGAATTAAGAAGGAAACACAACCATCTTCCTTCGGCATCTATATAAAATGTTTAGTTCATTCATTTTCATTCATCTTTTTCCCTTTTTCTAAAAGTTTTTGTGTTTTCAACAAATTTTTCAATTTTGAATTTAGACATGTCATAATTAATTTTTTCGATAAATTCTCTCATTTGTTAGGGATGGGACATATTTTTTCGTCGTTCAGAGAGTATTTCTAATCGAACAACGTAGAAAAATCGTCGTTCGTTCATAGAATTTTGTGTGGGGAAATAAGTAATTTATTCGTAGTTATGGGTCGAACAACGAATAGAGAACGAACGACGTACCGTGGAAACGGGCTATAAGAACTCACTGGCTATCTCTATAGTATACACACAAATGTTGTGGTTTTTTATTGAAAGGCAAAAGAACAACAAACACATAGATATATACAAAATTCCAAAGAAATACATAACACACTTTAACAAAAGAAAACATATATTTGTTTGCAACCGGTCCCAAACATATATTTGTTTGGATCCAAACATATTTCTAACATAAATTTTTCTGCCTGCAGGCATTTGATTTCTGTTTCTAGATTTGTGCGCGAATTTGAAACGATGGACAAGAAATACAACTGCAATGAAAGAGAAGATAAAATTTGCTATGATTTCAATGTACGCTAGTCCTTAAACCGTTTGCTTTTCATTCATGTTTTACAGTTTTTCTACAAATGTTTGGGTTTTTAATAAATTTTTAAATTATTTATTTTTCCTGTCATAATTAATTTATTTCGATAAATTTTCTCATTTGTTAGAGATGGGACATATTTTATCGTCGTTCTGAGAGTAATTTATATTGAACAATGTACAAAAATCGTTGTTCGTTCTCAAAATTTTGTATGGGAAATGAAGTAACTACATCGTAATTTAGGTTCGAACAACGAATAGAGAGCGAATTAGCCATAGTATGAACAAGGCATTAGATGTTCAATTTGAATGTTTCCATATCATTCCACTAAATGCATAATTTTTTGCAGAAAGTAGAATTCTTGCAAAAATTTTTGAGGTCGCTGGTAATTCATTGAAAAAAGAGAAGCTGTTTCAATCGTTTGCTTTTGAAAACAAGAAAGCACATGTTTACTAGGGCTTTATTCTTCTCACACGGTGCTCTTGAAACAATTTTAAATGGAAGGTGCTTACACCTCGAAAGTTTTTGCGGATTCTGAAAGTACAATGCTTATAGATGAGAAAAATCAAAAAACAAAAAAAAATCGCCGGAGCGCTTTTTAAATAAATCGCGATTTAAGTTGACATTTTTAGGGGTGGTTTAGGTTTTCACGATTTTGCTTAAAAACCGCAAGTCCTATCAAAATGGGACTAAAGAAAATGTTGTAGGTATGAAAATTCTGTACAAGATTGACATTTATGGTATTCTCGTCGGTTTTACCGTTTTTGAGATATAGAAGTTCTAATTGGGACAATTCAAATTCAATTCAATTCTGTATAGCCCCCTTATAAAACAATGTCATGACTGCAAATTCCCAACTTAAACTTATATATCTAAAAAAATGTTACAACTTAGCTTTAAGATTTTCTCAGGTCCCATATCGATAAGACTTACCGTATTCAAGCAAAATCGCGAAACCCTAACAAAAAAACCTAAAAATGTAAACTGAGCTTCTTTATCTCAAAAATGGTACAAGCTGGGAACAAATGATAAACGTCAATCCTCTAGAGAAATTTCACAGCTACAACATTTTCTTTAGCTCCATTTAGACTGGACTTGCGGTTTCCAAGTAAAATCACGAAAACCAAACAAACACCTAAAAAAGTGAATTTTGACCGCGATTTTTTTAAAAATCCCTACAGCGATTTTTTCTTGTTTTTGGATTTTTCTCATCTATTAACACTGCTGTTTCAGAATTCACAAAAACTTTCCCTGTGTAAGCGGTTTTCATCAAAAGTTAGTTAAGACGCACCCTTCATGACATTGTTTTATAAAGGGGCTATACAGAATTGAATTGAATTTGAATTGTCCCAATTTGAACTTCTATATCTCAAAAACGGTATAACCGACGAGAATACCATAAATGTCAATCTTGTAGAGAATTTTCATACCTACAACATTTTCTTTAGTCCCATTTTGATAGGACTTGCAGTTCTTAAGCAAAATCGTGAAAACCTAAACCACCCCTAAAAATGTCAATTTAAATCGCGATTTATTTAAAAAGCGCTCCGGCGATTTTTTTTGTTTTTTGATTTTTCTCATCTATAAACCTTGTAGTTTCAGAATCCGCAAAAACTTCCGAGGTGTAAGCACCTTCCATTTAAAATTGTTTCAAGAGCACCGTGCTCAAGTTTAACAAAATACCAAACATATGGTCTGTTCCTTTACTTTTGAAAATGGTAAAACCGGGAATAGTAGTAAAAGTTGTAAACATATAATGTATCGTGTCTGAAATAAAGGAACGCTTTTCGAGTAAGAAGTGGTAAAACTTGAAGATTTTTGCACGTAAAGGAACAGAGCTATATTAACAAATATTGTACCGCCTCTATAAGCGGTGTTTTAGTATGTGGCATATCGGTCGGACCTGCAGGAGGGTTACATGTCAATGATATGAAGGAGTCTTTATGGGAAATAGTTTTTTTTTCTGATGAATAAATTTGTTCTTCAAAAAATATATATCCCTAATATACATCGAACATAGAAATAAATATATAAAATGTCGTATGGAATTTGACACTAACATTACAGCCCAGTTCAGTCAGCTTGGTATTGCTGCTACCTTTTCTTGTTCTACCATGATGTTGTTCTTTTAATATCCCAATAATTTGCAACAAAACAAAAAGCATTTGATTTCCAATTGATGGAAACATCTAAGATATTTTATTCGGTTATGTAATTTAATTAAGAAACAAAACGTTCATTAACAATTGTTTTTGAAATCAAAAGTACATATCTTCAACTTTATGTGGTTACAGTGTTTTATTATGACGTGCAATAAGTGTTCGCATCCTTTGTACCAACATTTTGTACGTTTGTGGTACATACACACTATTTGTTACATTTGGTTTTCATCGGTGAGTTATACATACTACATACAGTGTTTTATATAGCTACATATGTATATACATTTAATAAAATTCCAACAGTTAACCTTATAACTTTTTCGAATTTTTGTATATGGAGCATAGGGGATACATAAAATATTTATTTATTTCTCTTAATATAGACTGCTGTTGGGGCAGGTCTTAGACCTTGATGTGATTTAAATTGCCTTTCTTGGCTGCAATTGGTAGTTTGTCACCTTCCAAAAATGGATTCACTGCGGCAGATGCTGGAGATATACCAAAGTGCTTCTTAACTGGTGCATTGGAATTGTCAATCGTATTATCACTTTGAAATTGATGCATTAGGAATTTTTCCATTGTTGAAGCCATCTCACTGTTTCCTGCACTTGAGTCCTGACCAGCACAATCAAACATATGTTCACTGTCACAAGTGCAATCCTGCGCTGCTTGATATTCGCGACTGAATAATGCTGTGTTTTCGAAATCGGATATACATCCAGCACTTTGATCATAGCCCTGAGGACAGGGATTTGGTGGATTACAATAGGCTGGCAAACTCGCATCTGTCTTAATTAAAGTTGGAAAATGATTGGGGGCTTCACCCATACCACCGGATACATATTGATGACCCCACAATGAACTGTGTTGCATTAATTCCTGGTCACGTATGGATGGGTTATTGCCACCTGGAAAAATATTACGATATTCATAATCCTCGGGTGCATTTTGTCCCGAAGAACGTGATACTAAATCCAAGCCCTTTGGCAAATCTGTGTCAATGTCGAAATAATTATTAAGTGGGTCGTTTTCCTTTTCCATTCGATTTAACAGCTCCGTAAGAAGTACATCAGCAAAAATGCTTTCCTTCGACATTGGAGCATATGCCGAAACAATCGGGCCAGCTGTTATAGTCACTAAGAAAAATATGAGTTTCGTGGCCATTGTCGTTTCCATGAAAATTTCTAAAAAAAAACTAACAAAATCTTGAATTTAATTTCACATTGTTTACAAAGTTTTCATTAGTTACAAAACGGGTTTAATTTAGCAACGTCTATGTAGTTAAATTTTATAATTTACCTTTCTGTGTGATTTTTTTTTTATTTTTTCCTTTTTAGCACTATACCGTTATCGATTTTCCGAATGTTTGCCAACACAACAACAAGTGTGTGTGTATTCAGTGGACGTCATTATTTGGTGTTGCATATTTTTAGGATGTGAGTAGTTGGTAATACATAGATTTATGTCGTGGGTAGTTGGTATTGCATACTTTTAGATAAAGATGACTTAAAGTACGTTTACATATAGCCGGATTTAATATATCCACTGGATTTCAAATCTACAATCCAAAAAGCTCAAATGTAAACATGACCACATAGTGCACCAATAGTCGACACTTTAAGGATTTTGTTATCTTCAGTCTTATACTATGTTTACATTTACGAAATTCACTCGATTTCAACTGTCAATTCCATTGCTAAAACGTCAAATGAAATCCAATCGATTTCAGATGAGTTTTCATTTGACGTATACGCAAAGGAATTGACAGCTGAAATCGAGTGGATTTCGTAAATGTAAACATAGTATAATGTCCTTCCGAGTCTAAATCACATTTGGCACGGCGGTGCCGATGATTTTCGGCAATTTACACGCACACAAAGTTAGCTGACAATATTGTTTATGCCGACTACTGGGACATGCCGACATTAGGAGCACTTAAGGCCTGAGTACATAAGCTGCCTCGTCTAGTTGCCTTGCTTCCATGGCCCAATTACAGGTCCTCCAGCAAGCGAATTCAAAGAAAAACAAAGATTTAAAATGTCAAAATCATGGCCCAATTATACAGGTCCTCTCTCAAGCGAATTCAAACAATAACAAAGATTTGAAATGTCAAAATTCATAAACAAAGGCGAAAAATTTGATTTCGCCGACACGGAATATGTTTGAGGCGAATCTCTTTATTGTCAATTAAGGTAGATGCATACCATGGTAATTGTACCATTTTCCGAGAAAAGGTGTTGACGCAGTTATTTTTGTTTGGCGTAACAGAATATACCAGCTGATCGATCTTTAACTGCCAAAATAAGTTATTGTAAATTAAATTCTAACACAAAACACAACAAATGTTGACATTTTACGTGTACAACATAAAGTTGATTTGTTTTCTTTTTTCGATATACATCTACCTGTTCCACTACAGTTTGGCATTTCTCTACCTCACAGCGAATTCAAATGACAAATATGAATTTTGACAGCTCAAATCAAAATCATTTGTTTTTGAGAGAGGACCTTTATAATTGGGCCATGGTCAAAATTCATAAACAGAAGCGAAACAATTTTTTGAGGCGAATTTCTTTCTATCAATTCAGGCAGACATACAGTGCTGCTCAAAACATTTGCAACTCAGATGCCTATATCACATTTAGACTATTTTTAAGGACATTTCATGTTTTGAAATATATTTATTTTTACAATTTGATTCTATATTGACCCTACTTTCAAGATTTTAAAATGCTTATTCAGTTCTTAACACTTATGTTACAGAAATGTGTGAAATGTCGGATGATCACTTGTTTTGGTCTGCTCAAAACATATGCAACTCCGTGGTTCGAATATTTATTACCTAATTTTTGTTGAGTTTTTTGGTTTTTTGTTTGGCATAAGATGGGTTTTAATCAAAAGAAGGGGGCAAAAAGCTTTCATGAGAAATATATTTTATGCCGCCTATGTTTAATGTTGACAGACAAGTATGCCGAAAACAAGACATTTCTAATTTTTTAATAAAAACAAAAGTTATGGTCCGAAATTTGCATCAAAGATATGACAAATTTTCATTTCTGAAAATTGTGGATCCAACGCAGTCCAGAAATAAATATAAGAACATGACAATATTTAAAATTGAGCTGTATACCGCGTAAAAATTACTAAAATTGCGATAAGATGGGAAGGAGGTGAATGTACAACTAGATCTACTGCAGGGGATAATCAAATAATGATGCGAATTATTAAGCAGATCCCCCAGAGGACATCAACAGACGTTAAATAAAGGCTTTACATCGATAAATTTATACATATATACCGGTGTCCCAATATGGGCAAATTTTAGGAAAACAGTAATTTCCATGAAAAGTTCCATTTCCAAATTTTGCAAAAAATGTTTGGAATTGATTTTGGAGGTATAAAATCGAGTATTTTTCGTCGACTTAAATCAATATTTGAGTTATATGACTTGAAAAAATGTTCTTTATCACCAAGTCGAATGATTATCGATTTTGTCCTCTTATACAAAAAAGTTGACCCAAAACGAAGATGGTGTTTTAAAAAGGGGTCAATAAACAACCAACCTACAAAAATATTTGCTTTTCAAATCCATAAATTACCTCAGAACTTCATATATAAAAAGTGAAGTAGTCATTCCAGTTACAAATGTTTTGAGCAGCACAGTATACAAAACATTTTCCGAGAAAAAGTTGTTACTGTAGTTATGTTTGTTTGACGAAACAGCATTTTACAACAACAATGTTTTTGTAGAAAGTAAAATGATTGCTTAAGTCTGGAGTATTCCCCCCTTGGCTTAACGTCATCATTGCTTTCTTTGCAAAGAGTAATGTTTTCAATACGCACTGACAGCTTGCAAAATTTACTGATCGCTACCAATATCATGATCCCAGCGAAGGGAATTATCAATTGGCTTTTCAGTTTTTGAAATGATGATTTTTCTAGTGAAAACCTGAACTCTTTAAGCATCGAGTATTCTCATGTTAATGAGAATGATGCTCACTCCTCGGCTTTACAAAAAAAAACACCAGTACAAAATATTTGCAAGCTGACAGGACGATTCAACTAAGAAATCATCGATTTCTGTAAGTTGAGATAACATCAACACAGTTACCTGGGATTCAATTGATGTCCAACGATTGTATCAGATCATATCGACACCTCCAAATAATAGTATGCTAAGTCTAAAAAGTGAGTTTTGCAGGAGAAGCTCTCAAAGTTTGGAAATTTTTTTGTACTTCAGTACTATGCTAAGTCAATATTTGTTTATAACTTCTGTTCGGATTGACCGATCATTACCAAAATTAGACAGAATTTAAGTTAAAGGACGTTCGACACCTCCAAATTATAGTTTGCTAATTCTGAAAAGCGAGTTTTGCAGGACAAGCTCTAAAAGTTTGGAAATTTCTTTGACCTTCAGTACTATGCTAAGTAAATATTTGTTTATAACTTCTGTTCGGATTGTCCGATCATTACCAAAATTTGACAGAATTTAAGTTCAAGGACGCTAAATATAAAAATGTAAAGAACTTATA
Organism: Musca autumnalis; assembly: GCF_047663935.1. Lineage (NCBI taxonomy): Eukaryota > Metazoa > Arthropoda > Insecta > Diptera > Muscidae > Musca > Musca autumnalis. Next base: position 119,284,104 of record NW_027411644.1, on the reverse strand, counting down.
AACACGCTAAGTCGACTTAGCATACTATTGTTTGGAGGCGTCGATATTACAAGGCAATTCGAGAACTTCTACACTGCACCCCGCTTATTTACCTCTCTGCTTAACTGCCTTTCCCGTTTAATTGCCTAACAATCTGAATCCCCAAAGTTTTTTCATATAAATGAGTTGAAACTTAACTACTTTTCTATATGTACCCAATTCGGATATTTGCCCGTCAAATATTTCCCCAAAAAGAACAGTTAATAATAGCTTTGTTCCTTTACTTTTTTAATGGTAAGAGTGGTAAAAGAGAAAAGTGTCAAAATTGCTCTCTCATGAACATTTTTACCAGAAAAGTAAAGAAACGGAAAAATTGTAGATCTGGCAGCTATGTCAAAAAGAAACATAAAAAATCAATTTTCGTCTTTTATTTCACAGTTTTTAATTTAGTTTTGTCAGCGTTCGACTTTTTCTTCTGTTTTTCGTCCATTTTCTTCTTCATTGTGAAATAATCGTCAAACAAAAGTCGAAAAATCAATTCTGCAATTTTTTACCTGCAGAAATTTGTCTGGTAGCCTGTGGTAGAAGAGAAATTCATTTTCGCTCTCTCCTCTCTCACTCTCTTAAAAATTGCTTCCAGTTTTGCCACTTTTCGGGGTTAAGGAACGCTTTGCAGGTTAAACATGGTAACAAATGGTAAAAATTGTAACCTCAGGTAAGTAAAGGAACACAGCTAATGTTTTTTTCGGTTTATTACCCGCACTGCTGTATTTATGAGAAAATTAATTTCGACGACTACGTGAATTGTGATGAAGATGTCCAGTGTTATGTTATGGTGTTATGTTCACTGATGACTAAATTTCTTATTGATTAAATAATATAACTTATATATTTTTAGACTTTATTATAGACCGTTTTGTTTTTTGGCGATTATGTTCTAATTGTTGTCATTTTTTTGTAGGGCTGAGATGAGATTTTTGTAACTACCCACATGAGGTAGTTATGCGGGATTTTCGTAACTGCCTTTCCCGCATAACTGCCTCAATTTTTTGGAATTTTATTAGAGGTAGTTAACCGGGGTGCAGTATGTAATTTGCACCAAAAATTCCGCGGAATCTATTAACTTCCTGAGAAATCTGAGGAAAAACGTGCATTTATCGACGTCCAGGAAGGTATATTTCGCACAAGAACAACTTCAAAGCTTTCTAGGGTTTCAAGATTTGCAATCTTACACTAATTTTGTGCTTTTTTTAAAATACAATTCCCGAAAAAACCAAAGAATTACGCAAGGTTCGGCTTTAATGAGCTATAAAGGAAGTGCGTCCTTAAATAACGGCATTAAACCCCCAAAAATTATTCGCCAAAACTAGAAAATGTATAAATTTTGCTGCTAATTCCATAAATTGTACGGTAATACACATATGTATTTCCTTGGGGTGTATGTAAACTTTTGTCCCCATCATTTTTGGTTTTTGTAAAATTTACCGTTATTTGTATTAAGGAATATACTTTTGTTGTATTAAATATCTGGCCTGTTCCCGTACTTTATTAAGTGGTAAAAGTCGTAAAAGTTGTAAAAGTCGTAAACGATTTTCATATAAATTTTGTGTACGGGAACGCAAAATGTGTAAAAGTGGTAAAAATTGTAAAAACTTTTTAGTTCTGGAACAGAGCTATTGTGTATAAGCGAGAAGAAATAAAACTGTATACTTGGAATTTCATAAAAATCATTACTTACCCCATAACCCGAGATTTATGGGGTGTATGTAAACTTTTGTCTCTGGCTGTATGCAATGAGCAACAAAATACGCCTAGCAAAATTTGCATCCCATGGTACAATTATTACAATCACTTTTCATCCCTGGGTTCAATTCACTGAGGAATTTTATAAAATAGCATGCGGCTAGGAATGTGTCACTTTTGCTTCCAAAGCACAGGACTGAATGCAGTCCATTTTGTATCCACAGCTCGACTTTTTATGTAGTGCTTTTGATTAAAGGCTTTAAACGGCGTTTGCACTAGAGCTTTTTTGCCGGGTTAACCTTCTTTATGAGGACTTGTTTGACGTTTACGCTATGGAATTGACATTCGAAACCCAAACGCACTGGATTAACCCGGTTAAGTGCAAACGGGATATTATGCTTGGTTTACATTTACGAAATCCACTCGATTTCAACTGTCAAATCCATAGATTAAACGTCAAATGAAATCCAGATGAGATTTCATTTGACGTTTGAGCTATGGAATTTACAGTTGAAATCGAGTGGATTTCGTAAATGTAAACTTAGCATTACTCTAGTGCAATTAATAGCTCTGTTCCAGAACTAAAAAGTTTTTACAATTTTTACCACTTTTACACATTTTGCGTTCCCGTACACAAAATTTATATGAAAATCGTTTACGACTTTTACAACTTTTACCACTTTATAAAGTACGGGAACAGGCCAAATATGTGTGTTCGTTTACTCAAAATTTGTACAAATTGTTACTGGATGTTGTTCGTTTACTCTACAGTACAATGCAAGAGACCTTATACCTTGTTCATACTGACGGTAATTGGCTCTCTATTCTTTGTTCGAGCCCAAATTATGTATTAATTACTTCATTTCCCATAAAAATTTTTGAGAGCGAAGAACGATTTTTGTGCATTGTTCAATTAAAATTAAGCTGGGTACACATTGTCAGTTTTGAATGACAGCTTTGTTGTTGCTTGCTAGTGTGGCCGTTCATTTTTGTCATTCATCATGCAACCGCAAAATATTTTGTGATTGCTGAACGGTTTGACAGTTATCGATAATTGCGAAATATCGACATTCAAAACTGACAATGTGTACCCAGCTTTACTCTCCGAACGACGATAAAATATCCCAGCAAAAAGTTTGCATCCGCGGATGCAGTTAAATCACTAGAACACAGCAAAAAGTTTGCATCCGCGGATGCAGTTAAATCACTAGAACAATTGCCGCTGGAGTACATATTTTCCTATGAATTTTACAAGAGAGCACGCAGCTAGGATGCACTCCATTTTGCTTCCACGGCACACATCTAGGATGCACTCCATTTTCGATCCAAATCACAGCCTTTGATGTAGTTTTTTGGATTGAATTTAAATGCTTTCTAAAGATGTTATAAAATGCAAGCCATTGCAAATATCCCAAAATAAATAAAATACATTGCTTATTCGTGTAAAACAAGAATATTAACTATATTACATTAACACAAATTATAAAAACTCTCCATTAAATTTGATCGTAACTAAGTTTACTTCCTCTACTCTGCTTTTTATGACATCGAAATTGATATTGCTTCATCATCCAAATGGTTTTTCATTTTTCCTCCAAAAAACTCCAACTCCACTTCAAAATAATTTGCATCTCGTGAATTACAGCAATGTTCATAGTTTGTACAGTCGGACCTCGATTATCCGTTATGGTCGGGACCGGAGGCATTACGGATAATCGATTTTCACGGATAATGGAGGCAATGTTTTTATGCAGTTTTTGAACATATTTTTAAGTAAAAATGTCATAGTATTGTAGTATTGTACAATAATAATAGAGACAGTGATTTTTGTTATATTTCTAAAGGTAATCTACAAAATTTTAGAAGGATACATAATACCATCATTAGATTCATCTGAATAGCCTGTTTATATTATAGCTTTTTGTCGGGTTAACCTTCTTTATAAGGATTTATTTGACGTATACCCAATGGAATTGACATTTAAAACCCAGTGGGTTAGTTAAATGTTCTATATAAATGTACTATAATATAAACATGACCTAAAATCAACAAACAAAAAGTATGAAAATATGAACTATGTCGTATGAACGGGTTAATTCGTTTACGTAATTGTGAGAACGAACAACGTTATTAAAGTACTGGTATGAACATGGCATTAGTCGATTACAAGAAGTTAGGCCATGTTTATATTATAGCCTTTTGCAGGGTTCACCTTCTTTATGAGGATTTATTTGAAATATAAGCAATGGAATTGACATTTAAAAACCAGTGGGTTTGTTAAATCCTGTTATATATAAACGTACTATTATATTAACACCTTTTGCAGGGTTATGCTTGGTTTACATTTACGAAATCCACTCGATTTCAACTGTCAAATCCATAGGTTAAACGTCAAATGAAATCCAGATGAGATTTCATTTGACGTTTGAGCTATGGAATTGACAATTGAAATCGAGTGGATTTCGTAAATGTAAACTTAGCATTAACCTTCTTAATGAGGATTTATTTGACGTATACCATGGTACAATTACATAGGTAGATGCATCGGCGAATTGCTACAACAAAGCAACTTTTTTGTAATGTAAACTGTAATGAAAACATGCTATCTCTTACTTACCGAATCATATGGTTTTTTGTTTTGATTAGATGCCTCAGCGCAGCTGATCGAATCTAAAACGTCAAAAAACTAGGAATTCGCCATAAAAAATCAAAACAAAAACCATATGATTTGGTAAGTAATGCTTGGTTTACATTCGCCGTCGTTTCGTGATTTCGCGCGGAATCAAGCTAAATTTATCATGATTTCGCGTACAAAAATGAAATCATCTCATTTCGTAATTTCAGCGAAATCAACATTGAAATCACAGTACTCGTGATATACAACCCTGTTTTTGCCTGAAAAAGTACCAAAAGTTGCAACACTTTTCACGTATCACAATAAACAAGGTAGATGGTCAATTGCTGCGACAAAAATTTGTAAACAATGTGAAAAAATATTTGGTCTGTTCCAGTACTGCACATTTCTACACATTTTTACTATTTTTTTTTCGATAACATAAAGGAAAAATCGGTTATCGGAGTAAAAATGTGTAGAAATGTGTAGTACTGGAACAGACCAATTATATTACTTTCTTTCATTGCCATTTTTCATTGTTTTCCCGTACTTTTTTAATGGTAATGTTAAAAAAGAGCGAATTGTCAAAAATTGCTTTCCCATACAATTTTTTTAAAAAAGTCGGAAATGGAAAAATGACGGAAATTGCATAAACTCCAGCAGAAACGTCAAAATCAACATATCAGCCATCGTATCCACATGCTATTAGACAAGCTGCTAGTTTCTACTAGGCCAAATTTGTATAAAAAAACGAAAAAAAAGGAGAAGAGGGTGTTATTCAGCGATAAGAGAAGTGCAAGTCTTGCTAGATTTCGGAGTACCGGAACGCATTTTCAACACTAAACGGGAAAACTACTGCAAATAGAAATATTTTGCAGGTTCTGAACACAAATTTTATCTATCAAAATTTATTATTATGATGTCTCAACGATAAAATATTTTGTTATTTGTTAGTATTATATACAATTAATACGTTATATATATATAACTTTACTATAATTTTCGGAAAAAAAGCAGTAAAGTTCTATAATTCAATTTACAACAACTTGTTTTGAAAATTCATCTTCGATCAGCTGTACATATGCATCTACCTTGATTATTGTAATATGTTTGAAATCAACAAAAAATAAGTGTAAACATCGGGGTGTATTTCAGGATTTCGTGAAATCCAGTGGATTTTGGGACGCAAGAGTAAACTTGGCATAAGAGATAGAATGTACTCGCTTTATAGACAAACACATGCGATAAAACGAGACAACAAGAGACCATTTGGCGAAAATTTTGACATTTTACATTACAAAAAAGTTGCTTTGTTGTAGCAATTCGCTGATGCATCTACCTAAGTAATTGTACCATGACTTTTACAAATTATTGAGTAAGTCCCGTGAATTTAATTAACACATTTCATGAAATTAGGCGTTCTTAAATCGAACTCCCCACTACAACAATCTTATGATTTTACTCTACTATGAAATTCGATCTAGAAACGCCTATTTTCATGAAATTTTTCCAATCAAATCTCTCTAGTGTGGACCGGGACTAAACGAACACGCCTAGTTTTATAAATGAGAAGCTTGAGCGAGCGGTTCCAAAAACTACAAAACATGTACTAAGTCCTTGGTCACACTAGCGAGTTCCATTGAAACAATTTCATGAAATCAAGGGTTCCTAGGTCGAGTTTCATACATGAATAATACCATAAATTTGCTGTAGTGGGGAACTCGATCTATAAATACCTAAAAGTTCCAATGAAACCATGGTACAATTTTTTGTTTTGATTTTTCATGGTGAATTCCTAGTTTTTTGACATTTTATGCTAAGTTTACATTTACGAAATCCACTCGATTTCAACTGTCAATTCCATACCTCAAACGTCAAATGAAATCACATCTGAAATCCATTGGATTTCATTTGACGTTTAACCGTTGCATTTGACAATTGAAATCGAGTGGATTTCGTAAATGTAAACCAAGCATTAGATTCGATCAACTGGGCTGAGGCATCTACCTAACCCTGCAATTACAAATGACAGGACAGTCGACTTCATGTATTGATTGTCAAAATCCCACAACTTGCCTTAAACATTGGTCGCAAATGTGAATTCTTTGGCTAAAAGTCAATTTTTTGACATTCTTCCTTTGAATTTTTTTCTTCGCAATATGGAAGTAAACACTCCAAAACAACAAAAACAATGATTGTTTATTCCAAATTTGCATTTACCGTTAGACGAGAAGGAGTCAATGTAGAGATTTATTTATTGTGTTATTAATCGAGTTGAGTGCGCAGTATTTTGTGATAATTTGTGGGTTATAAAATCGCAATAAGTAAAAGTGTAAAGGTAAAACTCAAATATGGATAAGAAAGTAGAATGTAAATAGAATCATTTTCCAAAAAGAACAGAAGAAAAATTCGGTCTAAGAACAAAGCTCTGGAACACTCCTATAGTACGTTTATATATAACCGGATTTAACAAACCCACTGGGTTTTAAATGTCAATTCCATTACATACACGTCAAACAAATCCTCATAAAGAATGTTAACCCAGCAAAAGGCTATAATATAAACATGGCCTTAAATTCTTACATTCAGTTTCAAAGGTAAAATTGTTATGGACCGAAATAATTTTGATCGCTAGTGGTCGATGTTAGAAAAAATCAAAAATACTTTGATGTGTATACTTTAATAAAAAAATCATTTTAAGGTGCGATTCGTTGCGATAAATGATGCACAATTTTTTCAGGCTACATCAAATTCCGAAATATTTTATTTTCGGCTGGTACAAAATTAATTCTAAGAAACACAATTTTGAACCGATTTTCCTGAAAACTTGGTATTTTTATTTTGAGAGTCCAGAGAATATTTCAACCAAAAATTATCGACATAGGTCCACGTTGGGTTATAGCCCCCATATAAGGGTACTCCCAATTTAAGGTAATTTGACAAATATAGCCATATTTTTAAGCCGATTTAGCTGTAATTTTGCATTTTGATTTCTTAAAAGGTATGAACCCTTCGCACCAAAAATTATAAACATAGGTCAAAGTTTAATATATTTTAAAGGTTTTTTGGAAATTCAGGTTGAAAATAATTCTGAATTAATATTTTGTGACAGTAATTATAAATAAAACTAAATATTAATAAAAAGGAGCGTTCAAATAGTTTTGGCCAGAAAAATTTGATTTCGGACCAGTGTGCTGTGTGACGTAGGCATCCCGACAACTGCAAAAACAGTTGAAAAAATTTTAATGGAAATCATCGACTTCTTTTTGTTTTCCGTTCACATATTTTGTTTTTGTTCATGTTCTTTTGTTTTCAACACATTTCAATCATTATCTCACTTATTTTTTACAAAAATGCCAAAAATTTGTCTTCCTTACTGTCTGTGAAAAAATGATGGACAGCTGGGAGACAAACGACAAATGTATCGTTACGGAATTAGATTTAACTAATGTCCGTGTAGACGTTGTTTTATTCCCCGATACGATTTGTACCAAATAAAACAGGGTTCGTTTTAGATTACGTTTCTACAATGCTTTATTTACTTTATTACACTTATTCGGAGCTGACTGTTATAGCTAAGTACACAGCTTTACTTTACTTCTTTACTAGTCGATGTTTACACTTCGGTATAAAATTCACAACTGCTCACTGTTTGGCCGGCATCTCATATTTATACCCAAAATCTCCTTGGTCTAGAATTATCTACACAATCTGGCCACATCTCGAATCTGTGCAGCGAACACACAGACGCACATTCGCACTAAGCGAACAACCATACTCACATACATACATGGGGGAATACAATTGGACGACAAGCACAGTAATGACGTAACAAGAACAAACAAGTGCAAAGAAGTAACAAACTAAACAATAATTACATGATTATGGCAAAACAAAATAAAAGCACATTAATGAAAGGTAAAGTAACATCTAGAATAATGAAGAGAGTTCTACATGGTAGTTGTTGTTGCTTAAATAAAGTAACTGCGTAATAAAAACTTTACGTTACAATTCAAATTTTTAAATTAACGGAAATTAAACTAAACTAACTTAAACCTATCAGTTACATTCGTAACATTGCCTCCCGCTTAAGCCTGTTCGTCCCGAATAGGCACAGTTCCCTCTCGGTGGTATGGGCAATGGTAACACAGCCTCCCGCTTAAGCCTGTTCCTCTTGACTAGACGCAATTCTCGTCCCGTAGTGGTGGCAACTGTTTTTGATGTACCCTCTACTGCGTCAGCTTTGGACTTTTGCTCTTCTGAACGACATTGCTTTCTCTCCAGGAATCCTGACGTTATACCTTCTTTCTTTGTGGTCACCTTCCTAAGTGCCACCTGGTCGTCATCGGACTTGTCCTTCCTTGTTGTACGGCCGCTTTTCGATGGACCTTTCCTCGACATACATCTTCGCTTTCTCGTCTTCGTTGCTGGATTCTTCCGCTTTCCTACGGGCCAATTGTCGGCGGCTTCCACCTTCAGCGTACGGACATCGACAGCGATCTCTCCGGATTCTGCCTTTGGGCGATGTTTGCTTTTCTCGTTGTAGCCCACACTTATCGGTATTTCCACATTGGACCATGTCATCACACGGTGCTTTATGTCCAGGTTGATATCGAAGGCAATCATGAAGTCTACACCAAGTATAACTTCGTCCACAATATCGGCCACTATAAAATCGAAATTTACCGATTTTCTACCCATGCTCAGCCTTTGGTAGGCCTTTCCATGCACCGTTGTAGTCTCGCCTGTGGCCGTCCGCAATTTGACTCCATTTAACGGCAATACCTTCCCTTTTACCAAATCCGGTCTAATAATGGACTTTGTTGCACCAGTGTCCAATGTCAAGGTACGAAATACACCATTGACGAAGCCTTTAACCGTCAAGTTGTGATTCTCCTGCTGGACTATGGCTATAGAGATTGTGGGACCATTGTTTTCATCATCTGCCAGCGGCGCTTCGTGATTGACGGAATTTACTTTTTTTGATTCACCTGATGTCTCATTTTTCGGATTCTTAGCCACAAGTTCGTCTTCGCTTTTCAAAGGCGGTGAGGCGGATCTGGTCCTTGGTCGTTGCAATCTGCATTCTCGTGCAATGTGTCCAGCTTTCCGACAGTTGTAGCAAGTCCTTCTCGTTTTGCCAGCCCTTCGTTTCACTTTATCTATTACCTGCATTAGTGCATCTTTCATTAGTTCGACAACGGTCTGAGGATTGTTGTCCTCAACTTCCAGCTTCCGCACATTGCAAGCCTGAGGTTTCACCATTGTCTCTTGCTTATGTCCGCCACCGTACTTTAGTTCGAGAGCTGCAATTATATCTCCATAGTTGTTTCTAGAAGCGGCGGGAATATTCTGTAATACGTCAGCAGCACCGCCCTTCAATGCCATAAGTAGTCGTACCGCCTTGTCGTTGTCGTTCCACGAATTCCTCGAAGACACCGCCTCGAATTGTAATTTGAAGACATCAAACGATGTAGATCCGTCGAATTCAGGAGGCTTGATTTTCAGAGTGTTATCAATAACTCGCACTGGCCCTCCTTTGATTTCCAGTTCAGACATTTTCTTTTCCAGATTCACAATCTTCTCGTCGTGGGCCAGAAATTGCCTATCCAATTTCTTTAAATGGTTTTCCATAACCTCGAATCGCTTTCCAATAACTTGCGTAATATTATCGAGTCTTTCGCTGATTTTCGCCTCTAATTCTTCCAATTTTTCGTCGAATTCCTCCGTCAGACATTTGAAGCTTTCATTTATTGCAATAGATTCCTCTTCCATTCTCTTATTAAATTCCTTCGCCAACGTTACTGCAATAACTTTTGCAACCTCCGTATAACTCGGAACCGCGTCTGAAGTTTCATCTCTAATATCAAACTCATATTCGTCGATGTTCATTCCACGGCGCTCGAACTCTTCCAACAAGCGTTTTTGTAGTTCGGCCTTGTTGCCAGTAGAACACAACTCCCACTTACTTAGCTCCTTCTTCAAATCTTCCTTTCGTAGATCCTTGAACCTCATCTTCATTGTAGGATTATCGTAATCCCACTTCTGACACCAATTGTTACGGAATTAGATTTAACTAATGTCCGTGTAGACGTTGTTTTATTCCCCGATACGATTTGTACCAAATAAAACAGGGTTCGTTTTAGATTACGTTTCTACAATGCTTTATTTACTTTATTACACTTATTCGGAGCTGACTGTTATAGCTAAGTACACAGCTTTACTTTACTTCTTTACTAGTCGATGTTTACACTTCGGTATAAAATTCACAACTGCTCACTGTTTGGCCGGCATCTCATATTTATACCCAAAATCTCCTTGGTCTAGAATTATCTACACAATCTGGCCACATCTCGAATCTGTGCAGCGAACACACAGACGCACATTCGCACTAAGCGAACAACCATACTCACATACATACATGGGGGAATACAATTGGACGACAAGCACAGTAATGACGTAACAAGAACAAACAAGTGCAAAGAAGTAACAAACTAAACAATAATTACATGATTATGGCAAAACAAAATAAAAGCACATTAATGAAAGGTAAAGTAACATCTAGAATAATGAAGAGAGTTCTACATGGTAGTTGTTGTTGCTTAAATAAAGTAACTGCGTAATAAAAACTTTACGTTACAATTCAAATTTTTAAATTAACGGAAATTAAACTAAACTAACTTAAACCTATCAGTTACATTCGTAACAGTATGTATGTGTTAGTAAATCAGAGTTGTATTTGAAGACAAACTGTCTGGTGTAAACGCCTAGTAAGCATGGTAGAATAAAGTAAAGGTAGGCCACAGCTAACAGCTGATTACAATTTTTTCTTTTTATGGCCTAATCTGTCAAAAGCAGGGTTGACATTTTGTACTGTTTTTGGCATTATGCAATCATAAAGGTAGACACATGGCTGAATTGTTCTAACAAAAAACTTCTGCTGTAACACTATATCTTAAAATTGAAAACAAGGACAAAAAATGTGTATTCGCGTGGCAAAATAAAATTGTTTTTTTTTTTTTTTTAGCAAAACTTACGAATGAACGATTTGTCAAATATTGATATTAATCATGGCACAATTACCCAGGTAGTGGCATCGTAAAATTTTGAATATGTTATGTCAAAACTTTCTTTATGTTGTTGGGGAAATTACAACAAAAATAATTTTTTTATAAAGGGATTTGACTTTTCATATTCGATCAGCTGGTGTGATACCACTACCTGACTAATTGTGCCATGATATTAATTTAAATTTGTTCCAAAAGTACGGGAATGTAAAAATTACAATTTTTGCAAAAATTACTCAGTCAATTCCAGCAACCTCTCTCAGTGAATTTTACTCTCTCAAGCAAGAAAAATTGCAGAAAGTTATCGAACAACAATTTGTAAAAACTTGCAAGAAATCGACTGTTTTGAAAAAGAAGAAGAAGAAAAGTGTTGCATCAATTTGATGTTCTTGTTTTCCATGATTTTTTATATTTTTCAGCTTTTGATGTTTAATTTTTTGATATTTCAATGTTTAATTTTGTTTTCGCCAAACAAGAATAAAAAATAAAACAAAACAAATGTTTTCAAATCAGCTGATCAGACTTGCAAATTTTTGCTGGGAAAATTTGTCCCGTCACAAAACTCTCCAAAAATCTCTCCAAACTCGCTCTCTTTTGCTGGATAATTTTGTTATCGAACAGCATTCAGCAAAAATTTGTACGAATTTGTACAAATTATTGGGTTATCGTACACACCTAATGTCAAGTAGAAAATAAGTGAATGAAATTTTTTCACTGTCATAAGTTTGGGAAGAACTTTTGCTATTTTTGGAACACTTTTCCAACAAGAATATTATGGAGCCTAGCTAAAGAAATGTTTTTACTCTATATGGCACTTTTAACATATAAAAAGTGAAGCTCTAAGTTCCATATGTTTTTGTAATACGGGATAGCTATGCAGATACATCTACCATTATTACACTTCCGTTACACATGCCAGTAAATTGGTGCCAATTGAGTACATGTATTATACTCGAAAATTCCGAAAAAGTGTTCGACTGGCATGCAGTTTTCTTGTGTGTTTACACATGCCAGTGCAAGTTCAATTTCAAAATTATTTTAAGCCGCATTAACACACAAAAGTGCATTATATTTCAGATTTAAAACACAATTTACAACATATTTTATTACTTTTTATTTTATTTCGTTTTAAAAAGATTGTTTTCTAATCATAAGCATAATGAATCTGGTATTGCCGCCTTTTCATATTGTATAATCCCAGAGGGGTAACCTATATTTGCATGAAAAATATCAAAATTGTGTCTTTACTACACTAATATATTGCAGCTACCAAGACGTATTATTTGTGTTTCCTAATCTTTTTGAAAATATGATTTAAATCTTTGCATTCTTATAAGAAACAAAAATGTACATGGATTAAAAAATAGTCTCGGCAACTCTTTTTTCATTTTCGACATATCACTGGTAGCCAGATCAAAATTTTGCTGGCATGAAAAATCTAGTGCCAGTGGAGTCGACAATTCAAAAAATGTAATTGTGGTAGTAAAATATTGTGTATGTATTGAATTTTTCGAACTGTCACTGGCATGTGTAAAGGTTGGGTTCATGGTACAATAAAGTAGAGGTAGGCCAGGTATGAAAATCACTGAGAAATGCCACCCTGCAGCCATGGCTTAAAACGTCAAATGGCACGGTACAATAATAATGGTAGATGTACCTGCATAGCTATCCCGTATTACAAAAAACTTATGGAACTTAAAGCTTCACTTTTTATATGTTAAAAGTGCCATATAGTGTAAAAACATTTCTTTAGCTAGGCTCCAGAATATTCTTGTTGGAAAAGTGTTCCAAAAATAGCAAAAGTTCTTCCCAAACTTATGACAGTGAAAAAATGTCATTCACTTATTTTCTACTTGACAAGTTTGGCTAATCTGACATCGTGATTGCTGGTATCCGATTTGCAGATAAATGTCAGCAGAATTTTTACAAAAATTGTAATTTTTACATTCCCATACTTTTGGAACAAATTTAAATTAATATCAATATTTGATAAATTGTTCATTCGTAAGTTTTGCTAAAAAAATCAACAATTTTATTTTGCCACGCGAATACATATTTTTTGTCCTTGTTTTCAATTTTAAGATATAGTGTTACAGCAGAAGTTTTTTGTTGGAACAATTCAGCGATACATCTACCTTTATGATTGCATAATGTCAAAAACAGTACAAAATGTCAACCCTGCTTTTGACAGATTAGGCCATAAAAGGAAAAAAATTGTAATCAGCTGTTAGCTGTGGCCTACCTTTACTTTATTCTACCATGGTTGGGTTATTGTACCATGCCATTTGACGTTTTAAGCCATGACTGCAGGTTGGCATTTTTCAGTGATTTTCATACCTGGCCTACCTCTACTTTATTGTACCATGTACCTAAGTAATTGTACCATGAATGAAACCATACTAGTGTGACCTTCGACTAATGAAGGTTGCTTTCACATCAGCTGTCACAGCATGCAGTCAATCAGTCAGTCAGTCGATCAAAGAAAGAAGAAGAAATAAACATTTTGAGACATTTTTTGCGCGCCTCCGATTATTTTTTGCAATTTACAATTTTTAGGTCAAAATATAGATAGTACAAATAATTAATTGATTTCCACACAAGTTATTACGTTATAAACTAAGTTGAGATGGCCACTAAAGAAGAATCCAAAACACAAAATTGGAAGAGACCAGATGAGGTTAGTTGCTTGTTTCGTCAAAATATCATATGATTGATTGGAGATTGTTAATTTTTACAGCTTATGAGATTGCAAAGACTGAAACAAAAGAAGAAACAGCTTGCGGCACGTTTTAACAACAATAATAATAACAACAATGCAAAGTTTACCATTACGGAGACGGATAAGTCTTCCCTTTTGGAGGCTAAAATGGCACAGAAAAGGAAGAACCCATTCGCAAAGTAAGTCTATTGTTTTGGTTCATAAGAGTTAAAAATCGCTAAAACTTCTTAACGTAGGTCCACTGATAATGCTAAAAAACCAAAAACAGATTTGGATTCTGAAGACTCGTTAATGGGTTTCATTACATCCCCGTCCTTACCTAAAACCGAAGCATTTGTCAAAGAAACGCCAACACGACCACCTCCAGCAAAATTAGTTTTACAGCCCTTTGATGCAAGCTCATTTTCCAAATTGCTACAGCAATCTGCTTCAGGCCCCGATGATGACGATGCTGTGGTAGTGGAACAGAATATAACAAAACACCTGCCAATGGATTGGAGTATAAAAAGTCGTGTTCGGTTCTTTTGTTGTTCAGATCTGCCAGCAACCCAATTAAAGACCAGTCAACTGGCCAGTGGTCTCACGAGCTTTGTACGTTGTTTGGACACACAAAAGGAGGAAGAAAACGGTCTTGACATCTCTCCAGCCACAAGATTTAATCAGGCCACATACTATTGGCAACATCCTCACATTCCATGGATGACTTTATTTCCACGTAATGCTCGAGAAAATGCTGGAATAACCACAGGTGAACGCGAAAGAAAAGCCCTTGCCGAAGACTGGGACTACAGTTTTCGAGGTCTATTTCAGCTGCTGAGGGCAAGACAATGCGCTTACTTCTACCTCTGTGCCAATGGTTTCACAGTACTATTTCGGGCAGCTGGTACGGGTGGAAGGGCTGAAATCCATGCATTGATGTCGCCATCAACAAGAGGCATGCGACAAGCTCTACGCCAAGAGGGAATAGAATTCACCATGCCTTTGAAAAAAGATGGCAGTGGTTTAAATAAATCGTTAGATGGAGAAAATAGTAATTCACCAACATCAAATGGAAATTTGGCCAACACTGAGAATGGTAATGAGAGGGAAGAAAACAACGAGAAGCTCTGCAATGGAGATGGTGCTGAAGGCGATAAGGAAGATGATAATGATGATGACGACGACGATGAGGAAGGTGATGATTGGTTACAAAGTCTTGGCGTTGATGAGAAAGAAATACGAAAGATACAAACTGCCCATCAACGAAAACTAAAAGCTCAGGAAATGTCCGAAGATTTTAGCGACAATTCCCTGTTACTCATAGAAGGTGTAGAGTGTCAAGGTTTCTTCAGTTTTTTGCTCAATGCTAAGAGTACTATAAGTTCAATAGGACGTTTGGCTGGCGTCCCTCCAACCTTATTATCTCCTGTTGCATTTCCAAAGGCAACAATGATGCATTTAAATTCACGTTCAAGTAAAGTACGAATGGATGGTGTCGATTACTTTAGCATCGAGGTCAAGGGTACAATACTCCCCTCCTTTTTACCCTACGTGTGCCAATTACTTGGAGAAACCAAGGATACATTTAGTGCAACATTAGCTTCTTCAATGAGTACATTGGCATTTAGTAAAGCTACTCACAAACTACTCGTCGAAGTATCTGCTGGTCAGAATCAAGACAAGAAGGACGAATCCGAGCAACATAATGCCGAAATGGAGAATGCTGCTGGTCAAGTATTTGGCAAGGAAAATCTCTCGGATTGTGGTCTGCAGCCGTATGTAGTGGAAAATATGTGTCGAACTGGCAATCAAGCGGTTACAATTTTGGAACGAGTATGTTATGATAAGGAATACGGTTTTGCGTGGAGCTAGTTATATAGTTGATTGACGTGTCTGTCAATGTCGTCATCATGTTAGCAATAAAATTGTCCCATATTCAATGTTGTTTTATTTATGTTTAAAAATAAATAGTATATTAAAATTGCAGGCTTTTAGTGAAATCTTTGTCGTTTCTTTTGAAAAATAAAATGACGTTTGTTTGTATGTAGGAAGGAGCTGTATTGCTGTTGATCTGTGGGTTTTTTAAAGTCATTTTTTAATGCCTCTACTATATAAATAACAGCAATTAACAATTATTTTGATGAATGTTGGAAACCAAACATACTCACAATACTGATGGAAATTCTAAAGGATTCGATTTATCTCTTAAGTGTCGCCTGATAGATGCTACGTAAACTATATTATCTTCACTGTCATCAAAAAATAGTTCCACTGAGCTTATCATTTTAGAAAACTATAACTTTTGTGTACAACTTACTCTGATATTTTTTCTGATTTATTCAAAACAACGCTCCGCTACATCACCGATAACTTGTTATCGACGATTATTTTCTATCGCTCTACGTAGTAACATTTTTAAATTTTGTCGCAGAGACGATTGACGACATGACTCGCGTCGCAATACGGAATCAACCCATTAAATGAACTCGTTTTTCATATAAAGAATTATTGGGTTATATAATTTGGCGTTATAAGAATACTATTCTGTCAAGGACACTAAATTTAGCCCAGCTGGGTTTCGTTTTTTCTCTTTAAAAAAATAGATTCTTTACGTGGAAAAATCTTCAATTTTTGCCCCTTTTTACATGAAAATCGTATCACTACTTTAAAATCCATACAATTTAAATGCGAGCTGTTTACAACATTTGCCACTTCAAGAAGTAAAGGAATAAACTAACAATTAGGGAGACTTATTTCGCCCATATCGATAGATTTTTCGAGGACACTGAGGCCTTTTCAAGAGTTGGGCACATACTAATAAAATCAAGGCATCTATGATTTTATCACTGACTGCAAAAGAATCGGTCAACAAAAATAAGGATTCAAAGGCTTGAGTTAGCTGGATGAAGGGCAAAAATTGAATGTTGGGAATTGGGACCGATTATAAAAGAAATCCGGCTTAAACGGAACATTTTGTCGCATATCCGAGATTTGTTCCCGTCCATAGGAAAAGTCTTAAGTCCCCGTCAAAGTCCGGCTATATATGGAAATATTTCGATATAAACAAAGCGTATGTCAAAACCAGGCGTGAATAGCATTGCAGATGCAAAAGACTTAATCTATCGGAATCGAGTCCAAACATTCATCCTGCTCCATATGAAGGAAACACACGTATTAACAACTATTAACGGAATTTCAAAATCACAATTACATATATAGAAAACTCTTTCTTTCTATTGTAAAAATATTTATTTTGAGTAAAAACTAAATTGCTACAAACTAATGATCGACTATAATTAATTCGTCTATGCTCCAATCCTCATACGAATGATCTGGAAGGTATCGTCTAATAATAATGGGAATTTTCTTTTGTTTCAACTCCTTCATAGCAATCTGTAGGGGATCAGTTTCACCTTCCAATTCGACCATGATAGGGGCACACATAGCAATTTGCAAGGCTCTAGTACCCAAAACACGCGCTCTTTCATATTTCGTCATGTACTTCGTGGTAATACGCTTTGATTTGGGAACACCGCCACCAGCCGCACCAGGAGCAATTATTTCAATATTATCTACTTCTTCTTCCTGATTGATTTCATCGATATTGTCCTCCTCGTCAACATCATCGAACTCATCACCTCCAACACTGAAATTACAAAAAAAATATGAAAAATATGTAGCGCAAGATTAGGAACAAAACGTGGTGCGTGTGATGTACTTATACAGCTATAGAAGGTATACGCGCTTTCCATACCGAATATGCGAAAAAGTAACATTTTACAATTGGCATAAACTTACTCGTCGTTATCGTAATCTCCATCATCCATATTTAAAGATGAATTTATTCAAGAAGTTTTTAGGAAATGTATAGAAATTGGTTACAGAATTGTTTGCGAACACACACTGTCAACACTAGCTAACAAGTAGTGAGTAGTTGTAAATATTCGTAGGAAAACAATGTTACTAGACATGGTTGTATTTGACGATACCAAAACAGTGTTGTCAATACATATAATAGCTGGTTTGTACTTATGCCAAGTTTACATTTACGCTCCAAAATCCACTGGATTTCACGAAATCCTGAAATACACCCGTTGTTTAGACTTATTTTTTGTTGATTTCAAATATATCACAATAATCAAGGTATATGCATATGCGCAACTGACCGAACATGAATTTTCAAAACAAGTTGTTTTAAATTTAATTAGTTCTTAAAAATATACGACCATGTAGAACTTTACTGCTATGTATAATACTAACATATGAACAAAAAATTAAACAAAAATAGCGCTGAATAGTCCCAATTTACATTAGGCGAGTTTACTTGCGGCAATTGTCAGTTTGATGGAGAGAGAGGTGAGGTATATGGTAACCCTTTGCCTCTCAACACCCTCTCTCACCCACAAACCGACAATTGCCGCAAGTAAACTCGCCTAATGTAAATTGGGACATAACACCATCTTCTCATATTTTCTGCTATACAATTTTGGCAATTAGGTCCCTGATATTTCTGCACAAAATCATAACCAGTAAAAAACCGAAAAATCTCTACGACAAATTAATTTTCAATCTGCCCAGCAGAAGTAGACGTCTAGTACCCCTTAGACGACGGAGTTTACTTTCCGAACAGCACTTCTATATCTTTTCTATACGTCTTTGGAAAGGATCTTTAATTTCTTACCCTCGATAAATGTTTAGAAACTTTTTAAGACTTTTTCTTTTTTCTTTTACTTTCAGTTAAAAATATGTTTGTGCCAATTTATAATTTTGATACTTGTTATTTCATTAATTATTTTCTCAATTTAAATTATATTTAAATTATTAAATTTATTATTTACATTAAATTGGATATTGTATATTTTTATATAATCCTGCACTATAATTATAAGAATTAATTTCTTGTTGTGTAGGTTTTCAATAAATAAATAAATATACAAATAAATAAATACATAAATAAATAAATAAATAAATAAATAAATAAAAAACAAAATAAGAACAAAACAAATTTGTATGGGAAAGCAATTTGTGACAATTCGCTCTTTTTTCTAACATTACTACTAATGAAAAATTGCATTATAACAAAATAATTTAATAGTTTTTCCCATTGTTTACAAATTTTGATTCTAAAATTATTATTATATTAATTATATTACTATTGTAGTAAGATAATGTAAGTTATTGGTAATGTTGGCTTTTTTTATATTACAATTGATGAATAAATGAAATGAAAATGAAAATTGCTTGTTGCAGCAATTGACCATATACCTTGTTTATTGTGATACGTGAAAAGTGTTGCAACTTTTACTTTCGGCGTCATTTTGTGATTTCGAAGGCGTTTCGTGGTTTCGCGCGGAATCAAGCAAAATTTATCATGATTTCGCATACAAAAATGAAATCATCTCATTTCGCGATTTCAGCGAAATCAACATCGAAATCACAGTATACATGATATACAACCCTGTTTTTGCCTAAAAAAGTACCAAAAGTTGCCACACTTTTCACGTATCACAATAAACAAGGTAGATGGTTAATTGATGCAACAAAAAATTTTAGTTTCAAAATTTGTAAACAATGTGAAAAAATATTAAACTACTTTGTTACAATGCTATTTTCAGTGTTTTCCGTACTTTTTTAATGGTAATGTTAGAAAAAAGAGCGAATTTTCAAAAATTGCTTTCCCATACAAATTTCTTAACAAATACTGGAACGGAAAAATGACGTAAATGCAAAAACTCCAGCAGAATTGTCAAAATCAACGTATCAGCTGTCATATTCAGATACCAATAAACATGCTGCTAGTTTCTACTATGCCTTCTTTGATGGCTAATTCAATTTACAACAGCTTGTTTTGAAAATTCATGTTCGATCAGCTGCGCATATGCATCTACCTTGATTATTGTGATATGTTTGAAATCAAAAAAAAAAAAAAAAAAAAAATAAGTGTAAACACCGGGGTGTATTTCAGGATTTCGTTAAATCCAGTGGATTTTGGAGCGTAAGTGTAAACTTGGCATTATTTTTTGTTGATTTTAAACATATCAAAATAATCAAGGCAGATGCATACCCAGCAAAAAAGTTTGGAAGTAGTGCAATGCAGAGTTATGATTTCAATACATCTTTCGATGCAGTCCACACGGAGTTATGAAAATGCACTGCGCTCGATACATTTTGGAAGCACTCGCTTAAAGATCCCTAGCCAACCAAGCCAATTTTTTGATCCCTACAGTCGCAGTATTTTTTTCTGAACACAAGAAAGTGTGTTAAAATTCTAAGAATTTGTTTTATAAAAAATAAAGAAATACAAACTAAAGTTATGAACATTGCTGTAATTCACGAGACGCAAATTATGTATGAAGTGGAGTTGGAGTTTTTTGGAAATCTGAACTGAAGTAGGAGGAAAAATGAAAAACCATTTGGATGATGAAGCAATATCAATTTCGATGTCATAAAAAGCAGAGTAGTGGAAGTAAACTTATTTACGATCAAATTTAATGGAGAGTTTTTATAATTTGTGTTAATGTAATAAAGTTAATAATCTTGTATTTTGTTTTTCAAAATAGTCAGGCTTAATCCCATAGTCGTTGTTTTAATATTTTATTAAAACAACTTTAATTTATTAGTGGGAAAAAATTGGCTGTGTTTACCAAGGGGTAAGGCAGGGAATACTATAGTTTCAGATCTCGCCACAGATCTTCATCAGTTCCCTTATTTCTTGTTTTTCAACAAGAAACTTTTTATACCCAAGTGTCAATTGCAAATTTTTCCCACTGCTATGCATTCGTCGATTCTCGACGAAAAACATTACAACATATTGCTGTAGTATGCAATACCAACAAATTAGTTATGTGTTTTTTCGTCGAGAATCGACGAACGCATAGCAGTGGGAAAAAATTGGTTTTGTTTGCAAGTGAAGTTGCTAGAGTTTATGTAGTGCCAAAGAAATTCTCGATCAGAGTGTTTCTTTGCGCACGTATCTATTTGAGGTAGCAATTGACACTTGGGTATAAAAAGTTTCTTGTTGAAAAACAAGAAATAAGGGAACCAACCAACCAAAAAGGACCAATTTTTTCCCACTAATAAATTAAAGTTGTTTTAATAAAATATTAAAACAACGACTATGGGATTAACAGGGTGTTTTTGTAAAAATGCTGTCACACGAACCGTTCGTACTAAAACGTATACGTTCAAAATTTGGTTCTTGTAAAATTTTACGAACCACTCGTTTTTATCTGAAAGCTTTCGTCTATTTCATAAAAGCTTTTATATTTCAGGGTTTCCATGATACTTATTTTGTGAATTTTGCATAGGCATCTGCACGTAAAATGTGCTACTTGATGGCAACTCCGATAAACAGATGAACAACAAAAAATAAGAAAAAAATGTAAACAAATGTGTCCAAAAATAATTGTGATAATATGAAGAAACGGATGTACATATACGCGTGTGCTTCTATGGAAATAAATAAAAATGCATTCCCTTCCACTTTTCGAGTCTTTTGTGCCATTTATTACTCAAATTATTTAATTTTTATTCAAAACGATGGGTCTTTTCCATTCGTTTATTTTTGACGTATTCGTTCGTCTGATTTTGTTACGAAAACCAAAAAATTACGAAAACAAAAAGCTTTCATTTGTCACACGAATACAAACGTCAACCGCTATGAAAACCAAATTGTGTCTTCGTTCATGAAATCGACGAACGAATGGGCAAAAACTTTTTACAAAAACACGCTGTAAGCCTGCCTATTTTGAAAAACAAAATAGAAGTCGTCATCCCAAACAAAAAACGCCAACCCCCCTAGTTAATAATCTTTTTTTACACGAATAAGCAATGTATTTTATTTATTTTGGGATATTTGCAATGGATTGCATTTTATAACATCTTTAGACTGTATTTAAATTCAATCAAAAACACTACATCAAAGGCTGTGATTTGGATCGAAAATGGAGTGCATCCTAGCTGTGTGCCGTGGAAGCAAAATGGATTGCATCATAGCTGTGCGCTCTCTTGTAAAATTCATAGGTGAATTCATAAGAAAAGATGTACTCCAGCGGCAATTGTTCTAGTGATTTAACTGCATCCGCGGATGCAAACTTTTTGCTGGGTATGTGCAGCTGATGGAAAATGAATTTTCAAAACCAGTTTTTGCAAATTTAATTTGTCGTTAAAATATACTACAATAGAGACATTTACTGAATTATTTGGAAAATCATCGTAAAATTGGGTATATCAACAAATGTCATAATTACTGTGTATAATACTAACAACTGTACAAATAAAAAATTATTTTATCGTTGAAGCATCTTAATTTTGTACTAGAAATGCATTCCCGTACTGAACTCGCACTTTTCTTTAAACAAAAATGGAGCAGAATAACATTTTCTGCTATACAAATTTGGACGAGTAGAAACTAGTGTTTGGTTTACATTTCGTGATTTCGAAGGCGTTTCGTGCCAAAAGTTCCAACACTTTTCACGTATCACAATAAATAAGGCGAATTTAACAAAGTGATCAAAAAGGAGAATTCAGGCCGTAGTCATCATTTTCTGTAAATTTTTTCTGCGCGAAATATCCACAAAAGGTAGAAGAAAACGGTAAAATATTCTTCGCGAAGTTTGAATAAAGATTTTGTAGACATTTATTCTTTATAGAAGCGAATTATTTGTTATTTATTTTTGATTAAACATACATATGTTTTGACAGCAAATGAAGACATCAGTTGGTATTATTGTATCACCTTCTTTCTTGCACCATGTTTGCAATGCTATTTTTCATTGCGTTCCCGTACTTTTTTACTGGTAATGTTAGAAAAAAGAGCGAATTGTCAAAAATTACTTTCCCATACAAATTTGTTAAAAATATGAGAACGGAAAAATTACGGAAATTGCAAAATCTCCAGCAGAATGTCAAATTCAACGTATTCAGATGCCAATAAACATACTGTTAGTTTCTACTCTGCCAAATTTGTATAGCAGAATATAGAAGAATATAAGAATATAAATAGAAGTGCAAATCTAGCTAGATTTCGTAGTACGGGAACGTATTTTTAGCACTAAACGGGAAAACTAGTGCAAGTAGTAATATTTTGCAGGTGCTGAACACAGCTTTTATCTATCAAAATGTATTATTATTACTATCTCTCAACGATAAAATATTTTTTTTTTTGTTCTTTTGATAGTTTTTTAATACGATATATAGATAATTTTACGATAATTTTCGAAATAAAGCAGTGAAGTTCTATATTGTCGTATATTTTTAACAACTAATTCAATTTAAAACAACTTCTTTTGAAAATTCATGTTCGGTCAGCTGCGCATATGCATCTACCTTGATTATTGTGATATGTTTGAAATCAACAAAAAATAACAACCTGTTTCACTATGTCGAACAAAAATGAAACCGAAAGAAAAACAACTAAACTCGTGTATAATTTTTAAATTTTGTAGTTGTTGTTGGCGTTTTTTATTGTTGGACTGCAGAATTTTACATCTTTGTGTTTTATTTCAGCTTTAGTCCATATTTTGTTGTAATTCAATTGTTTGAATAACAACAAAATATTTTAAAGTGGTTATGAAATTGATTAGTTGCGGGCGAAGGGTAGGGAATACTATAGTTTCAGTTGTCACCAAACAACTTCATCAGTTCCCTTTTTCGCCGACTCTGTATCGATAAACAGGTCAATAAAGCCATCTAGCAAATTAAATAAAAAGAGAAATTTGCTGTATGGCCCTAAAGCTGTTTACCCTACAATTTGAGTCGAACTAAAGAATTTCATATTCACCACTGTTTTTATGTCGTCTTTGCTTCGCAAAGAATACGAACATAGGAGTGTTGCTTCAATAAGCGGGGGTAAAAACAACAAGAAAGTTGTTTTTGCATTACGCATTGGTCAACAAGGCCGTGCTGATGCCTATTATTGTTGTTGGCGTTTTTTATTGTTGGACTGCAGAATTTTACATCTTTGTGTTTTATTTCAGCTTTAGTCCATATTTTGTTGTAATTCAATTGTTTGAATAACAACAAAATATTTTAAAGTGGATATGAAATTGATTAGTTGCGGGCGAAGGGTAGGGAATACTATAGTTTCAGTTGTCACCAAACAACTTCATAAGTTCCCTTTTTCGCCGACTCTGTATCGATAAACAGGTCAATAAAGCCATCTAGCAAATTAAATAAAATGAGAAATTTGCTGTATGGCCCTAAAGCTGTTTACCCTACAATTTGAGTCGAACTAAAGAATTTCATATCCACCACTGTTTTTATGTCGTCTTTGCTTCGCAAAGAATACGAACATAGGAGTGTTGCTTCAATAAGCGGGGGTAAAAACAACAAGAAAGTTGTTTTTGCATTACGCATTGGTCAACAAGGCCGTGCTGATGCCTATTATTGTTGTTGGCGTTTTTTATTGTTGGACTGCAGAATTTTACATCTTTGTGTTTTATTTCAGCTTTAGTCCATATTTTGTTGTAATTCAGTTGTTTGAATAACAACAAAATATTTTAAAGTGGATATGAAATTGATTAGTTGCGGGCGAAGGGTAGGGAATACTATAGTTTCAGTTGTCACCAAACAACTTCATCAGTTCCCTTTTTCGCCGACTCTGTACTGATGAAGTTGTTTGGTGACAACTGAAACTATAGTATTCCCTACCCTTCGCCCGCAACTAATCAATTTCATATCCACTTTAAAATATTTTGTATAAAGGGAACTGATGAAGTTGTTTGGTGACAACTGAAACTATAGTATTCCCTACCCTTCGCCCGCAACTAATCAATTTCATATCCACTTTAAAATATTTTGTTGTTATTCAAACAATTGAATTACAACAAAATATGGACTAAAGCTGAAATAAAACACAAAGATTTTGTAGTTGTTTTAAAGCAAACACAAAGACAATATGGCCATGAAAACCA
This sequence comes from Musca autumnalis, assembly GCF_047663935.1. NCBI lineage: Eukaryota > Metazoa > Arthropoda > Insecta > Diptera > Muscidae > Musca > Musca autumnalis. The sequence goes on along the minus strand of NW_027411644.1, from coordinate 119,259,090 downwards.
AAGTTTTGGTGTTTTTCGTTCGCAATCATTTTATTTCGACATAGTGAAACAGGCCCTAATGCCAAGTTTACACTAGCGCTCCAAAATCCACTGGATTTCACGAAATCCTGAAATACACCCCGGTGTTTACACTTATTTTTTGTTGATTTCAAACATATCACAATGATCAAGGTAGATGCATATGCGCAGCTGATCGAACATGAATTTTCACAAGTTGTTGTAAATTGAATTAATCAACAAAATATAAAAATATAGAACTTTACAACTTTATTTGGAAAATTATCGTAAAATTATCTATATATCGTATTAATTGTGTATAGTACTAACAAATGAAAAAATAAAAAAAATGATTTTATCGTTGAGACATCATAATAATAAATTTTGATAGATAAAAGTTGTGCTCAGAACCTGCATAATATTAGTACTTGCAGTAGTTTTCCCGTTTAGTGCTAAAAATGCGTTCCCCTACTCCGAAATCTAGCAAGACTTGCACTTCTCTTTAAACAAAAATAGCCTAGTAGAAACTAGCAGCAAGTATCATGGCGGAATAAGAAGGTGTTACATCGATAACAATAATCGGGTCATTTACCACACCAAACGTCAACATTTGTTCGCAAATTTTGACGTTTGGTCTGGTAAGTGGCTGATACCTTGATTTTGACATTTATGCAGGAGTTTGTGCAATTTCCGTCATTTTTCCGTTCCCGTATTTTTTAAGAAATTTGTAAAATTACCATTAAAAAAGTACGGGAACACAATGACAAATAGCATTGTAACAAAATAATTTAATATTGTTTACAAATTTTGATACTACAATTTTTTGTTGCAGCAATTGACCATCTACCTTGTTTATTGTGGTACGTGAAAAGTGTTGCAACTTTTGGTACTTTTTTAGGCAAAAACAGGGTTGTATATCATCTGTACTGTGATTTCGATGTTGATTTCGCTGAAATCACGAAATGAGATGATTTCATTTTTGTATGCGAAATCATACAAAAATCGAAATCACAAAACGACGCCGAATGTAAACCAAGCATAATGCCAAGTTTACACTTTTGCTCTAAAATCCACTGGATTTCACGAAATCCTGAAATACACCCCGGTGTTTACACTTATTTTTTTGTTGATTTCAAGCATATCACAATAATCAAGGTAGATGCAAATGCGCAGCTGATCGAACATGAATTTTCGAAAAAAGTTGTTGTAAATTGAATTAATCATCAAAAATTTACGACAATATAGAACTTTACTGCATCATTTCGAAAATGATCGTAAAATTATCTATATATCGTATTAATAGTTTATAATACTAAGAAATTAAAAACTAAAAAATGATTTTATCGTTGAGAGATTATAATAATAAATGTTGATACATAAAAATTGTGTTCAGAAACTGCAAAATATTACTACTTGCAGTATTTTCCCCGTTTAGTGCTAGAAATGCGTTACAGTACTCCGAAATCTAGCAAGACTTGCACTTGATTTTGAATAAAAGCCTCTTCTCCTGTTCTCTGCTATAAAAATTTGGCCAAGTAAAAACTAGCAGCATGTTTTTTGGAATCTGAACACGATGGCTGATACGCTGATTTTGGCATTTTTGCTGGAGTTTTTGCAATTTCCGTTATTTTTTCGTTCTCGTATTTTTTAAGAAATTTGTATGGGGAAGCAATTTTTGACAATTCGATCTATTTTCTAACATTACCATTAAAAAAAAGTACGGGAACACAATGAAAAATAGCATTGTAACAATGTAATTTAATATTTTTTCACGTTGTCTACAAATTTTGATATTAACATATTTTGTTCCAGCAATTCGCACATCTACCTTGTTTATTGTGATACGTGAAAAGTGTTGCAACTTTTGGTACTTTTTAAGGCAAAAGCAAGGTTGTATATCATGTGTACTGTGATTTCGATGTTGATTTCGCTGAAATCACGAAATAAGATGATTTCATTTTTGTATGCGAAATCATGATAAATTTTGCATGATTCCGCGCGAAATCACGAAACGCCTTCGAAATCACGAAAAGACGCCGAATGTAAACCAAACATAAGTGTAAAGACCGGGATGTATTTCGGGATTTCGTGATATCCAGTGGATTTTGGGGCGTAAGTGTAAACTTGGCATATCAGTTGTTTGCTGGCATCTGATTGCCCGACACGTTGATTTTGACATTTTTATTGCAAAATTCATACTTTTTCAGTTATTGCCATTATTTAATTAAAAACACTCGTTTCTAATAGCTCATTTAGACTAGCCATAAATCCTCGACTGGATTTAATAAATCCAGTACAAATCTCATTGCATTTAGATATACATTTTGGAGGATTAAAATGGCAGTCAGCTGATTTTTGTTCATAGCACAATTACCAAGGTAGATGCATCAGCCCATCTGAACGAATTCGAAACGTCAAAAGTTTTTTTTTTTAAATTGAATTCGTCTCAAAAAACATACGTCAAATTACAAATTTATTGTTTAATACTGAAAATGTTAGCACATTATGCTACTAATGCTAACTAAAGAGCAAATAAAGAATTATTTTATCGCAGTTTGCCCATTTAAAATAAATAAACGAATTATTTTATCGTTTAGACATCGTAAATATTAGTCTTGGTTGATTAAAATCAAGTTTGTACATCAAAACAAATTTAATTTTTCCGCCTTGTTTACAAATTTTTACATTTTAAATTATTTTTAGTGTAGCAATTCACCGATGCATCTACCTTGTTTCTTGTGCCTGCTTGCAACTTTTTGTATTTTCTAGCAACATGTTGCAAAAGACAGGGTTGTATACGAGGATTTATGCCAGACTTAAAACAAATCCACTCAATAGGAGGATTTATTTTTGTATGGGAAATCTGGTAGATTTCGGCTGGATTTAGCAAATAAAACCTGATAATGAGCTAAATCCGGCTAATGGTGTCATATCTAAATGGCATATAACACATTCATGATAGTGGCGGTTCCATAGCACAATGGAGTCAATTGCACTGTCTCCTTATGCTTGGTTTACATTCGTCGTCGTTTCGTGATTTCGCGCGGAATCAAGCAAATTTGATCATGATTTCGCATATAAAAATTAAATCATCTCATTTCGTGATTTCAGGGAAATCAACATCGAAATCACAGTACAAATGATGTACATCCCTGTTTTTGCCTAAAAAAGTACCAAAAGTTGCAACTTTTTTCACGTATCACAATAAACAAGGTAGATGGTCAATTGCTGCAACAACAAATTTTAGTATAAAAATTTGTAAACAATGTGAAAAAAATATTAAATTACTGTGTTACAAAGCTATTTTTTCAGCGTTTTCTCGTACTTTTTTAATTGTAATGTTAGAAAAAAAGAGCGAATTGTCAAAAAATGCTTCCCCATACAAATTTCTTAAAAAATACGGGAACGGAAAAATGACGTAAATTGCAAAAACTCCAGCAGAAATATTAAAATCAACGTATCAGCTATCATGTTTAGATGGCAATGAACATGCTGCTAGTTTCTACTATTCCAAAATTGTATGGCAGAAAACAGGAGAAGAGTGTGTTATTCAGCGCTATTTTTGGTTTAAAGAGAAGTGCAAGTTCTGCTAGATTTCGGAGTACGGGAACGCATTTTTATCACTTAACGGGGAAACTACTGCAAGTAGTAATATTTTGTAGGTTCTGAACACAACTTTTATCTATCAAAATTTATTATTACGATGTCTCAGCGATAAAATCATTTTTATTTATTCATTTGTTAGTACTATACACAATTAATACGATATATAGATAATTTTCGAAATAAAGTTATAAATTTCTATATTGTCGTATAGTTTTGATGCCTAAATCCATTTACAACACATTTGATTAATGAAATAGTGAACATTTAACTATTAATATTAATTTAATTATTAATGTTAATTATTTTGTGTTGTCTTTTAGTTTATTTATTTTCTTGTTCCTTTACTTTTAAAAATGGCAAAACCGGCAAAAGTAGTAAAAATTGTAGACTGCTCCCATATGAATTGTATGGTGTCGTAAGTAAAGGAACGCTTTTCGAGTAAAAAGCGGTAAACCTTGAAGATTCTTGCACGTAAAAGAACAGGTTTATGTTTGTTGTTTTTATTGGTATGAGAAACACAACAAACGCGAGTGGTAAAATCAAACGTTAACGTGTGTGGACACTTACGAAACTTGAAAATAAACTTTATGCTAAGTTTACATTTACGAAATCTACTCGATTTCAACTGTCAATTCCATAGCTCAAACGTCAAATGAAATCTCATCTGGATTTCATTTGACGAGTGGATTTCGTAAATGTAAACCAAGCATTAAAGAAATTGGTTTCAAGAAACCTTGCTAGCATGGTAGAATAAAGTAAAGGTAGGTCACAGCTAACAGCTGATTACATTTTTTTCTTTTTATGGCCTAATCTGTCTAAAGCAGTGTTGAAATTTTTTACTGTTTTTGCCATTATGCAATAATAAAGGAAGATGCATCGTTGAATTGTTCCAACAAAAAAAAAACTTCTGCTGTAACACTGTATCTTAAAATTGAAAACAATGACAAAAAATTAGATTCGCATGGCAAAGTAAAATTTTTGATTTTTTAGTACAGCCCAATTATGAATATAAACTCCCCGTGAGTTTTCTCACTTCTTCCTTTAAGTTGAAACAGCAGAAAGACAAAACTCACGGGGAGTTTACGTTCATAATCACCCTTATAGTAAAACTTACGAAAGAACGATTTGTCAAACATTGATATTAATTGAAACTTGTTCGAAAAGTACGGGAATGTAAAAATCGCAATTTTTGTAAAATTTCTAGCTGAAATTTATCTGCAAATCGGATGCCAGCAATCACGATGTTAGATCAGCCAAACTTGTCAAGTAGAAAATAAAAGAATGACATTTTTTCACTGTCATAAGTTTGTGCACAACTTTTGCTATTTTTGGAACACTCTCCAGCAAGAATATTCTGGAGCCTAGCTAAAGTAATTTTTATTTTTTACTCTATTTGGTACTTTTAACATATAAACACTGAAGTTTTAAGTTCCATATGTTTTTTGTAAAACGGTTTAGCTACACAGATACATCTACCATTATTATTGTACCATGCCATGTGACGTTTAAAGCCATGGCTGCAGGGTTGTACTTTGCAGTGATTTTCGTACCTGGCCTACCTCTACTTTACAGTACCATGCTTGCTAGTCTGACCAACAACATAGGGGTAGCTTACACTATATGTAAATGTCATATGACATGAAATTTTCCATTACATAGTCGCTAATATGTGCAATATTGGGGATTTTCCTTAAGCCATTTACTTTGCGCGTCCACACCAGCAAAAATGTAATAAAATTACGTCTCCACATTGCCTGCGTGGGTAGATATGGAATGTTTTTATTTCGTGTCATATGACATTAATAGATAGTGTAAACTACCTCTTAGAAATTTCCAATCACCTCTGATATTTTCATAATTAGTAAAATCTTCTGAATGTCTTTGATGTATGTATAAAAGTGTAATTTATTTGATAAAATTTGATAATTTTTTCTAAAAACACAAACACTTAACATTAGGTCTGTTCTATAACTCAAAAGTTTGTACAAATTTGTACAAACTTTTACAAAATGCGGTTCGATAACAAACATGTACAGTAAACGAGAAGTGGGAAGTAGTTGCAAGTACTTGCAAGAACTTTTTACTTGCGAAGTTATCGAACAGATCTATTTTCTCTTTGTTTTCACAACAATTAGGGCACACAATATGTGTGTTCGTTTACTCAAAATTTGTACGAATTGTTACTGGATGTTGTTCGTTTACTCTACAGTACAATGCAAAAGACCTTAGTCAATTACAAGAAGTTACTGGACTTGTACAAATTGTTGAGTAAACGAACACACCTAATGTATGAAAAAGACCCTTCAGTGCTGCCAAATTCAATTATTATTTTCCTCACATTATTCATGAATCATGATGCGAGGAATGTTTTCTAGAGAAAAATCTATTCCGCGAAAGTTGTATTCCGCAGGAATATTCGTGATTGGGCTGAGTATTTCCCACAATCTTTGTACAAAATATGCAAAATAAACACTTTTGTTGGGATTTTATACAATAATCTTTAACATGTGGTTGGAAATTTATTAAAAATTGAACAAATTTTTCAAAATAATATCAGTTTGCAAACTCAGTCACTCTCCACTTTTTGTACCGATCAACGATGGGTTGGGGGAATTTTGCACATTTGCACAATTTTTGCACAACAATTGTCGAAAAAACCACTGGATAAATGCATATTTTCAATTATCTTTATTTCAATACTCATATTTTTAAAATTTTTGCCATTATTTAATTAAAAGCACTCGTTTTTAATACATTCATTCCAATCACATTTGATGTTTTTCATAATTATTAAAAACTTCTGAAGTCTTTGATGTATAATGCTTGGTTTACATTACGAAATCCACTCGTTTTCAACTGTCAATTCATTTGCGTATACGTCAAATGAAAACTCATCTGAAATCCATTGAATTTCTTTTGACGTTTAATCAATGGAAAACGTAGTATTATAGTTTTCCTATTAGCGAACATTTTTAGATCATTATATTAAATCAGAAGGATTTCCAATTGGGATATAAAATTAAAATAGAATTAAGGTAAATATTACAACGCTTGAAATAATAGTGGAAATGACATGATGCGCATCCGATTTTCCAAAACAGCGAAACAATCCCTTTTATTTGATATACACTTTGTGAAATTGCATTTGGCGACCGTTGCGATCAGTTGCATGTCAGGGTGCATGTCAGGCGATCAGTTGCATGTCAGGGTGCAAAAAAATAGTAAAATGCCCATAATATCCACGAAGTACATTTGCATTTTATGCGCATCCGATTTCAATGACAACCATTAATAAATACGTCATTCTATGCCATTTCAGTGCGATACATCAAGAACAGTGGATATAGCATCGCACTCAGTTTTTAGACAGGCGTTCTGCTCCATTTATCTGAGTAGGAATGACACATCCAAAATGCGTCTAAATACGCGATATTTCCAAAAAATTTTTTCATATTTTCGAAATTTGAGGGGTATCATATCCACCGATCTAGTGGATGGATTTAAACGCTCAATTCAGAACGTAAAAAAACTAAATTTACGTGGGTTTCCACTGACATCAAATGGCATATGTAAATTTTGAATCCAAAAAACTGTTTTTTTAGAAGAATTTACGCACAAAAATTTCGATTTTGAACGCGGATTGCCGTGATCCTCTGAAGGTTACACGCCCATGTTATACATTAAAAAATGCGAAATTTCGAGTACTACAATCACATAATAAGCTTTCAGATAAATCCGGCTACGCGTCCCGATTAGAGCAAAAATTCAAAAAATCCATTTTTCAGTCTTCAAAATGTCCGCATCCGTTTGAGGTATATACAGTGGATATATTAAAAAATCATACATTTGAAACCTCATCTCTGAAGTGTATTCTTTAGCTTCTTCTTTGAGCATTAAGTTCTAAATTGTCTTGTAAAGCCACTAATTTGAAATTTACACAAAACAACTCGTTTCCTTCAACGCTTTTTTCCTATTTTTTACATTAATACGACCACAGCTTCCGCTCAAATTATTATTTTATTTTATACCTCAGTTTCAACATAAGTTAATTTTCTACAAAAATGTCGATATACATATCGAGCCCTTCCCGCGAAAAATATGTAAGCGACATTTTTTCGATTTTCTTTTCCATTATAACTCTGCCATGTACCGTTACGAAATTAGAGCAAAAACTATTTTGATGTAAGCGCCCTTTTTGTTTTGTTTACATTTTTAGGTGACAGCGAATTGTCGCTTACATCAAAATTCCACGTTAACATACCATGTAGTTATTCGACGCATTAATCTTATAATTGTTCGAATAAATACTTGCTATAAACGTAAGTTGCTTTGTTTTTAAATTGTAGATGTGATTTACTCTAAAATTTTTTTTCAAATAAATTTTTTTTTAATATAACCCCCACTTTTTAATGTAATTGCCAGATTGCGTGACAGCGAAAAGGATGTAAGCGACACAAATTACCGTTATATTGAAGAAATTCCACAAATGATACCAAAATTTAATAAAAAGTTTTGGTTAGATCAATAGTTATTCACCTTTTTCGCGGGAAGGGCTCGATATATTCTTGATCAGGTAAAATTCTTAAAGTCGATATAACCATGTCCGTCCGTATGTTGAAATCAAGATACAGCTCGCAATTTTTAACATAGGGCTTCGTAATTTAGTATAGAAGTTTCTATTACTCTTAGGATGTTTGGTATTGCAAATGGGCTATATCGGTCCACGTTTTGATATAGCCCCTATAGAACGGTACCACCCGATTTTGGGTATTTAGAAGGGGTTTCGGCATTTTGAGGGTTATGGCTACAATAATCCACCGAAATGACTGAAATTTGGTATTTGGCCTTCATTTGGGGTATTAAACGTTGCACAAGTGCAACTTCAAAGCTTTCTAGGATCTCAAAATCTGCAATCTGACACTAATATTGTAGTTTTTATAAAGTAAAATACCTAAAAAAGGAAATAAATCAGCAAGGGTCAGCTTTAACGAGCTATACAAGAAGTCTGGCATTAAATAACGGCATTCAACCCCCAAATATAGTTTTATTTTTTCTAAAACATATCTCAGATACCTAGACCCATTCGCCAAAACAATAAAATGTATAAATTTTGCAGCTAATTCCATAAATTATACGATAATACTCATATTTCCTTGGGGCGTGCGTAAACTTTTGTAACTATAATTTTTTTGTTTTTGAAAAATTTATCGTTATGTATACAGTAGAGTCACGATAATTCGTATCTCGATAATTCATAATCTTCCATAATTCGTATAAGCTGTCGGTCCCTTGAAGCAATTTTCTTCGCATTTTAACCTCGCTAATTCGAAATCCTCGATAATTGGTATAAAACTGCCGGTCCCTTGAATTAAGAATTGTCAATGTTCTATGTACTGTATTATGAAATATACTTTTGTTGTATTAAGTCCCAATTTACATTAGGCCATTTTACTTGCGGCAATTGTCAGTTTGTGGGTGAGAGAGGGTATTGAGAGGCAAAGGGTTACCATATACCTCACCTCTCTCTCCATTAAACTGACAATTGCCGCAAGGAAAATTGCCTAATATAAATATGGACTAAATATTGTTTATTAGGGCGAAACCTATAGCTCTGCGTGTTGCGTGGGCGTTCAAAAATACAAAAACAAAATACATGTATTTGTTGTTGTTTTCAATTTGAAATACATGTATTTTGTTTTTGTATTTTTGAACGCACACGCAACACGCAGAGCTATAGGTTTCGCCCTTAGTGAGAAGAAATAAAACTACGTACATACTTGGAATTTCATAAATATCATTACTTATCCTAAAACACGAGATTTATGGGGCGTATGTATACTTTTGTAATGCTTATACTAGCTGTGTTCCAGAACTACAAAGTTTTTACAATTTTTACGACTTTTACACATTTTACTCGAAAAAGCGTTCCCGTACACAAAAAAGTTGTAAAATGTTCACTTCTCTTTAAACAAAAATGGCGCTGAATGACGCTCTCTTTAAAAACTTTTTACACGACAAATTTGGGCGAGTAAAAAAATAGTAACATGGTTGCCGGCGTCTGATTGGCTAATACGCCGACTTTGACATTTGTTCCAGTTTTTTTTGACGTATTTTCCATTTTTCCGTTCCCGAACTATTTCAAAAAACGTGTGTGTGAGAACAAATTTTTTGCCGTTCTCTCTTTTACGAGTTTTACCATTAAAAAGTACGGGAACGAAGCTACTATGTTTACATTTACGAAATCCACTCGATTTCATCTGTCAATTCCATTGTGTATACGTCAAATGAAAACTCGTCTGAAATCGATTGGATTTCATTTGACGTTTGAGCAATGGAATTGACAGTTGAAATCAACTGGATTTCGTAAATATAAACATAGTATTAGTTTACATTTGGCGTCGTTTCGTGATTTCGCGCGGAATCGAGCAAAATTTATCATGATTTCGCATACAAAAATGAAATCATCTCATTTCGTGATTTCAGCGAAATCAACATCGAAATCACAGTACACATGATATACAACCCTGTTTTTGCCTAAAAAAGTACCAAAAGTTGCAACACTTTTCACGTATCACAATAAACAAGGTAGATGGTCAATTGCTGCAACAAAAAATTTTAGTATCAAAATTTGTAAACAATGTGAAAATATATTAAATTACTTTGTTACAATGCTATTTTTCATTGTGTTCCCGTACTTTTTTAATGGTAATGTTAGAAAAAAAGAGCGAATTGTCAAAAATTGCTTCCCCATACAAATTTCTTAAAAAAATACGGGAACGGAAAAATGACGGAAATTGCAAAAACTCCAGCATAAATGTCAAAATCAACGTATCAGCTATCATATTAGATGCCAATGAACATGCTTGCTGCTAGTTTCTACTAGGCCAAAATTGTATGGCGGAAAACAGGAGAAGAGGGTGCTATTCGGCGCTATTTTAGTTTAAAGAGAAGTGCAAGTTTTATAGATTTCGGAGTACAGGAACGCATTTTTAGCACTAAACGGGAGAACTACTGCAAGTACTAATATTGTGCAGGTTCTGAACACAAATTTTTACTCTATCAAAATTTATTATAACGAAGTCTCAACGATAAAATCATTTTTTTATTTTATTTTTTTTTTCATTTGTTTGTACTATACACAATTAATACGATATATAGATAATTTTACGATAAATTTCCAAATAAAGTTGTAAAGTTCTATATTGTCGTATATTTTTGATGATTAATTCAATTTACAACAACTTGTTTTGAAAATTCATGTTCGATCAGCTGCGCATATGCATCTACCTTGATCATTGTGATACGTTTGAAATCAACAAAAAATAAGTGTAAACACCGGGGTGTATTTCAGGATTTCGTGAAATCCAGTGGATTTTGGAGCGCAAGTGTAAACTTGGCATAAGACTGTGTACATCGAGCATACCCAGCAAAAAGTTTGCATCCGCGGATGCAGTTAAATCACTAGAACAATTGCCGCTGGAGTACATCTTTTCCTATGAATTCACCTATGAATTTTACAAGAGAGCGCGCAGCTAGGATGCACTCCATTTTGCTTCCACGGCACACAGCTAGGATGCACTCCATTTTCGATCCAAATCACAGCCTTTGATGTAGTGTTTTGGATTGAATTTAAATGCAGTCTAAAGATGTTATAAAATGCAAGCCATGGAAAATATTCCAAAATAAATAAAATACATTGCTTATTCGTGTAAAACAAGAATATTAACTTTATTACCTTTACACAAATTATAAAAACTCTCCATTAAATTTGATCGTAACTAAGTTGACTTCCTCTACTCTGCTTTTTATGACATCGAAATTGATATGCTTCATCATCCAAATGGTTTTTCATTTTTCCTCCTACTTCAGTTCAGATTTCCGAAAAACTCTAAAGCCCCCGGCACATACGGTACGTTGTGCGACGCGTCGCGCGTTGAAAACAACAACCATATGAAAAATGTGTAAGTGATGCCAAGTTTGTTCTTGAAGTTTTCATGTGGTTGTTGTAACACAACGCTCAACGCGCCGTATGTGCCGAGGCCTTTACTCCACTTCAAAAATAATTTGCGTCTCGTGAATTACAGCAATGTTCATAACTTTAGTTTGTATTTCTTTATTTTTTATAAAACAAATTCTTAGACTTTTAACACTCTTTCTTGTGTTCAGAAAAAAAGGACTGTGACTGTAGGGATCAAAAAATTGGCTTGCTTGGCTAGGGATCTCTAAGCGAGTGCTTCCAAAATGTATCGAGCGCAGTGCATTTTCATAACTCCGTGTGGACTGCATCGAAAGATGTATTGAAATCATAACTCTGCATTGCACTACTTCCAAACTTTTTTGCTGGGTAGAAATAAATACAGTGGCACAGGAAAGTATACATACACCCTACAAAAATGCAGTTTAGGCTAAATCGTTGGGTTTTTTACAGCAACAACTGCACTGTGTGGCTCCTTGGTGACAAAATAACCATAATTACACAAATTTATTTTAATCTAATACGTATATTTAATACAATTAAAGAATATCAATTTTCACAACACAGAAAAGTAAGTATACATACACCCCAAGGAAATACGAGTATTTTCGTAAAATTTATGGAATTAGTAGCAACATTTATACATTTTTTAGTTTTGGCGAATGTCTCTGGGTGTGTGAGATATATTTTAGAGAAAAGACAATAATTTTTGGGGGTCAAATGCCGTTACATAGGGTCAAATTTCATACATATATGCCACGTTAAAGCTGACCCTTGCTTAATTTTTTGCGTTTTTAGGTATTGTACTTTATAAAAAGCACAAAATTCGTATCAGATGGCAAATCTTGAGACCCTAAAAAGCTTTGAAGTTGTTTTTGTGCATAATATACCTTCCTGAACGTCGATAAATGCACGTTTTCCCTCAGATTTCTCAGGAGTGAATAGATTCCGCGGAATTCTTGGTGCAAATTACATATAGATGGCCTTGAATTGCCTTGTAATATTGTCGGATACAATGCTTGGGCATCACTTGACTCAAAAATGTACAATTATACGAAACGTTTCGCGTCTATAGTAACGGTAATGATCATAATACGAAAACGACGTTGTTCACAGTACAAATTTCATGGTTTTTTGGTAGTGCTTATATTTTGTTGCTTTAGAAGCTTTATGAAAAGGTTTGTAACAAAATATGTCACATTTCTGATTCAATTAATGCCCAAGCATTGTATCCGACAATATTACAAGGCAATTCAAGGCCATCTATATGTAATTTGCACCAAGAATTCCGCGGAATCTATTCACTTCCTGAGAAATCTGAGGGAAAACGTGCATTTATCGACGTTCAGGAAGGTATATTATGTACAAAAACAACTTCAAAGCTTTTTAGGGTCTCAAGATTTGCCATCTGATACGAATTTTGTGCTTTTTATAAAGTACAATACCTAAAAAACGCAAAAAATTAAGCAAGGGTCAGCTTTAACGTGGCATATATGAAATTTGACCCTAAGTAACGGCATTTGACCCCCAAAAATTCTTGTCTTTTCCAATGAACGGAAATAAACAAAACGATTCCCGTACCAATCACACAAAGCCACAAACTTTTCAGCTTCTCTGAATCGTTTCATTCTCACAACCAAAACATAAACACAAACTTTTCAATGTAAAAAGATGGAAACCGTACGATTGCGGAAATGTAACTTCGGTTATGCTTTGCCGAGTTGTTTCATTCACCACCGAAACAAGAAGTATTTTTGGGAAACGTTTGCCGTGCGTATTGTCAATGACACACTCAGACACACACACATGTGATTGCTTAACAACCCTATAAGAGAGCATCAGCATACCACAGTGAATTTTATCAACCACCAAACGTTTTTGATTTATTCACATGTGTTTAGTACTATTCCATTTTCTATCTGCTCTTGTGGAGTTGAGTACTTTTCGCTTATCGTTTTGTTCGCACTCACGAATATAAACAAAACAAAACTAAACAGCGAGCTCGGCCAACGAGGGTTATGTTTCGTTTTGTATTGTTCCTATGGAAAATACGAAACGAAACGATTGGAAATGTTATTTAAAGTATTTTTACGTACTCTGGTCTTTTCTCTAAAATATATCTCACACACCCAGAGACATTCGCCAAAACTAAAAAATGTATAAATTTTGCTACTAATTCCATAAATTTTACGATAATACTCGTATTTCCTTGGGGTGTATGTATACTTTTCTGTGTTGTGAAAATTGAATTTCTTTAATTGTATCATGGTACAATAATACAGGTAGCATTATCATGCCAGCTGATGGTAACATAAGCTTCGTTCCCGTACTTTTTAATAGTAAAACTCGTAAAAGAGAGAACTGCAAAAAATTTGTTGTCACACACAAGTTTCTTGAAATAGTTCGGGAACGGAAAAACGGAAAATACGTCAAAAAAACTGGAACAAATGTCAAAGTCGGCATATCAGCCAATCAGACGCCGGCAACCATGTTACTATTTTTTTACTCGCCCAAATTTGTCGTGTAAAAAGTTTTTAAAGAGAGCGTCATTCAGCGCCATTTTTGTTTAAAGAGAAGTGAACATTTTACAACTTTTTTGTGTACGGGAACGCTTTTTCGAGTAAAATGTGTAAAAGTCGTAAAAATTGTAAAAACTTTTTAGTTCTGGAACACAGCTATAATGTGTCAACTGCATTGGATTGATGTCAAATTTTGACACCTTATGTTACCAACAATTGTCGATGCGGCTACCTGTGTATTTGTACCATGAATTGTATTAAATACATATACGTATTAGATTTTTTTTGTCACCAAGGATCCACACAGTGCAGTTGTTGCTGTAAAAACCCAACGATTTAGCCTAAACTGCATTTTTGTAGGGTGTATGTATACTTTCCTGTGCCACTGTACATACAGTGAATCACAGTCAAAAGTATCCACTTCACTTTCTTTCATTAAAACTGCGATTTCTAAGAGTTAATTAATGATAGCGATTTCATTCTTTTTTATATTGTTACATTAGTGTCTTAACTTAAATATTATAAAATAAAAATAACAAAATTCAGGTAAGTTTAGATAAAAAAAAAATTGTTAAACATCGATTTCTACCTCACAGTGAAAAGTATGCACTCTAAAAGTTTCATGAAACCAAAAGGATTTCTTAGGAGTTTAGCACTTGGTATGACATCCTTTGTTATCCTTTACAGCTTTTAGCCTTTTTGGCAAAGATTTAACCAAGTTTTCGGGGCAAGATATCGGAATTTTTCCCCATTCTTCTTGCAAGGCATATTTCAGGGTTCCTCTACTTTAGGTGTTACGATTTTTTATATTTGTCTCCAAAATACTCCTTAAATTATCTATAGGATTCAAATCCGGGGATCGGGGAGGTGTTTGAATCACTTTTGGACAGTTTCATAGCATCCATTTTGGAAAAATATGTGATTTGTGCTCGGGCTCATATACTGATAAAATTGGAATGTTGTTCCAAATCCCATTTTTTCAGCGCCTAAATTTCAAATTATCCTTTCAGAATATTTAAATAATACATCTTATCCAAAACAGGTTATACCCAGGTTACATTATTGAAGGTTGACCCACTGGGTTTAATAGATCCAGTGTGTTAATCTTTGCTGATTACACTTACCTTTTCAAGGATATAAACTGTCAGCTGATGATTGTTTACGTATACATACAAAATAACTAATAAAGTCGTGTGTTACACTTTTACAATTTCTCGTATGAGATATCGTCCCCTCTTTGCTCATATTGGTATATTTTACACACAGGGATACAGTTTTGTATCATGGCATCAAGCGTACTATTTGTTAAAAAAAGTGTCTAATGAAAAAAATAAATAATTTTATGATTTTCAAATAACTATAGATTTATTAACTCCATAAAATCTCATGCGACCAATCGTAAACGTGTAAAATACGACAAACTCTGTTGCAACTTTTTGAGTAGAGTTGGATTTTTTGCATAAATACCGAATACAACACTGTTTTTTTGGTTGATTTGTGCCGGATTTGAAATAAACACAGCCGTGAGAGGATTTAATTTTTGTATGGCAAATCTGGTCAAATTTGACCAGATTATACCCCGGTTACACTATTGAAGGTTAACCCACTGGGTTTAATAGATCCAGTGGGTTAATCTTTGCTGGTTACACTTAGCTTTTCGAGGATATAAACTGTCAGCTGATGTTTGTTTACGTATACATACAACATAACCAATAAAGTCGTGTGTTACACTTTTACAATTTCTCGTAGGAGATATCGTCGTATCTTTGCTCATATTGGTATATTTTACACACAGGGATACATTTTTGTATCACGGTATCAATCGTACTGTTTGTTAAAAAAGTGTCTAATGAAAAAAATAAATAATTTTATGATTTCCAAATAACTTTAGATTTATTAACTCCATAAAATCTCATGCGACCAATCGTTAACGTGTAAAACACGACAAACTCTGTTGCAAAGACAGTTGTAACTTTTGGTACTTTTTGAGTAGAGTTGGATTTTTTTGCACAAATACCGAATACAACACTGTATTTTTGGTGGATTTGTGCCGGATTTAAAATAAACCCAGTCATGAGAGGATTTAATTTTTGTATGGCAAATCTGGTCAGATTTGAGAAGATTAAGCAAATAAATCCTCATGAAGTGGGTTAAACCGGCAAAAAGCTGTAGTGTAACCGTGCTATTAAGCAATAAATCCTCATGATGTGGGTTAACCCGGCAAAAAGCTGTAGTGTGACCGTGCTATTAAAGTTGTCTTCATTGCTTTCATTAGCAGCCTGTTTTGGTCATATGGACCAATTAAGGTATGTCATAGGGCAAATACCGCCTTGGACCCCAAACACACAATTTCAAAATTAAGCACGTTGTACGAGTGTCTTTATCGAAAGAGTTAAGGATAAGATGTATTATTTAAACATTCTGAAAGAATAATTTGAAATTTAGGCGCTGAAAAAATGGGATTTGAATCCTATAGATAATTTATGGAGTATTTTGGAGACAAATATAAAAAATCGTAACATCTAAAGTATAGGAACCCTGAAAAATATGCCTTCCAAGAAGAATGGGGAAAAATTCCGATATCTTGCCCCGAAAACTTAGTTAAATCTTTGCCAAAAAGGCTAAAAGCTGTAAAGGATAACAAAGGATGTCATACCAAGTGCTAAACTCCTAAGAAATCCTTTTGGTTTCATGAAACTTTTAGAGTGCATATTTTTCACTGTGAGCTAGAAATCGATGTTGTTTAACCATTTTTATTTTTTTATCTAAATTTACCTAAATTTCGTCAATTTTATTTTATTATATTTAAGTTAAGACACTAACGTAAAAATATAACCAGTAAGGAAAGGATCAAAGTCGGGCTGGGCCGACTATATGATACCCTACAACACTGTGAATATGTAAAATAGAAATCGGAGCGATATCTAGATCTTAACCGATTTTGATATAATTTGGCACATTTATTTCCACACCGAATTCAGTCACACATTCCAGATATCATTGAAATCGGACTTATATATCATGTTTGGAGCAGAAAATACACGAAATCGGCCGAAAATATATATGGGAGCTATATCCAAATCTGAACCGATTTCGATATAATTTGGCACATTTATTTCTAGACTGAATTCAGTCACACATTCCAAATTTCATCGAAATCGGAAATTTGGTACAGAAAATACGTGAAATCAGCCGAAAATATATATGGTAGCTATATCCAAATCTGAACCGATTTCTATATAATTTGGCACATTTATTTCTAGACTGAATTCAGTCACACATTCCAAATTTCATCGAAATCGGAAATATATAGCGTGTTTGGTACAGAAAATACGTGAAATCGGCCGAAACTATATATGGGAGCTATATCCAAATCAGAACCGATTTCGATATTATTTGGCACATCTATTTCTAGACCGAATTCAGTCAAACATTCCAAATTTCAGCAAAATCGGATGTATATAGCGTGTTTGGTGCAGCAAATAAGTGAAATCGGGCGAACATATATATGGGAGCTATATCCAAATCTGAACCGATTTCGATATAATTTCGCTCATTTATTTCTAGACTGAATTCAGTCACACATTCCAAATTTCATCGAAATCGGACATATATAGCGTGTTTGGTGCAGCAAATACGTGAAATCGGGCGAAAATATATATGGGAGCTATATCCAAATCTGAACCGATTTTCACCAAATGCAATAGCGTTCTTCCTATGGCTAAAAAAGTTGTATTCCCCAATTTTCAGCTGAATCGGACAAAAATGCGACCTGTATGTTGCGAACAAAAATACATGGACGGACGGACAGACAGACGGACGGACACGCATAAATCGACTCAGAAAATGATTATATGTATATCCCCAAAAGGAACTGTGGGTCTATTTCGTTTCCTTTTGTATGTTACATACAAATGCACAAAGACATAATACCCCTTACCACTGTGTGGTGTAGGGTATAAAAAGGAATGAAATCGCTATAATTAACCAATTCTTAGCAATCGCAGTTTTAATGAAAGAAACTGAAGTGGATACTTTTGACTGTGATTCACTGTATATAAAATCTAATGGAATTTGACACTAACATTACAGCCCAGTTCAGTCACCTGGGTATTGGTGTTACCTTATATTGTTCTACCATGGTTATGTTAAATAATTCTATAATAAATTTATTAAATAATTATCGTAGTTTGAATAATCTCAAATTTATATTGAAAATGTCATTCCCGCTTTCTTTGTGTCATTACCGTGGTTAGAAAATAACCATGGTAACAAGCACACGGCAATGATGGAAACGTAATTATTCTTGCATTCTCTTTGCAACCTTGGTATAGTGAAGACATACATAAGTTCATTTCATTTCACTGCAGTGAAAAAACCAATTAATGAACTTTATGTTCAATTGATATAATTAACATTTTTCGTGTACAAAGCTGCAACAAAAAACAGTTCCAATTGGATTAAAAAAAGAAAAACAAATCAAAAGGGTTTGGCTCAGAAAGAAAGGACTTTCAATTTTCATTTTTGTCATGAATTAAACTATAATCATCAACATACAAATACAATAATCAATCAGAAAATCATCTCAAAAACATTATAAATTCATCGAATCATCATCAAATTTAATACATATGTATGTACAGTCAACCAAAAAAGTCTACATACACCCTATAAATCTCGAGTTTTAAGGGTAAGGAAGCATTTTTATGAAAATCCAAGTACATAGATCTATTTCATATCCCTAATAAACAATATTACATACAACAAAAATATATTCCATAATACGAATAACGGTAAATTCTATAAAAATTAAAAAATTAGTAGGGAAAAAGTGTACATACACCCAATGAAATATTAAGATTACCGTAAAATTCATGAAATAAGCAATACAAATTTTACATTTTATTGCTTTATCGAATGTCTCTCGTTGTCTATGATATATTTTAGACAAAATAGGAACATATTTGTGCTTTAATTGACGTTATTTAAGGTCAGACTTCGCGTATAGCTCGTTAAGGCGGACCCTTGCAGATTTCTTTGAATTTTTCAGTCTGGTAGTTTATGAAACCCCAGGAAATACAGTAGGACTAATTACTTTTGAGATCCTAGAGCGCTTTGAAGTTGTTCTTATGGATAATATATGCTCCCGAGCTTCGCTAAATATGCGATTTCCTGAGTTTTTCATAAATTTTATAGTTTTCACAGCATTCCAAGGGTCAAATTTCAAGCAAGAACCTTGGAATCAACTTGTAATAAATTTTTGGACCTTAACTCAATCAGAAATGTACAACATTATTATACAAACCCGCTCCTAAGGTTTCCAAAGCATCAAAATAAAAGCACCACCAAATAATGCATGCAATTTGTATGAAATTTACACTGTTAACTAGTATGCCCTCGTATTATGATCGTTAGGGTCACTTGAAGCGCTATAAATGTCGGATACTTTTACATAGCTGATTCAAGGGATGCACGAGGATTGTACCAGACCTTATTACAAGGTAATTCGAAGTCTTCTGCATGTAATTTGCCCCTTGGAATGTTGTGAAAACTATAAAATTTATGAAAAACTCAGGAATTCACATATTTAGCGAAGCTCAGGAGCATATATTATTCATAAGAACAACTTCAAAGCGCTCTAGGATCTCAAAATAAATAGTTCCACTGTATTTCCTGGGGTTTCATAAAGAAATCTGCAAGGGTCCGCCTTAACGAGCTATACGCGAAGTCTGACCTTAAATAACGCCAATTAAAGCACAAATATGTTCCTATTTTGTCTAAAATATATCATAGACAACCAGAGACATCCGACAAAGCAATAAAATGTAAAATTTGTATTGCTTATTCCATAAATTTTACGGTAATCTTAATATTTCATTGGGTGTATGTACACTTTTTCCCTATTAATTTTTTAATTTTTATAGAATTTACCGTTATTCGTATTATGGAATATATTTTTGTTGTATGTAATATTGTTTATTAGGGATATGAAATAGATCTATGTACTTGGATTTTCATAAAAATGCTTCCTTACCCTTAAAACTCGAGATTTATAGGGTGTATGTAGACTTTTTTGGTTGACTGTATGTACAGTCAGAGTCAAAAGAAAGTTTACACCTCACAAAAAGTTGTTAATAGCAAAATTACACCGGTATAGGGATATAATAAATATAAAATATAAATGCAGTTTTTTAAGTGTGTAGTGGTGAATTAAAATCCATAAAATATTAGGTCTTGCATAAGCTTTATTATGAAATAAATGAAGATAGATAAAATAACTCAAAATTTTAAGAGTCAAAAGAAAGTTTACTCTCTTGCCAAAAGTAGGACAGTATTTTAATTCTTTTGGTTAACATGCCTTCATTTTGGCTTTTTACCTTATTTTGATCCTATTCGAGTGTCTAAATAATAAATTAACCTGTATATTGTGTGAAATCCGGTGATAATCCCCCCATTGGACCCGTAGTATTGCTTTCGAGCTATTTTGGCAAAAATTGGGCTTTATTTAACTTTCTTTCGAATTTTTTCGGTAAGCACTCAATGGATTTGAGGTCTAGAGACTACAATGAGTGATCCTAGTTGCATGGGAGTAAAATATAGCAACATGGTATTCATAGATGCGGGCGAAGCCTTCATATCCCTGCCCAAATGTCAGATCCCTCTTTGGTAAAGGCCTCATTTTAGTCCACTAGGGTCATTAATCTCGTGTCAATATGAGCATATGATATTGTTCTCGTACCTTTGAACCCATACAAACTATTTCTTTGAACCCCGCTGCTATCAGGTACCCGATGAACATATATAGGACATTCCATAAAGTTTGATTCTGTATACAACATTTTCACCGTTAAAAGCTTTGGTCATAATTTTCCACAGGTTTGACATGTTTTCACCAAATATAGTTTGGGAAAATGTATTTTTCTATTGCCATAACCATTTTCACATATTTGGTCGCAAAATATGCCACAACTGTCGAAAAACATGAACGAAGCTTTTAACGTTGAAAATGTTGTATACATAGTCAAACTTGATGGAGTGTCTTATATATGTTCATCGGGTGCCTGACAGAAGCGGGGTTCAAAGAAATAGTTTGTATGGGTTCAAGGATACAAGAATAATATCAGATACTCGTATTGACACGAGATTACTGATCCTAGTAAACTGAAATGGGGCTTATATCAAAGGGGGAGCTGACATTTGGGCAGGGCTATGAAGGCTTCGCCCATATTTATGAATAAAGTATTGCTTTATTTTACTCCCATGCAACTAGGATCACTCATTGTAGTCTCTAGACCTCAAATCCACTGAGTACTTACCGAAAAAATTCGAAAGAAAGTTAAATAAAGCCCTATTTTTTGCCAAAATTGCCAGAAAACTGTACTACAGGTCCAATGGGGTATTATCACCGGATTTCCCCAAAATACTGGTGGATTTATTATTTAGACAGTCGAATAGGATCAAAATAAATTAAAAAGCTTAAATAAAGGCATGTCAAGCTAAAGAATTAAAAATATCTTACTTTTGGCAAGAGTGTAAACTTTCTTTTGACTCTTAAAATTCTGGGTTATTTTATCCATCTTTATTTATTTCATAATAAAGCTTATGCAAGGCTTAATATTTTATGGATTTTAATTCACCACTACACACTTAAAAAAACTGCATTTATATTTTATATTTATTATATCCCTATACCGGTGTAATTATGCTATTAACAACTTTTTGTGAGGTGTAAACTTTCTTTTGACTCTGACTGTATGTACAGTGAGCGTCAAAATAAAGTTTACACCTCAAAAATATTATACGTATAACATATAAATGCAACTTTTTTTAAGTATTTAGTGGTGAATTAAAATCCAGAAAATATTAGGGCCTTCCCACGTTTCATTAGGGAATAAATGAAAATTGCCGAAATAACCCAAAATTTGACGCGTCAAAATAAAGTTTACACTTTTGCCAAACGCAAGAATTTTCTTTTTTCTTTAACAAAATGAATAGATATTTTTGCTTTTGAACTTATTTTCATCACTTACGAGCCTCCAAACAATAAATTAACGAGTGTTTTGGTGTAATCCGGTGATATTTCCCTCCATTGGGCCCGTGGTACCACTTTCATGTAATATTGGTATAAAATAGGCCTCTATTAAGGTTTTTGCCGAATTTTTTCGGCAAGTACTCTAAGGATTTGTAGTCTAGAGACTTCAATGGGTGTTCCGATATACATATGTACATAGGAGTCAAATATAGCAACTTGTTATTCATAATTATAGCCGAATGCGTTAGATCCCTGCGCATATGTTACGTAAAGCTTTGGTTTTAGCCCCATTCCTCCAGACTAGGGTCTTTAATATAGTGTCAATAAAGTTGGAAGATATTGCTCTCATATCCCGGAACCTATAAAAGCCATTTATCCGCACTTCGTTACTGTTATGGACCTCCTAAAGATACTACTTGTACTACTACAGGAATCGTAGTAGTACAAGAAGCAGTACCAAAAAACCAAGAACCAATGAGCAACAAGGTTGTCCAACCCAAAGTGCAAAATATCCTTTAAATAACAACGCATCAAATGAAAAGATTTCCTCCGATACTGTAAGTATCCAAATAGCAATGTTCGCGAGGAAATTAATACTATTCACCTATCCAAACTACTTTCAACATTAAATATAGAGGGCTTTCTGGACGTTTTTAACCCAGATATGCCCATTGCTTGATCGTTATGATTTTAAAATTATTTTTATATTATTTTAGAAGTAAATGTGAAATAATAACAGTATGTTTATATGTTTTTTAAAAATTTTTTGAAAAAAGTGGTTTTTGAGGCCACTTTTGGACACAAGGTTTTATCATATAACTGGGAGTTATGGGACACAAAACCTTTGACATATAGTCCAAAGACACCTTTTCGGCATCTAGTTAACGTTTTTTCGTAGTAGGCTCCACATCGTGTATGTTTTCGTTATAAAACTACCCAATAATTAATCGGTCATAACGCAAATCATTGTAAAAACTAAGCGATAGGTGGCAACTTCGACGAACTAGACCTCAAAACTCAAAAATAGTAGCTCAAAATAATTGAATCACATAATATCCCAATAGCTACAGATGTGTACTGAGTATATCGCCAAAATAAACGGTACTTTGATCAACATAACATATCAAATTAGCAAAAATTTTGTGTGTCCTATATATAGGACGTTGGGCATATCTGGGTTAAAATTGGCTTTGGCAGTGTCGAAGTCACGTGCAGAAGCGGTCCCGTCGCAAATCTTCTTACAGAAGATCAAAGAATTAAAGACCAAAGTTGCCAAGCCAGAACTGATTAAAGCAATTCAATCAGAAGTAGAGACCATTAATATCAAGAGAATGACCAGAATGGTCAATAAGGAGAGAGTACTTTCACAAAGATTGAAAAATTTTTTTGAAGGGATCAAACTTCCCTAATCGGTTAGATCTTACTAAGCGCGATGTTGAACATTTCATTTCATTCTGGCAATGTTATAATTGTTTCCGTTATAATCACTTCTCTGAGCACTGCAAACAAAAAATAGCCAATTGCAGGAAATGTTTTTGGGCTCATGATGATAGTAAACCGTGCACTCCAGATAATACTTGTCCAAATTGCGAAGGAGATCATAAGTCAACGGACAAAAAACGTCCAGCGAGAGAAAAGGCTTATGAGATTAAAAAAATTATGACCAAATATATGATTTCGTTCAAAGAAGCGAAACTAAAATATGCGCCAGTTTTCACAAATAGATTTGAGTTACTGAGTGAAGATTGAGCAGCTGCAAGTGTTTTACATTCAAAAAATTCCTTTTCTATGGTAACAAAAACAAATGCCAACAGAAAAAGGGAGGCAGAAAACGCAAAAAGAGATATGCAGGAGTACCAAGACGCCCTAAATCAAGGTGAAACATACATATGCTTCTCCTAACGGGGTCGCCCTACAAAACCCAAGTATTAAACCCTCAGAATATGAGAAACTCTTAAACTCATTGCTGCACATTGCCAAAGACGTGGAAGGCAAGGACAATTTGAATAGAGATCAAGCAGATATTTTAAACAAAATAAATCCACACTGGATAATGAAACTATTGGTCTGTTCCAGTACTGCTAGAATCTACTATTTTTAATATTTTTTCGATAACATAAAGGAAACATGTTATCATAGTAAAAATAGTAGCTTCTTGCAGGTTCTGGAACAGAGCGTATAAAAATTGAACTGTTTTTAATAAAATAGACCATGCCAGGTGACTGTAATTCTCAGTCTCAGGAATAGATGAAATACTTTAATCACGATTAGATTGTTACAATATAACATACAAAGTTTGAATAAAAATGAGAATAAAGACATGTTGGAACTATTTATTGATAATAATAATATTGATTTTGCGGTACTTACAGAGACTTGGGTGAGTGATACATACGTCCTCAACCAACATCTGTAATTATAATTTTGTAGGGAAGTGTAGAAAAGATGGTTACGATGGCATAGACCTTATATTATAAGAAATATCAGATTTTCATTGTTAAAATTTACTGGTGACGTGAAGTCATTGGAATCACAACCTTGAATCTTAAGAAAACCGTGAAGATAATATCCGTTTATTTACCTCCCAATCTAAACAGAAGTAGAGCTGGCAAAACATCTATGGGAATATCGATATTATCGATACTTAATTTTTTACGCCAATATCGATGAATAGTTTTTTATATCGATACTATCGAAAATTTTGTCATCACTATAGCTCTCTTCCTTTACTTCAAGAATCTTCAAGTTTTACGACTTTTTACTCCAAAAGCGTTCCTTTACTTCAGACACCATACAAATCATATAGGAGCGTTTTACAAATTTTACTACTTTTACCAGTTTTATAATTTTCAGTAGTAAAGGAACATACCATAAATAGGAACCAAAAAGAAATGGCCACAATTTTTTTCATCAAATTATGCGTTCCTAGATCAAGTTCCATAGTCCCGGTCCACACTAGAGTGATTTCATTGAAAAAAACTCGTGAAATTATGCGTTTATAGATCGAGTTCCATAGTAGAGTAAAATCATGAAATTGCTGCAGTGAGGAATTGGGTCTAAGAACGCCTAATTTCATAAAATTGTAGGACCGTGGACCGAGACAAACAGATGTGATTGATTCTACAAGCTTTTTGTGTAAACGAATAAAACGATTTCATGAAGATTTTTAGAAGTTTAAGGAGAATGGCGCGGATGGTATGGTGGGATAGGAACGAGCTTGACCACCACCACCAACATCAGCCCATACACCAGGAGGTTGATGAAGAAGTTACACAGTCTTACATATGTAAGTATACGTACGCCCCATAAATCTCGGGTTTTAGAAAAAGTAATGATATTTATGAAATTCCAAGTACACAGGTTTATTTCGTCTCACTAATAAACAATATTTAATACAACAAAAGTATATTCCATAATATAAATAACGGTAAATTTTACAAAAACCAAAAAATGATACTTACAAAAGAATACATACGCCCCAAGGAAATATGAGTATTATCGTACAATTTATGGAATTAGCAGCAAAATTTATACATTTTATTGTTTTGTTTATCCGTTTTAGGTATTTGAGTATACAAAAGCCACAATATTAGTGTCAGATTATAGATTTTGAGATCCTAGAAAGCTTTTTAGTTGACCTTGTGCATAACACACCTTCCTGGGTGTCGATAAATTCACATTTTTCCTGGGATATCTCAGGAAGTTAATAGATTCCTCGGAATTCTTGGCTCAAATTACATACAGAAGACCTTGAATTGTGTTTTAATATGGCGTTATATAATCCTTGGACACCAATTAAATCGCCGATGAGTTGGGGGACAAAGTACTGTGAAAAAAGAAAAAATTGTACATTTGAAAAATATATTTATATATATTTATACCTATTATTTTTTCTATAAAGTTGTTTCCGTTGATTGTCTATCCATGTTTTAAGTCGCGCAGCCATCCTGTTGCGGAGACAATCAGTATTTATTATTAAGTCGTTGCATTCTTTTAAGCTTGGTAAGGTTTTTAAAGTAGAAAGCTCTCCAAATGTGGACTTCACTGCTTCTATTTCTTTACTTGTCCACTTGGAACGTTTGACTTTTTCTGGAATTTATAATATTTTTAAAAAGTTGGAAAATATTGAATATTAGGGTAAATTTTTAAAAAATACCTCATAACAAAATAAATTTTTGTGGTTTTTCTTTTTAATAAATGGTGCTATATCTTCTGAACCAATTAGAATTTTTATTGTTGGTATTCTATTAGGAATAAGGTCGTTATATATGAAAGTTTTAATTAATGGAGAAATCAAGATCTAAGGAGAGTGCAATGCAATTTTTTCAAGTACAGCTTAATTTACATTTCTGTTCTTCTGCTTAAGCTCTACAATTTTGGCAAATATTGCAAAACAATATTCCAATTGGTTTTTGAGTTTAATACAAAAAACGAAATTGAGTCGGGTTTACACAAAATCGACTTGGGATTTTGTTTTAGTATGCATATAGATTAAAAGAAATTGTTGTTAGAAGCGGTTTGCGTTATTAGTGTCGCATAGTGTTAAGGCCCCGGCACATACGGTCCGTTCTGCGTCGCGTCACGCGTTAAGAACAACAACCACATGAAAAATGTGTAAGTGATGCCAAGTTTGTTCTTGAAGTTGTCACGTGGTTGTTGTAACGCGACGCTCAACGTACCGTATGTGCCGCGGCCTTTAGAAACCCGTTAATATCGCACGTGTTAAACAAAGAATTTTGAAATTTTCACATTTTATAAAAAAACGGTACATAATGGTCAAATCTTCAACATAAATACAGGTATGTGATGGAAACCATTTCGACTCAATTTGCCATAAATCGAAATCGTATATCTCAAATATGGCTTAATGTTTTATTGAAATAATGACTGAATTTCAATGAACGGAAACAAACAAAACGATTCCCGTACTAATCACACAAAGTCACAAACTTTTCAGCTTCTCTGAATCGTTTCATTCTCACAACCAAAACAAAAACACAAACTTTTCAATGTAAAAAGATGGAAACCGTACGATTGCGGAAATGTAACTTCGGTTATGCTTTGCCGAGTTGTTTCATTCACCACCGAAACAAGAAGTATTTTTGGGAAACGTTTGCCGTGCGTATTGTCAATGACACACACACATGTGATTGCTTAACAACCCTATAAGATAGCATCAGCATACCACAGTGAATTTTATCAACCACCAATCAGAATACCACAGTGAATTTTATCAACCACCAAACGTTTTTGATTTATTCACATGTGTTTATTACTATTCCGTTTTCTATCTGCTCTTGTGGAGTTGAGTACTTTTCGCTTTTCGTTTTGTTCGCACTCACGAATATATATAAAACAAAACTAAACAGCGAGCTCGGCCTATGTTCCTATGGAAAATACGAAACGAAACGATGTTATGTTATTTAAGTATTTTTACGTACTCTGCTGAATTTTGAAAACATTGTTAAAAAAGACATTTTGTGAAAGAAATTTTAATTTATCATTTAAGACAACTGAAATGTTTATATATAATTTCGATTCTACAAATCGACTCGAATCGTTTTCCATCACACATCAGATAGTTTTTGTTTCTAGTTAAGAAAATTTTGACTTACTGCCCTTTTGTTGAACAGGAGAGATATCGCACCTGTTCAACAAAAGGGTAGCAACTCCAAATTCTCTTTTTTTCAGTAGAGACAAAAAACTGTTTATGCATACGTAGTATCTCTGTGGACACGAAGAGTGAAATAACGGTATTTTTGACGAAAGAGTAGACAAAATGATGTGAGATTTTTACAGGAGGTGGAGTTGATCATTATGTAAAATTTTTTAATAAAAATTGAAAATATCAAAATTTTGAGTTGCTAACCTTTTGTTGAACAGGTGCGATATGTATTTTTTGCACTTACTCATTTTTATTGGTGGTTCTATCAACATCGAATTTTCTGTTGACGCTGAATGGTCGGATAAGTCGCCCACATCCATATCTTGATTTTCCCCACCAGAGTTAATATTTTTCTCATTGTCTCTCCTGCAGCGGCCAACAAAAGTTTCGACACAGTTGCTATTTCAGCCACCTGTACAGGTATTCTATATATTGACTTGTGTATGGCTTTGTGATGTCCCATAAAATTCGCCAGTTGATCAATGGTGGCGTTATCTACTTTAAGCAAAGATGTATAGGTGGCAAGGTGCTTGCGCAATTTGGTTCCCATTAAAGTCCATGGTTTCTCCGCTCCACATTCTATGGCAAATTTTCTCAACAGTGGACAGGCCCGTTTATATTCTTTTGACAAATTTGACTGCATAACGGTGCTGAATATGTACTTATTTTTT
Source organism: Musca autumnalis (assembly GCF_047663935.1). Taxonomy (NCBI): domain Eukaryota; kingdom Metazoa; phylum Arthropoda; class Insecta; order Diptera; family Muscidae; genus Musca; species Musca autumnalis. Next base: position 119,230,625 of record NW_027411644.1, on the reverse strand, counting down.
CTTTTTACACCCGCCTTTTCCCTGTGTTCCAAAATAGCATCGATAGCTGCGATACACAATGGATCCAGAAGAATACTGACGGTTCTTCCTAGTTTGCCTCTTAATGAGACACGTACGTATTGCTTGGCAAATTCTATAGCATCTTTGGAAATTGTTTCAAAAAGACCACCAGTGTCAGTTATTCGTTCCTTCTTATCGTAATTGTCTTTTTCGAGGCGCTCAATTTCGCCAGCTCTCCTTCTGTTAAAAAGTTGTATACAAGTAAGAGTTGCCTCCATGAGAACTTTCCATGTCTTCAAACTAAACTCCTGATTTATCTCTTTTATGCAATTCAACATTTTTTTTCTTAGTAATTCGTAAAGCTTCTTATTATCGTCTTTACTAGGTACATAGTTCATCTGCTTTAGTCCGTCGTTTATTGGCACGATCTTCCAGGGCTTTTTTATGAATTAGTGTTGGCGTTTCTTCAACCCATAGGGCGATAAAATTTTTTCTTATCGTCATTTTGACATTTTATGAATTCATTTGATTGAATTTTTGCACACTTTTTAATTAAGCTAGACAAATTTGTTGCAACTGAAGGCGTAGCGAATCCCTTTCGAGGGTCCCAGTGAGCTGTTATTCGTAAATGTAAATGTAGTATTAATCTTGGTTTAGACTATACACGTATATGCTTCGTTTACATTTACGAAATCTACTCGATTTCAACTGTCATTTCCTTTGGGTATACGTCAAATGAAAACTCATCTGACGTTTGAGCAATGGAATTGACAGTTGAAGTCGAGTGGATTTCGTAAATGTAAACGTAGTATAAGAAGCATATCTTTCAAATAAATGACGCAAAACGCCTTTTACACTTGCACTTAAAACATGTGTGTTGAGTCGGGTTTACACAAAATCGACTTGGGATTTTGTTTTAGTATGCATATAGATTAAAAGAAATTGTTGTTAGAAGCGGTTTGCGTTATTAGTGTCGCATAGTGTTAAGGCCCCGGCACATACGGTCCGTTCTGCGTCGCGTCACGCGTTAAGAACAACAACCACATGAAAAATGTGTAAGTGATGCCAAGTTTGTTCTTGAAGTTGTCACGTGGTTGTTGTAACGCGACGCTCAACGTACCGTATGTGCCGCGGCCTTTAGAAACCCGTTAATATCGCACGTGTTAAACAAAGAATTTTGAAATTTTCACATTTTATAAAAAACGGTACATAATGGTCAAATCTTCAACATAAATACAGGTATGTGATGGAAACCATTTCGACTCAATTTGCCATAAATCGAAATCGTATATCTCAAATATGGCTTAATGTTTTATTGAAATAATGACTGAATTTCAATGAACGGAAACAAACAAAACGATTCCCGTACTAATCACACAAAGTCACAAACTTTTCAGCTTCTCTGAATCGTTTCATTCTCACAACCAAAACAAAAACACAAACTTTTCAATGTAAAAAGATGGAAGTTGTTGTTTCATTTCATGATTTCGATTCTACAAATCGACTCGAATCGTTTTCCATCACACATCAGATAGTTTTTGTTTCTACTTAAGAAAATTTTGACTTACTGCCCTTTTGTTGAACAGGAGAGATATCGCACCTGTTCAACAAAAGGGTAGCAACTCCAAATTCTCTTTTTTTCAGTAGAGACAAAAAACTGTTTATGCATACGTAGTATCTCTGTGGACACGAAGAGTGAAATAACGGTATTTTTGACGAAAGAGTGGACAAAATGATGTGAGATTTTTACAAGGAGGTAGAGTTGATCATTATGTAAAATTTTTTAATAAAAATTGAAAATATCAAAATTTTGAGTTGCTAACCTTTTGTTGAACAGGTGCGATATGTATTTTTTGCACTTACTCATTTTTATTGGTGGTTCTATCAACATCGAATTTTCTGTTGACGCTGAATGGTCGGATAAGTCGCCCACATCCATATCTTGATTTTCCCCACCTGAGTTAATATTTTTCTCATTGTCGTCTTTTTTTCTCCTGCAGCGGCCAACAAAAGTTTCGACACAGTTGCTACACAGTCTTACATAAGTATACATCAAACCCGTTCGTGGGTATTGATTTGGTTACGAAGTTTTTCGGCAAATCACACACACGCGACCCGAACGCAAAGTAAGAGAGCAAATGTTTTGATTTTTTTACTTCAGTTTTGTACTGAATGTCATGCAAGCAGGTTGATGCCGCTTTATTTGTTTTTTTGGGTACACTGAAAAGATTTTGCAGTTGTACAGCAAATATGTGGAGGGAAGAATTTGAAAATGATTTTTTGTTTTGTATTAATATTTTTAATGACGCAGAATGCCTCGTCTGCAATGCAACAATAAAACATGTACATATATCCATCTTACCTTAGGCGTCATTATAATACGCATACAAAATATCATTTAATGACGGGAAATGTGCGAAAAAAAATAATATGAGTGGATAATTTTCACTGTGAGGTTGAAATCGATGTTGTTTAACAATTTTTATTTTTTTATCTAAATTTACCCGAATTTCGTTAATTTTATTATATTTAAGTTAAGACCCTAATGTACAAATATAAAAAGAACTAAATCGCAATCATTAATCAACTCTTAGCAATCGCAGTTTTAATAAAAGAAACTGAAGTGGATACTTTTGACTGTGATTCACTGCATATTATTTTTAATTTTAGTCATAAAAAGCGAACGCGCCAACAATATATTTTTTCTATTTGAAAATTTTGCATTTTTAGGCGAAGATCATTTTTAGTATTAATTTTTTTTAATTTATTAATCGGGCTTTTTTATGATCTATAATGCAAATGAAAAAAGGAAAAAGGAAATGAAAAAGGAAAAATGTACAGGTTTCCAAGGATTATATAACGCCATATTAAAACACAACTCAAGGTCTTATGTACAGTATGCAAAGTTCATATTCGTACACCCCTAAAAAATGAATAAAATCGTTATTAATTCCATATTTTATGTGCAAATATGAAATAATTGATAGGAATTACCATAACGAAGAAAGATTGAAGGATAACAAAACTAATTTTTAATTTATTCCGTTATTTAGTTATAGATGGCGCCTGTGTGGTGGCAAAGTTCGTATTCGTACACCTATAAGCACTATATATTTAGAGTTTTTAAGGATTTTCAAAGCCAAATACCGCAAATTGTTGTTCTTTTCTTCTTTTAGAATGCCTCTGGTATAGAAATATGTAAAAATAACGGTAATTTTATCAAAAATTTTGCATAAATAAAAAGTCGGACGAATATTTGAAATACTTAAGAAAAATGTGCTAGATATGATTAACTGTTGCAATTTATTCCCGAATTTTGTACCAAAATAGTAAATAGCAGTCCTTCTGTAACAATATTCGAAGTCTAATATGAAAATAAATGTTGCCGGCGTTTGGAAATGCAAAGAAACGTAATCCGGGCTTAGGTAAAGTAAGCACATTTTTGGTTTTTACTTGGTAAAAATCGCAAGTTTCGTTTTATATTTGACATTAAAAGCATTGAAGTTTTAGAATACGGCTTCGAAAATCATTTTATGTCGAAAACTGTGAGAAATTATGAAGAAAAACTAAACTGTACAAGTTTTCATACTGTCTGCGTACGACTGAAATTCTATGCTTACTATGAACGAGGGTTATGACTGCCAAAATTGCGAAAATAATGGTTTTTACTTCTTGAAAATTATTTTTCTTTACCGAAGGATCCAAAGTGAGTACAAAAATGTCAAAAGAATGAAGTAAATTGTCTAGGAAAGAACGTGGGTTAACCTTTTGAAGAAACGAGTTATTTTCGGGGAAATTTTCTTCCTTAAAAATGTATTATTCCTCGTAATTTCCGATATGTCTTGACATAAAATGATTTTCGAAACCGTATTCTAAAACTTCAATACATTTAATGTCAAATATAAAACGAAACTTGCGATTTTCACCAAGTAAAAACCAAAAATGTGTTTACTTTACCTAAGCCCGGATTACGTTTCTTTGCATTTCCCAACACTGACAACATTTATTTTCATATTAGACCTCGAATATTATTACAGAAGGACTGCTATTAGCTATTTTCGTCCAAAATTTGGGAATAATTTGCAATAGTTAATCATATCTAGCAAATTTTTCTTAAGTATTTCAAATATTCGTCCAACTTTTTATTCATGCAAAATTTTTAATAAATTTGCCGTTATTTTTAGATAGTTCTATAGCAGAGGCATTCCAAAAGAAGAAAAGAACAAAAATGTGCAGTATTTTGCTTTGAAAATCCTTAAAAACTCAAAATATATAGTGTTTATAGGTGTACGAATACGAACTTTGCCACCACACAGGCGCCATCTATACCTAAATGACGGAATAAATTAAAAATTTGTTTTGCTATTCTTGAATCTTTCTTTGTTATGGTAATTCCTATCAATTATTTCATATTTGCACATAAAATATGGAATTAATAACGATTTTATTAATTTTTTAGGGGTGTACGAATATTAACTTTGCATACTGTATGTAATTTGAGCCAAGAATTCCGAGGAATCTATTAACTTCCTGAGATATCCCAGGAAAAATGTGAATTTATCGACACCCAGGAAGGTGTGTTATGCTCAAGGTCAACTAAAAAGCTTTCTAGGATCTCAAAATCTATAATCTGACACTAATATTGTGGCTTTTGTATACTCAAATACCTAAAAGGGAAAGAAATCAGCAAGGGTCCGCTTTAACGAGCTATACAAGAAGTTTGGCATTAAATAACGGCACTTAACACCCAAAAATTATTATTTTTTCTCTAAAATATATCTCGGACACCCAGACACATTCGCCAAAACAATAAAATGTATAAATTTTGCTGCTAATTCCATAAATTGTACGATAATACTCATATTTCCTTGGGGCGTATGTATACTTTTGTAAGTATAATTTTTGGTTTTTGTAAAATTTACCGTTATTTATATTATGGAATATATTTTGTTGTATTAAATATTGTTTATTAGTGAGACGAAATAAACCTGTGTACTTGGAATTTCATAAATATCATTACTTTTTCTAAAACCCGAGATTTATGGGGCGTACGTATACTTATGTAAGACTGTGTATTTCAGCCACCTGTACAGGTATTCTATATATTGACTTGTGTATGGCTTTGTGATGTCCCATAAAATTCGCCAGTTGATCAATGGTGGCGTTATCTACTTTAAGCAAAGATGTATAGGTGGCAAGGTGCTTGCGCAATTTGGTTCCCCTTAAAGTCCATGGTTTCTCCGCTCCACATTCTATGGCAAATTTTCTCAACAGTGGACAGGCCCGTTTATATTCTTTTGACAAATTTGACTGCATAACGGTGCTGAATATGTACTTATTTTTTCTTTTTACACCCGCCTTTTCCCTGTGTTCCAAAATAGCATCGATAGCTGCGATACACAATGGATCCAGAAGAATACTGACGGTTCTTCCTAGTTTGCCTCTTAATGAGACACGTACGTATTGCTTGGCAAATTCTATAGCATCTTTGGACATTGTTTCAAAAAGACCACCAGTGTCAGTTATTCGTTCCTTCTTATCGTAATTGTCTTTTTCGAGGCGCTCAATTTCGCCAGCTCTCCTTCTGTTAAAAAGTTGTATACAAGTAAGAGTTGGCTCCATGAGAACTTTCCATGTCTTCAAACTAAACTCCTGATTTATCTCTGTTATGCAATTCAAAATTTTTTTTCTTAGTAATTCGTAAAGCTTCTTATTATCGTCTTTACTAGGTACATAGTTCATCTGCTTTAGTCCGTCGTTTATTGGCACGATCTTCCAGGGCTTTTTTATGAATTAGTGTTGGCGTTTCTTCAACCCATAGGGCGATAAAATAGTCACACAATTTTTTCTTATCGTCATTTTCACATTTTATGAATTCATTTGATTGAATTTTTGCACACTTTTTAATTAAGCTAGACAAATTTGTTGCAACTGAAGGCGTAGCGAATCCCTTTCGAGGGTCCCAGTGAGCTGTTATTCGTAAATGTAAATGTAGTATTAATCTTGGTTTAGACTAAACACTTATATGCTTCGTTTACATTTACGAAATCTACTCGATTTCAACTGTCATTTCCTTTGGGTATACGTCAAATGAAAACTCATCTGACGTTTGAGCAATGGAATTGACAGTTGAAGTCGAGTGAATTTCGTAAATGTAAACGTAGTATAAGAAGCATATCTTTCAAATAAATGACGCAAAACGCCTTTTACACTTGCACTTAAAACATGTGTTTGGGAGTTTACGTCATTTATTTCACAGTTATTGTATGGAATTGACAACTTAAATGATGCATGTTTTACAAAACGTGTTAAATGTAAAAAGCGTTTAAATTTGATGCATGTTTTACAAAACGTGTTAAATGTAAAAAGCGTTTAAATTTCCAAAACACCAGCATTAAATGTAAGTGTAAAACGCGTTTTACAGTTCAAGCTAATACCCCGGTTACACTTAACAGGATTTAATAAACCCACTGGCTTCAAATCTTCATGAAGTGGGTTAACCCGGCAAAAAAACTCTAATGTGACCGTGCTATAAAGACTACTGCTTGGTTTACATTTACGAAATCCACTCGATTTCAAACGTCAATTCCTTTGCGTATACGTCAAATGAAAACTCATCTGAAATCGATTGGATTTCATTTGACGTTTAAGCAAAGGAATTGACAGCATACTACTTTAGGCATTTTTGTAAATTTTTCATTATTGATTTGCAAACAAACTATTAAAGGGATATAAACTATTTAGAATGCGACTTCCGATTTCTTGCTATAGACCTTGTATTTAGGTGAAAAGATAACTTTTTATCTTTTCACCAAAATACAAGCCCTTTAATGACACAAAACTTTTTTGTTTATTGTGCTTTCGATTTTACATTGCACTGCATTTAGTAAATATTGCAAAAGTTCTAATGTAAACACGACTTATGCTAAAACGTTCACTAATTTATTTCCATTTTATAAATATATGGCCCGTTATTACATCTTGTCTTTTAAGGAAACTTTAGTTATACCGTACTTTAAATAAAGTTTGGTAAAAAGTAGACTTTAACCGGTTTTCATTATTACAACTTCCCTTTAAAGTAAATGTCACTTTTTCAGACATGTGGCAACAAAATGGTTACTTTTTGCAGATGTAATTGGTATTAAATGTTTTTTATCATAGTGGCATCTTCATTTTAGTTAAAAGAAAACAAAACAAATTTGTAAATTATTTTGTGAAAGAAAAAATTATTTATTCTTGCAAAAAAAAATCTTAAGCCACAATGGAAACCTGTCAAAGAAAACGGGCAAAAAATTTTACAAAGGAGGAAGAGCTCCTGCTTGTAAAATTAGTAGAGGAACAAAGAAATGTTATAGAAAACAAAAAATCAGATTCCGTTGTTTGGAAGCAAAAAGAAGAAGCCTGGAAGAAAATTGAGGACGACTTGGCAGCCAATATTGGAACACGTCGACCTTGGAGGACACTACGTGATAAATATGACGTCATGAAACGTCGGTCAAAGAGTGAAATTGCAGAACAAAAGTTACAGACTTATCGTACGGGTGGTGGATCGGCGACCTGTAAAGTGTCTACTGTTTCGGAGAAAATTGCGTCCATGCTGGGAGATTCGGCAACAGGCTTTGAAAATACTTATGACAGCGATTTTAGTAAGTCCAAAAGAGCAAATGACTCGTTTAACAAATGTGTGAAATTTGTATATTTTCGTTGTAGTTGTTGAACCTGATGTCACTGATTACTGTGAGCTAGATACCTCCAATGAATTTATTGTGGAAAGCAATAAGGAAAATGTAAGTTCCACAGTGGGTCCCAAACCAACATTTTAACTTTAGGGTGACTTGTTTTATTTAACTTTACATTTTTATATATTTTTAGAACAACAACATGAATATTACCATAGAAAGAAACGACTGGTCGACCGACTTTGGCCCGCAGTCTTTAAAAAAGCCTAAATCAAAGGTGCTTGTTACCGGTGGCAAAAGGAAACGTAATTTAGAAGAAGAAAAGATTGAACTTGTTCTTTTACAGCAGAGCTTTTACAAGAATGAAAACCTTCGTGCTCAGGAGAAGCATGAACAGGAAAACATGCGTACTCAAGAGAAACATGAACAAGAGATGTCCTCTTTGAAGCTAAAAAATGAAATTCTGCAGCTAGAGTTGGAGGAAAAGAAATTAAAATTTTTAGTGTAATTCATTTTGTTGCTTTATTAATCTCCTTTTTTAAATTCATTGTATTTTTTGTTACATAGTTTAGAATTATAAATAATTAACATTGTACCTTCTTTAAAAGACTGAATATAAACATTGAAATAAAAACTGAAGTACAAATACAGTTGGTCGAAAAAAGTTTTAAAGCGGAGTTTTAGTTAATCGGCATTCGTTAAAAGGCTGAAAGTAGATTTCAAATACTGAAGTATTAACTGAAGTACAAATACAAATTCTATTCCAGAACGTACAAAAAGCTACTAATTTTAACTACGATAACATTTTTTATTTATGATATTAGTAGATTCTCGCAGTACTGGAACAGAAATAGTGTTGGCCATAACTTGTTTAAAACTAAAGTATATTAACAGAGTAATAGCTAATAGGTTTTCATTACAAAATCCATTGGCATAAGTCACATAAAAACGTATCTGAAATCCAGTGAATTTAATTTTCGCATAAGGAATGGATTTGAGATCCCCTGGATTTCGTAAATGTAAACGTAGTGTAAAGCAAAAACAGCAATAGTTTTCTTTATATGGCTATACTGTGTGTGTTAGTACTGTGATATTTTCAAAGCCGCAGATATGAATGTTCCGGCTCACAATAGAGTAATTTCAATGAAATTTTTTACATGAAATTTTGCTTTTTTGGAAAAACATGCTTTCATGCGTTCGTCAAATTTGCTTTGTGTTACTGTTCGTATTGTTACGAATGTAACTGATAGGTTTAAGTTAGTTTAGTTTAATTTCCGTTAATTTAAAAATTTGAATTATAACGTAAAGTTTGTATTACGCAGTTACTTTATTTAAGCAACAACAACTACCATGTAGAACTCTCTTCATCATTCTAGTCGTTACATTACCTTTTGTTAATGTTCTTTTGTTTGTTTTGCCATAATAATGTAATTATCGTTTAGTTCCTACTTCTTGTATTTCGTGTAGTTGTTTGTTGTTGTAATTACGTCATTACTGTGCTTGTCTACTTGTATGTATGTGAGTATGGTTGTTCGCTTAGTGCGAATGTGCGTCTGTGTGTTCGCTGCACAGATTCGAGAGGTCGCCATATGTTCTAGATATTTCTAGACCAAGGAGATTTTGGGTATAAATAGAGTTACGAATGGCAACATTGAGTTGAGTTGTGTTTTAAGCGTTGAACTGAACAGATCGATAAAAGAGTAGCTGCGTGCTAACTAGAGACTTGCTGTGTGCTTTGTAATTAAAGTCGGTTCTGAATAAGTGTAATAAAGTAAATAAAGCATTGTAGAAACGTAATCTAAAACGAACCCTGTTTTATTTGGTACAAATCGTATCGGGGAATAAAACAACGTCTACACGGAGATTAGTTAAACCTAATTCCGTAACAGTATGAAACAAACAGTCCGTTTTATTTTACATTTGTTTTTAATTGCATGTCAAAATTTCTGTGAAATTACTCCTAGTGTGCACCGCGAATATATTAAATCAGTCTCGTACTGTAATTGTTACAGTACAGCAAACTAATAGTTTTTACATCTTCCACTATAAGAGGAGGGTATAAATATCTTTGCCATTCTGTTTGTAACACTTCGAAATATTCGTCGGATATGCTGCGAACGAAAATATTATATCTCCATGCTACGTTTAAATTTGGAAGATCTTTTAGGAAGTTCGTACCAAAATCTAAACAGTAATCGAGAAACGGATAGAAGAACGTCGCAATAAGAAAAATACCAAGCCAGTGCCAGGAAAACTATAGCACACAGTTTTATCATAAAAAAAAATAGTTGGCAACCTAAACTTCTGAATATACCTTGTAAAATAATTTTCAATCAAAATCGTTCTTGCAAATGAATTGGCTTGATTTATAACTTGAGTGTCCTCCATATAATCTGGAAAATTTTCTTCAGGTATTAGTTCAGTCTCAGTTGGCGGAAGTGGGTCCTTCTCTATTATGGCTATATTGTGAAGAACTGCACATGCCACGATAACTGCCATTTTCGTTGCAGTAGCCAAACGCAGACCTGTTGATAATACAGGAAAACGTCTCTTCCAAACACCAAAGCATCTCTCAATCGTATTGCGTGTACGAATTTGAGATTCATTATAAAGTGCTTCTGCTCTAGTGCTTGGATTTAGCAATGGAGTCATCATATATTTACATTGTTTATATCCAGAATCTCCGAGAAGAACATAATTTTGAAAATGACCCTCTTCGAATCGAAATTTTAAACGACTATTTTGGAAAATATTGCTGTCATGTGAAGATCCTGGCCATCTAGCTACCAAGTCTTGAAACATAAGTTTAGCATTACACACGGCTTGAACATTGAATGAAAAGTATCCTTTTCGATTACGAAATATTTCTCCGTCATTTCCTCCTGGGGATTGAATACGGACGTGGGTACAATCAATGGCTCCAATAACTTTTGGAAATTTTGCAATATAAAAGAAATCTGACGATATCTTTTGCATTCCGTTCACATCAGAGGGAAATTTAATATAATCCTTTGACATTGAGGCCAAATCACTCGACGTTTCTTTAACTACACGACTTGCTGTAGTGACACTAACGCCACAAAAGTCACCAACCGTAATTAGGAAGCTTCCACTGGCATAAAACCTTAATGTAATCAATAGCTTCGTTTGAGGTGACACGGCATATGGTCTGAAATAAAATCGATTAGTGATTCAGCGATTTATAAATTATTTTGTACATACTTTAACACTTTTGCCTGTATGGAACAGCCGATTTTTTGTAATAGAAATTGAAACGTACTTTTTGAAATTCTGAACCTTTTTACAAACTCCTTTTCATCATAAAATTTAAGATAGTCCACTTGTTGACGGAATGTTTTTGCTGCTCTTCTTTTTGGCTGAATATTTTCGTAAATATCATCCAGTTCTTCAATATAAAACAAACGATTTGTATTTTCCATTTTTTATTTGAATATATTTTGCTGTTATTGTCATATTATTTATATAAAATATGGCAACATGAATTGAGTAAACTCAACTTTAAAAGTTATAAGGAAGATGGTCTAACCTTTTGCTTATCGGACAGTTCATAGGTAAATGGAACTCGTAATAACCAAAGCTGGTTTATCTGTCCGATAATATAATTTCTTTAACTATCGGTCACATATAATAACGGGCCTATGTATATTATTTTTATAAAAGAGGGACTAGAATACAAGAATAGAAGAAATACGTTGTTTTGTTGCATATTAAATGATTTCGTTTTACGAAATCCTAGAATCAAATGAAGTGTATTTACATCTGTTTTTTTTTTGCGTCATTTGCTTACGCACACAATCGCACATACACACTTATACAATAACACAAACACACGCAGACAATATATTTATTCAGAAAAATAGGAATTTCACAACACAAATGTGTATCAAATAACTTAAATTAATTCCAAAAACAAACAAAACATAATTTTTGCAAGTTTTTTAACCATTTATTTTCACTTTTGTCATCGTTTGAGTATTTTTGTTTTTCTACAACACACACAAACAAAGACATCATAAAACAGTTGCATTTTTTGGTAGTTTATGACGAAAAAGCAGGGTTGCGTATAAAAGTATGGTGTTTTCGAGCGTTGTTTAGAATAAATGACGTAGCTATCGTCATTTATTTTTGTATGGTAAATGATGCAAAATGTTGCCTGTTTTAGCAAATACATGACGAAACAGCTCTAAATGACGAAAAAGTTGCTAATGTAAATTGGACATTACTCGAATCAACCGTTTTATATGTTTTTGCAAGATACTAACCATGCCGAATCGCCATTCATGCCAATGCAAATTTATAGTAATGACTTTAAAAATATGTTTTCAAACCTGAAACCTTCATTCTAGTCATGCATTAATTGAAACTGCCGAGTCGCGATATTCATAGAAATACATAGTCACCCTTATTACGGTTGGCGTTGTCGTATCCAAAATTGCAAACTGACGTGTCGTAACGTCTAATTGGTATTATGTATGTATTTGTACAAAAAAGCAAAAATTTAAATTTTTAAAGAATTCTTTTGGTAACAGAAATTAATAGAATTAATAGTAGATGATTTTTAAACTATTAATTCAGAAGAACAACTAACACAACAGTTTTTACAATCAAAATAAGTGTTCGGCGTAGACGTTTTTGTGGTCGTTGGCGTAGTCGTTGTCGTAGGGATATTTTTTTGGTACCACGTAACATTTACGACAACGACAATTTTTTTTCTCATACAAAATTAAAAAAATTATATTTTTTTAATTGTAAAACAATTCGTAGGAAATCATCTCTTGAACAAAAATTAAGAAATTTGCATTGCATGAATCCTTATGGGAGGACTCTAACAGATTTTCAATAGAAAGTTTGTCATCTGATAAAAACACGAAATTTATCTTATGCAAATGAATAAAAGTAGTAAAGTTTGTATTTATTATAGTTATTTTCCAATATGTTTTAATAATCATTGCCTAAAAATCTTTTGAAATTGATTTGTTTCTATTTTTATATGCTGTCGTTTACAAAATCGGTCACGCTCTTTCCTCGTATTTCAACGCCATACGTAATACCCATTTGTCGTATTAAATAAAATAAATGTTATATTTAAAACGAGAAATCCGTTCTGGGAATTAAGAATGTATTTCTTTCGATTTTTTAAGGATGTAACATGCTATAAAAATCAAAAATTTTCGTTGTATATAATTTTTCATCACACAAAAAATGTAACTTACGACTACGCCTACGACAACGTCTACGTCACTCGAACGTCTACGACTACGCCAACCGTAATAAGGGTGAGTACGTCGTATGTCTTTTTGGAGAACAATTATGCATTTCTTGGTATTTTTGCAGGGATGCACTGAAGATGGGGCCGAAGTGCTGGAAGTTGTCGAACGTTAAGTAAAATTAACCAGAAACAGTTTAATCGAAAAAATGGTGGAATATAAATGAAATCGCGTGTCCTGTCGTTGATCTGTTAATTGATACCAGCCGCACGAATGTTCACAAAATGCGTTTAAATGCAACTAATGTCACATTTTGGATCGTTTCAAAATTTGCCGTGCTGAAGCACATATAATGCTAAGTTTTCATTTACGAAATCCACTCAATTTCAACTGTCAATTCCATAGCTTAAACGTCAAATGAAATCTCATCTGGATTTCATATGACGTTTAACCTATGGATTTGACAGTTGAAATCGAGTGGATTTCGTAAATGTAAACCAAGCATAAGACAATGTTTCAAGTTACGAAATGAAACTCACGGATGCAATCCTTTAAACGGATAATAAAATACAATATATGATTATTTCAGCATATAAAACTATGTACGTATGTATATCAGTACCAAAGTGAAACAAGAAAAATTTAATAATACCCCGTTTATATATATCAGGATTTAACAAACCGACTGGGTTTTAAATGTCAATTCCATTGCTTATATTTCAAACAAATCCTCATAAAGAAGGTTAACCCTGCAAAAAGCTCTAATATAAACAGCATATAAAATGAAGTATAAAATGATATAAAAATTTTTTTCAATTGCAGAAACGATCAGTTCATAAAAATAGGCGGCATCGTCCATTTTTCTATGAGTTTCAAGTAGTTCTATCTTAGCCGACAATTGTGGTTCCTTCATTCTAGTCTAGCCTTCAAACTTCTCCACGATATATCGTCGGAAACTTTGTTTTGCTTTTCTCTTGAAACAAATTAATTGATGTAATAAGCGTTGTTTCAAATTTCAGTACCGCTTCCAACATACTGGACGAGCGGTATGAAAATGGTTTAATTATTCAAATTCCAATGGTGGGATATCATTGTCATTAAAATCTGCATCAGTATACATGTATTTGTTGTTGTTTTCAATTTGAAATACATGTATTTTGTTTTTATATTTTTGAACGCAACACGCAGAGCTATAGGTTTCGCCCTTAGAAAAAAAAAATTATAACAACAAGCCGTTCATATTCAGTTCGTCTTCGGACGGCTCACCGTGAAGACATAAAATTACATGTAGAGACTACGCCTACGGGCTTTAAAACAATATGGCGTCATGTTAGGCTATCGCTTGACATGTGCGCTTTCGAAAATTAACCTATTACGCCTACGGGCTTCAAAATAAAATAAATTTAACTTACTGCTTGTTGTGGCGATATAAGTCAAAAGACTGGCCAAAACCACTTTAAAACCAAAACAAAACAAAGCCGTTCATATTCATAAATTTTTTATTAAAAATCAATTGAATTATAATTTTGTCATACGCCGACCGATATACGTCAACCGCCAACGCTTAGAAGATTTGACAAGTAAAGGGGTTTGACATTTCATATTCAAACGTTGGCATACCTCTACAATGTAAACAAACGAGAGTAAACAAAACAGAAGGCCAATAAAGAAAACTAAAGTCTTTCTCAATTGTAAGAAAAATATTGTTTAAAAAATCGTCAAATATTGTTGTGGCGATATCTCAGAGGGACTGGCCCAACTCAACTGTCGCTCCAACACTGGAAATATTTCCTCTCCCTTCAAATCGATCTGTGATGCCGAAGAAAATGCAGAGGTGCCACACAAGGAAGGTGTATTAACTTGTCAATTTCTGGTAAAGTTTTAATAAATTTCTATGAAAACTTGTGTTGTTTTAGGAAAACCTCATCAAAGATTTATGGGTGTGGTGGAAAAATCAGCAGACGATTTAAAGGACCAATAACGAAGATGGCAATTTTAACGAAATTGAGGAAGAGATGGATCCTAATGAAGATTATGATGACTTACTATGAAGAAAGGGTGCTTCTATAGTCCCTTTCGGAAAGAAAGCGTGCTTCTATAGTCCCTTTCGGAAAGAAAGGGTGCTTCTATAGTCGCTTTTGGAAGGAAAGGGTCCTTCTATAGTCCCTTTCGGAAGGAAAGGGCGCTTCTATAATCCCTTTCGGAAAGAAAAGGTGCTGTGTAGACCCTTTCTAGAGTCCGTTTATGAAAGAAATGGTGATTCTAAAGTTCCTTTCGAAAAGAAAGGGTGCTTCTATAGTCCCTTTCAGAAAGAAAGAGTGCTTCTATAGTCTGTTTGAGAGAGAATGGTGTTCTATAGCCCCTTTCTGAAAGAAAGGGTTTTCTCTAGTCCCTTTCTAAAAGAAAGAAAGGGTGTTCTATAGTCCCTTTCTAAAAGAAAGAAAGGGTGTTCTATAGTCCCTTTCTGAAGGAAAGTGTGCTTCTACAACCCATTTCGGAAAGAAAGGGAGTTTTATAGTCACTTTCTGAATGAAATAGTGCTTCTATAATCCCTTTCGGAAAGCAAGGGCGCTTCTATAATCCCTTTCGGAAAGAAAGGGTGCTTCTATAGTCCCTTTCGGAAAGAAAGGGTGCTTCTATAGTCCCTTTCGGAAAGAAAGCGTGCTTCTATAATCCCGTTCGGAAAGTAAGGGTGCTTCTATAGTCCCTTTCGGAAAGAAAGGGTGCTTCTACATCCCTTTCGGAAAGAAAGCATGCATCTATAGTCCCTTTCGGAAAGAAAGGGTGCTTCTATAGTCCCTTTCGGAAAGAAAGAGTGCTTCTATAGTCCCTTTCGGAAAGAAAGGGTGCTTCTATAGTCCCTTTCGGAAAGAAAGGGTGCTTCTAAAGTCCCTTTCGGAAAGAAAGGGTGCTTCTAAAGTCCCTTTTGGAAAGAAAGGGTTCTTCTAAAGTCCCTTTCGGAAAGAAAGGGTGCTTCTAAAGTCCCTTTCGGAAAGAAAGGGTGCTTCTAAAGTCCCTTTCGGAAAGAAAGGGTGCTTCTAAAGTCCCTTTCGGAAAGAAAAGGTACTTCCAAAGTCCCTTTCGGAAAGAAAGGGTGCTTCTAAAGTCCCTTTCGGAAAGAAAGGGTGCTGTGTAGGCCCTTTCTAGAGTCCGTTTCTGAAAGAAATGGTGATTCTAAAGTCCCTTTCGAAAAAAAGGTTGCTTCTACAGTCCCTTTCGGAAAGAAAGGGTGTTCTATAGTCCCTTTCAGAAAGAAAGAGTGCTTCTATAGTCCCTTTCGGAAAGAAAAGGTGCTTCTATAGTCCCTTTCGGAAAGAAAATGGCTTCTACAGTCCCTTTCGGAAAGAAATGGTGCTTCTGTAGTCGCTTTCGGAAAGAAAGCGTGCTTCTATAGTTTCGAAAAGAAAGGGTGCTTCTATAATCTATTTCTTAAAAAAGGTGCTTCTATAGTCCCTTTCGGAAAGAAAGGGTGCTTCTAAAGTCCCTTTCGAAAAGAAAGCGTGCTTCTATAATCCCGTTCGGAAAGTAAGGGTGCTTCTATAGTCCCTTTCGGAAAGAAAGGGTGCTTCTACAGTCCCTTTCTGAAAGAAAGCATTTTTCCATAGTCCCTTTCGGAAAGAAAGGGTGCTTCTATAGTCCCTTTCGGAGAGAAAGAGTGCTTCTATAGTCCCTTTCGGAAAGAAATGGTGCTTCTATAGTCCCTTTCGGAAAGAAAGGGTGCTTCTAAAGTCCCTTTCGGAAAGAAAGGGTGCTTCTAAAGTCCCTTTCGGAAAGAAAGGGTGCTTCTAAAGTCCCTTTCGGAAAGAAAGTGTGCTTCTAAAGTCCCTTTCGGAAAGAAAGGGTGCTTCTAAAGTCCCTTTCGGAAAGAAAGGGTGCTGTGTAGGCCCTATCGGAAAGAAAGGGTGCTGTGTAGGCCCTATCGGAAAGAAAGGGTGCTGCGTAGCCCCTTTCTAGAGTCCGTTTCTGAAAGAAATGGTGATTCTAAAGTCCCTTTCGAAAAAAGGGTTGCTTCTACAGTCCCTTTCGGAAAGAAAGGGTGTTCTATAGTCCATTTCAGAAAAAAAGAGTGCTTCTATAGTCCCTTTCGGAAAGAAAAGGTGCTTCTATAGTCCCTTTCAGAAAGAAAATGGCTTCTACAGTTCCTTTCGGAAAGAAAGGGTGCTTCTGTAGTCGCATTCGGAAAGAAAGCGTGCTTCTATAGTTCCTTTCGGAAGGAAAGGGTCCTTCTATAGTCCCTTTCGGAAAGAAAAAGTCCCTTTCGAAAAGAAAAGGTGATGTGTTGTCCCTTTCTAGAGTCCGTTTATGAAAGAAATGGTGATTCTAAAGTCCCTTTCCGAAATAAATGGTGATTCTAAAGTTCCTTTCGAAAAGAAAGTGTGCTTCTATAGTCTATTCTATAGTGCTTTCCGGAAATAAAGCGTGCTTCTATAGTCCGTTTCGGAAAGAAAGGGTGCTTCTATAATCTATTTCTTAAAAAAGGTGCTTCTATAGTCCCTTTCAGAACGAAAGAGTGCTTCTATAGTCCGTTTCAGAAAGAAAGGGAGTTCTAAAGCCACATTCTGAAAGAAAGGGTAAAGTCCCTTTCAGAAAGAAAGGGTGTTCTATAGTCCCTTTCTGAAGGAAAGTGTGCTTCTACAACCCATTTCGGAAAGAAAGGGAGTTTTATAGTCACTTTCTGAATGAAATAGTGCTTCTATACTCCCTTTCGGAAAGAAAGGGTGCTTCTATAGTCCCTTTCGGAAAGAAAGGGTGCCTCTATAGTCCCTTTCGGAAAGAAAGCGTGCTTCTATAGTCCCTTTCGGAAAGGAAGCGTGCTTCTATAATCCCGTTCGGAAAGTAAGGGTGCTTCTATAGTCCCTTTCGGAAAGAAAGGGTGCTTCTACAGTCCCTTTCGGAAGGAAAGCATGCATCTATAGTCCCTTTCGGAAAGAAAGGGTGCTTCTACAGTCCCTTTCGGAAAGAAAGGGTGCTGCTATAGTACCTCTCGGAAAAAAGGATACTGCTATAGTCCATTTCGGAAAGAAAGGGTGCTTCTAAAGGCCCTTTCGGAAAGAAAGGGTGCTTCTATAGTCCCTTTCGGGAAGAAAGGGTGTTCTATAGTCCCTTTCAGAAAGAAAGGGTTTTCTATAGTCCCTTTCAGAAAGAAAGGGTTTTCTATAGTCTCTTTCTGAAGGAAAGTGTGATTCTACAACCCATTTCGGAAAGAAAGGGTGTTCTATAGCCCCTTTCTGAAGGAAAGGGTCTTCTATAGCCCCTTTCTGAAGGAAAGTGTGCTTCTACAACCCATTTCGGAAAGAAAGGGTGCTTCTATATACCCTTTCGGAGAGAAAGGGAGTTTTATAGTCACTTTCTGAATGAAATAGTGCTTCTATAATCCCTTTCGGAAAGAAAGGGTGCTTCTATAGTCCCTTTCGGAATGAAAGGGTGGTTCTACAGTCCCTTTCGGAAAGAAATGAAGCTTCTATAGTCCCTTTCGGAAAGAAAAGGTGCTTCTATAGTCCCTTTCGGAAAGAAAGAGTGCTTCTATAGTCACTTTCGGAAAGAAAGGGTGCTTCTATAGTCCTGTTCGAAGTGTGCTTCTATAGTCCCTTTCGGAAAGAAAGCGTGCTTTAAAATCCCGTTCGGAAAGTAAGGGTCCTTATATAGCCCCTTTCGGAAAGAAAGGGTGATTCTACAGCCCCTTTCGGAAAGAAAGGATGCTTCTATAGTCCCTTTCGAAAAGAAAGGGTGCTTCTATAGTCCCTTTCGGAAAGAAAGAGTGATTCTACAGTCCCTTTCGGAAAGAAAGAGTGCTTCTATAGTCCCTTTCGGAAAGAAAGAGTGCTTCTAAAGGCCCTTTCGGAAAGAAAAGGTGTTTCTAAAGTCCCGTTCGGAAAGAAAGGGTGCTGTGTAGGCCCTATCGGAAAGAAAGGGTGCTGCGTAGCCCCTTTCTAGAGTCCGTTTCTGAAAGAAATTGTGATTCTAAAGTCCCTTTCCGAAATAAATGGTGATTCTAAAGTTCCTTTCGAAAAGAAAGGGTGCTTCTATAGTCGCTTTCGGAAAGAAAGCGTGCTTTATAATAACGTTCGGAAAGTAAGGGTCCTTATATAGCCCCTTTCGGAATGAAAGGAAGAATACAAAGCAACACGTTTCGACGTAAGTCAACGCCGTCATACTACAGAGGCACTCGAAACGACTTTATAAAACGGCGTCAGAATGTTGATAAAACACGGCAACTCTATAAGAAATAAAAAAAATATTTTTTAATAAAATTCGAATTTATATGCAGTGTACATCAAAATATGAGATAAAAATTGGCTCAGATTAGCGCAATATTCACATTTAATATGTTCCCTCATATTTTATATTTTAGGTCTTCAATATTACCAAGTCTTTAAAATTGTCGCTGCAAATTGTCACAGCACCACCACAAAACGTAACTTTCATCAGCAAAAGTAGATTGTATCAAGAACTGAAAAATTCAGATGTTGGCAACAACTTAGACGAGATTCATAACAATTTCCAGAGGTGTATTAAAAAAATACCATTAAAATAGACAGCCGGAACAAATATGTTCCAAACCCTATTACTGAACTTTTCGACGAAATAACCAGACTGAGAAGAATTTACGGAACCACTAGGAGCTGGGAAGACGCTTTGAAGCTGGATGACATAGAAAAAAATAAGTATAAACTAATTGCAAAAAAGAAGAAAAAGAACTTCAACAATTTTACAAAGGAGCTCTCGGAAACGAGAAACTCAAAATAAATGTGGAAAGCACTGAGGAATGTAAAAAATATCAGAAAGAGAAACCACCTAATAATCAATGGAGCGAAGAATAAAAGGAAGAACAGTTACCAACAGTCCCAATTTCAGACCAGAAACCAGATTTAGACATAAATGATATGAAAAAGTTCCTCAGCGCTAGAAATCCAGACTCGGCAGCAGGTGCAGATGCAATTTCCTACAAAATGATTGACAGTCTCAGTGTTATCGGCAAATCTAATTATTTCAAAGCCCTTTCGGATGTATGGTTAAACGGTGAGTTCCCAGAGCAGTGAAGAAGTATTACGCTGGCACCGGGGCCAAAAAGAAACAAGGATTTATCCAACAAATAACAAAAATTCCAAGAGGATCCTATGCTTTCATGCAGGGAAAATCAACATCATTATGTATCAATGACATTATCAACACCACAGAAATATTGAAGAAAAAGGGCAAAAAAGTAATAGCAGCTGTTATAGACGTCGAAAAAGCGTTCGACAATGCAGAAATGGGCCTCAACTCCCACATAGTAAAATGGTTAAATGACGATGAGCAGAGAGTTAGTTCTAGGCAATAAAAAAATCAGCATTTATAACGGGTTATCGCAAGGCAGTGGGCTCAGCCCAATATTATTTAGCGTATACACTGCAACGTTACACGACATCCCATCCGAAAATTGTGATTTGTTCCAATTTGCGGATGATTTTCTGCTACTTTGATACGACAGAGATCAATCAAATCAAATATTAAGGCATACATCTTTCCTCCAGTGGTTCCGCTAAAATCCACTTAGACACAACAACATCTTCAATCAATAAAAAACTGTTCTTTTCTAAAAAGTATTAAGTGGCTGTTTGGAGGCAAGCCATCAAAAGCGCTGCATTTCTACAAAGCATTTGCGAAACCGAAAATTGAATATGGTACCTCGACTATTTCCAACCTGACAAAAACATCCGAACAGAAACACAAAGTGTGTATGCAAAGTAGCTTAAGAAGAGCTTTAGGACTAATTAGATCCACCCCAGTACCAATTCTTTACCACATAGCGGCTGAATTGCCATCCGGTTTCAGGTTCGAAATCGCAACCGCCAAAGAGTTGGCGAAATGTGTGGCCTTCGATCTGCCGGGAGCGTGCCTTATGAGACGAAACGATTAAATAAACACCAGCTATGCAAACGTTTGGAAAAATTCAAAAACACATTAATCGACATCGGCCCAACTAATTTAATTAGCAAATCTACACAGATTATCAAAACATATGGAGATTTCTTTTATGGTAAAAGTAAAAAAGAACCTAGCCACGACGCACAGTGTTGCCGCTTCCTTGTAAACGTGGACAAAAATAGAAGGAGTTGACCTAGGTCGATTAATTTTTATACAAGTACTTATGCGGGCATAGGAATGAAAAATTCCCATTTTGGACCATATCGGTTCAGATTTGGATATATCCCCCATATATATATTTCTCCGATTCTGCTATAACTCAGCCAATTTTAATTGAACCGCCTTCAAATTTAATATGCGATATTTGCTTGGGCGTCTGATCAGTTTTAGCGATTTTGTTAAAAATCGGATCAGATTTCGATATAGCCCCCACATATATATTTCCCCGATTTTGCTATAACTCAGTATATTTTAATTGAACCGCCTTCAAATTTAATATGTTATGAATCGGATCAGTTTTCTATATAGCCCCCATATAATATCCCCCCGATTTTGCTATAACTCAGTCAATTTTAATGGAACAACCTACGAATTTGTTATGTGCCTCTCAAACTGATTTGAAATTGGTAGCTAAATTTAAATTCATACTTTTATTAAATATTAAAGTCAAAGTTTATTGAGACTCATATAAAAACATTAAAAATGGTATTGGGAAACAAATACATAAATAAAGAAACTTAAAACTATAAGGTATTATTTTCATTTCCATAATATGTTTATGTTTTTTTATTAAATATTATTATTATTTTTTATTAAATATTCTTATATATAAGTAAATAAAACTGTTATTACATATTTAATCATTATTAATTGAATCAAATTCTGTTACAATGTATGGTTGAATGTCTATCAGCTGCGCTAATTCTTCCTTTTTGGCTTAAAACGCTAATTGATGGCTCTGATTGTAATAGCATATACCTAAAAAGATCTGTATTTGTTTTTTCTCGGTCACATTTTCGTGTATGATTTAATCTGGCACTTCTTATTTTATGACATGATTCGATTGCTTCCTCAGACAAATTACCTAACGAAATCGTAAAATATTTTACGAAACCTATGCCATGGACCAGCACCTTGTGTACCGTTGCGGGCATATAATACCAGGGATAGAGTTTCAAATATATGTTATGGTTTCCTTTAGAAGTGTGTTAAATTGTTCTACGTTAATTTGTTTACCAGAAGAAATTATTTTCAAAATTAAAGAGAAGTTTTTAATTAAATTAATATCAACTCGTGTAATCTCGGAGAACAATTCAATGTTTGCGAAGAAGGCCCTGGCAGTATTGCCATCATTTGTAGTGCGCTAGATGCCACTATCTTCGTAATTGTGCCATGGTCATGATTAATGGCTTCCTATCTCGATTTAGTTGACGTGACCAAATCAAGATATCTATCTGCGTCTAAAATAAGAAAGTTTACAGGTTAAATTTACCATAAATGTAACCAATCATATCACACTTCTATCCCAACAGTGACATCTACTATCGGCAAAATTATTTCAAATTCGATCTTTTTGACGTGTTTTCGACAACGTAAAAGCGTTTTAACAAAAATAAAGCGAAGTAGTCAAATAATGTGAATTTATCCACTGAGGCAGAACAGGGATTCTTGCTCCTTTCGTACAAATTGTTTATGATGATATGGTTGTGGCTCCGAGAATCGGATTTTATAGGATGTAAACTTTGCATTTTTTAATTCGAAAGGGATGTCTGTTTCATGTACCAAATGTGTCGAAACTGCAATTTGCTGCAATTTTTAGATACACTCCATGAAAGAACACGAAGAACACGTTACTGTTTCAATCAACATAACGGTACTTTATGTATACACATTATATGTAATCTTTTTTTTTCATAAATTGCAAGACTATCGACCACTCTTTAATTCCCTATTCAAAAGTTGTGGAATATGTCAATAACTTCTTTAAAAAATTTCCATGAACATGGATTTCTTTTTCAAATACATTTTAGTAAATTTCACATACGAAAAATGTTTTATGTTTAACGAGCTACAGTATGCAAAGTTCTTATTCGTACACCCCTAAAAAATTAATAAAATCGTTATTAATTCTATATTTTATGTGCAAATATGAAATAATTGATAGGAATTACCATAACGAAGAAAGATTTAAGAATAACAAAACAAATTTTTAATTTATTTCTTCATTTAGGTGTAGATGGCGCCTATGTGGGCGGCAAAGTTCGTATTCATACACCTATAAGCACTATATATTTGGAGTTTTTAAGGATTTTCAAAGCGAAATACCGCAAATTTTTGTTCTTTTCTTCTTTTGGAATGCCTCTGCTATAGAAATATGTAAAAATAACGGTAATTTTATTAAAATTTTTGCATGAATAAAATGTCGGACGAATATTTGAAATACTTAAGAAAAATGTGCTAGATATGATTAACTATTGCAATTTATTCCCGAATTTTGGACGAAAATAGCTAATTGCGGTCGTTCTGTAACAATATTCGAGGTCTAATATGAAAATAAATTTGGTCGGCGTTTGGGAATGCAAAGGAACGTAATCCGGGCTTAGGTAAACTAAACACATTTTTGGTATTTACTTAGTGAAAATCGCAAGTTTCGTTTTATATTTGACATTAAATGTATTGAAGTTTTAGAATACGGGTTCTAAAATCATTTTATGTCAAGACATATCGGAAATTACGAGGAATAATAAATTTTTCAGGAAGAACATTTCCCCAGAAATAATGAATTTCTTCAAAAGGTTACCCCACGTTCTTTCCTGGAAAATTTACTTCATTCTTTTGACATTTCTGTACTCATTTTGGATCCTTCGGTAAAGAAATATAATTTTCAAGAAGTAAAAACCATTATTTTCGCAATTTTGGAAGCTATAACCCTCGTTCAAAGTAAGCGTAGAATTTCAGTCGTACGCAGACAGTATGAAAACTTGTACAGTTTCATTTTTCTTCATAATTTCTCACAGTTTTCGACATAAAATGATTTTCGAAACCGTATTCTGAAACTTCAATACATTTTATGCCAAATATAAAACCAAACTTTCGATTTTTACCAAGTAAAATCCAAAAATGTGTTTACTTTACCTAGGCCCGGATTACGTTTCTTCGCATTTCAAAACGCTGACAACATTTATTTTTAAACTAGACCTCGAATATTGTTGTTCTTAAATCTTTCTTCGTTATGGTAATTCCTATCAATTATTTCATATTTGCACATAAAATATGGTATTAATAACGATTTTGTTAATTTTTTAGGGGTGTACGAATATGAACTTTGCATACTGTATAACTTTATAGCAGTGTTCGAAAATAAACACTATGGTATCGTACCGTACCGTTCTGCACTAAAAATCGTAGTGCTCCGACTGCGGAGGACTAAAAATCGTAGGGTTCCGACTGCGGAGCACTAAAAATTTTAGTGTTCCGACTGCCGGAGCACTAAAAATCGTAGTGCTCCGACTGCGGAGCACTAAAAATTTTAGTGCTCCGACTGCGGAGGACTAAAAATTTTAGTGTTCCGACTGCCGGATCACTAAAAATCATAGTGCACCACGTGTTGGAACACTAAAAAATAATAAAGGTATTATGTTTTCTTATGAAAATTAAATATTTGGTTAAATTTGATCAAGTGAAAATTAAGATAAACTGTTACATCCATGTATGTTTAAATTAGTTAAACGCATTGCGAAATATGGTCAAAATTATGAAAAAACAATATGTAGTTTTTGTGGAATGAAGCAGAAAGATCGTCGTGCCGGAGCACAAAAATCGTTTTGTACCACGTTTTGAAACTATAAGGTAATGAACCATACATTAATTTATTATGATTTCTGAGGAAATTAAATATTATATATATATTTTTAATAAATAAAAATTAAAAGAAAATGTGAAAAACATCTGATTTGGTTTTTGGACAATGGAGCACTAAAAATCGTAGTGTTCCGACTGTCGGAACACTAAAAATCGTAGCGTACCACGAGCCGAAACGCTAATAATAATGTTAAGATAATCGTCTGTTTATTATGTGTTTATTAAATATTTTATGTTTTTAGAATAAATAAATATGTATTTATTTATTATTTAATAAATTATTTATTAAATTATTATTTAATAAATAAAAATTAGAAGAAAATGTGTAAAATATCTGATTTGATTTTTAGACATTGGAGCACCAAAAATCGTAGTGTTCCGACTGTTGGAACACTAAAAATTTTAGTGTTCCGACTGCCGGATCACTAAAAATCGTAGTGCACCACGTGTTGGAACCTAAAAAAACAAACGAATTATGTTTTCTTAGGAAAATGAAATATTTGGAAATTGTACCTGTAACTTTTTGTATCAAAAACAAAATTCCTCAGTGAATTCAGTTGAAGAAAGTATGTATGTGGATTTTCCCAAGTAGACTTGTACGTTTGAAGACACTTATTAGTTTGGGGAAATTGTACCTGTTGATATTTGTACAACAAACAGTATCACTCAATGAGAATGTGCTGATTTTCCGCAAGCAGGATTGTACATTTAAAGTCAACTTTATGATTTCGGGATAAATACTACCACACACTTATTATTTTGGGGAAATTGTACCTGTTGCCATTTGTACAAGAAACAATATTCATCAATTAATGATGATGATTTTTTTCTAATTTTCTAAAAGCTCTCAACGTTTGTAACTAATTTAAAACACGTGCATTTTATTTATTAATTTTTACTCGTCCCACAACCCATAAAATATTTAATTTTCCTAGGAAATTCTAATTAACAGCGTTTCGATTTTTAGAGATCCGGCAGTCGGAACACTACAATTTTTAGTGATCCGGCAGTTGGAACACTACGATTTTTAGTGATCCGGCAGTCGGAACACTACGATTTTTAGTGCTCCGCAGCCGAACACTACGATTTTCATTGTTCCATTGTTTCGATTTTTAGAGATCCGGCAGTCGGAACACTACGATTTTTAGTGATCCGGCAGTCGGAACACTACGATTTTTAGTGCTCCACAGCAGAACACTACGATTTTTATTGTTCTATTGTTTCGATTTTTAGAGATCCGGCAGTCGGAACACTACAATTTTTAGTGATCCGGCAGTCGGAACACTACGATTTTTAGTGATCCGGCAGTCGGAACACTACGATTTTTAGTGCTCCGCAGCCGAACACTACGATTTTTATTGTTCCATTGTTTCGATTTTTAGAGATCCGGCAGTCGGAACACTACAATTTTTAGTGATCCGGCAGTCGGAACACTACGATTTTTAGTGATCCGGCAGTCGGAACACTACGATTTTTAGTACTCCGCAGCCGAACACTACGATTTTTATTGTTCCATTGTTTCGATTTTTAGAGATCCGGCAGTCGGAACACTAAAATTTTTAGTGATCCGGCAGTCGATTTTTAGAGATCCGGCAGTCGGAACACTAAAATGTTTAGTGATCCAGCAGTCGGAACACTACGATTTTTAGTGATCCGGCAGTCTGAACACTACGATTTTTAGTGCTCCGCAACCGAACACTACGATTTTTATTGATCCATTGTCCAAAAATCAAATCAGGCGTTTTTCACGTGTTCTATTAAATTTTATTTTTTAATTTGTATTTATTAAAAAAATTATAAAATATTTAATTTTCCTCACAAATCATAATAAACTCATGTATCCACAGTCAGAACACTACAATTTGTAGTGCGCCATTGTACAACAACCGAATCAATGTTTTTCATATTTTCTACTTAAGTTCCCAACGTTAATATATGTCTTAATTTGTACTTATCTCAAAAATTATAAATATTTAATTTTCCTCGCAAATCATAATAAACTCGTGTGTGGTACATTATCATTACGTTATTTTTTAGTGTTCCCGACATGTGGTACACAACGATTTTTTAGTGCTCCGACTGCGGAACACTACGATTTTTAGTGTTCCGACTGCGGAGCACTACGATTTTTAGTGCTCCGACTGCGGATCACTACGATTTTTAGTGTTCCGACTGCGGTACCCAACGTTTTTAGTGTACCAAAATGTGGAACACTACGTTTATCGTTGTGCTCCGGAACAGTATCACTAAAATATTTTTTAGTGTTTGTGTTCCGGAACACTAACGCTAAAAATATTTTAGTGATACTGTTCTCGGAGCGGTACACTATGTTAGTGTACTGTTTATTTTCGAACTCTGCTTTATAGTAACACCAAATATCGACAACATCTTTGAGGTTTGTCCTATTTAACGAGTTCTCAATAAAATAAAACCATAAAATTATAAAAAAGTCAAGAACACATTTATCGATTTTTGTCCACTGAGGCAACACTGTGCGACGTCATATTTCAAATTGTAGCTGAAAAAATTGACAAATAACAAAGCGAAGGATTTGATGGCTCCGTAACCGAGGATTTCTCCGGTGCTGCTCTGCATCACATAAACACAAATAGTACTCAGTCCTTTTTTACACACAAGAAATTGTCATCAATGTCAACAGAATTACTAGCCTTTTATCAGGTGACATGCTACGCCCAAGAAAATAACATTAGCTGTATCTTTTTACGTGATAATTAGTAATAATTATTACTAATGTTGCAGATGTTGACAGTTGTATAAAGGAAAAGTTGCTGAAAAGAATGTTTCAGCAACATTTAGTAAGTAAAAAGACACCCCTATTACTAAAATAGCGATTCTCACCTACAGTTTAAGTGGACTGCAGGCCACCACAAACAAAAAACTTAACAACTATTTCATTGATAATTTTATACGGAATTGTTTTGCGTCACAGGTAGAAATTCGCTTTATTCCGGCTCATACAAACATAAAATGGTCCATTCCACCGCTTCATTGACTGGTACTTTTCTGGACATTAAATACCATCTACATGATGCTATTAGTGAAATATCTAAGTCACTTTGGTCTGAATGGTCACAGGAATACACTACTTTGGCACAGAATGGTAATTCCATTTATTACAATTTTTTTCCGGAAACGTCCAGAACGTCCTGGTTTAACAAATACTCTATGAGTCCAAAACATTACAAGACCTTGAATAGAATTCTTAGCGGACATTGCCTTTGTAGTGCAACTTTAGCTAAAATGAATGTAGTCTGATCTAATCTTTGCGATGTTTGCTTAATTGAGGATTCGGCCTCACACATAATTTTTAATTGTTCAAAGTACAATGTCGCGAGGAGATCTTTTCCAGAATTACACATAGCCCAGAAAGTCTGCGTTCACCTTGCTACTTTTCAAAAATTATACTAAAACATTACATAAAATTAAATCGATGTTTAACCATTTTTATTTTTTTATCTAAATTTACCTGAATTTCGGTAAATTTATTATATTTAAGTTAGGACACTAATGTAAAAATATAAAAAGGAATGAAATCGCTATCATTAACCAATTCTTAGGAATCGCAGTTTTAATGAAAGAAACCGAAGTGGATACTTTTGACTGTGGTTCACTGTATATTGTTTTGTGCATTTGAAAAAAATTATTCTTGGATTTAAAACATGGTACTATAAAAATAGATAACCTTGTGCAATCATATGTTTACAATTTCTTCAAAAATATACATTTGACAACATCTCAATGTCAAAAATGATTGCATATGTATACTCAATTGTAAATAAATATATGTATGTGTGTATTTCGGTTACATTTAGAATTTAAATGAAGTAAATACTTGAACTTTAGACCGAAAATTCTTTATACATAATGGTTTTAAAGGAGAAACGTCTGTTCACAAGTTTGCAAGTCTGCAGTCTTCTTCCGAATCGCCATATGTACATGGCATGGTACAAATACACAGGTAGCCGCATCGGCAATTGTTGGTAACATAAGATGTCAAAATTTGGCATTAATTCAATGCAATTGACACATTATGTTACCATCAGCTGGCATGATAATGCTACCTGTATTATTGTACCATGGCCATATATTTCCAAAACGATTAATTTTCAAAACGATTTTAACCCCCTGTTTTTGTAACTTATTTTTGTTCGTTCGTCTATATTCGTAATAATTTAGGCATTCATAGCTCAGACCCCAGATGACATACACATCTAATTTTTCGTATACCCGTTCCATATATCGGATTCCTCATTTAAAAATCAGCGCTCTACATTTGCGCTAAAGCGAGTAAATCGATCTACAAAATTTGACAATTCGTGTGAGAAGAATAAAATTTTTTACAAAAACTGGGGGTAAGAGTACATATTAAAAACGTACACATGTACATAAATAAACAAAAATTGTTTTTGTCTTTCATGTCATCCTCTTGACATGGGGGTTGGATTTGAAAGGTTAACTTATGCTAATGCTATGTTTACATTTACGAAATCCACTCGATTTCATCTGTCAAATCCATAGGTTAAACGTCAAATGAAATCCAATGGATTTCAGATGAGATTTCGTAAATGTAAACCAAGCATTACAGAAAATACCAGAGATGGGAGTCCGAAAATACAAATGATGTTACCTTTATTGTTCTACCATGGATTTAAATTTGCATATCTTAAAATTTTAAAAAATATAAAATAATTTAATACACACTAGAAAATTAACATCAATTTGGAAATTGTAATATAAATAACGAAAAAAACACTCACTACGAGAATCACTAAATT
The DNA here is from genome assembly GCF_047663935.1 of Musca autumnalis. Classification (NCBI taxonomy): domain Eukaryota; kingdom Metazoa; phylum Arthropoda; class Insecta; order Diptera; family Muscidae; genus Musca; species Musca autumnalis. The sequence continues at coordinate 119,201,153 of NW_027411644.1, read as the reverse complement.
TTAGGAATATGCACAAAAAATCCTAAACACTTCAATCGTTCTCAAACAACTGACCACATTTTTCACTTCTGTCGATTATCTTTAATACTAACGGGAATTGTCGCTACATTGACAGATTACATATACAGTGAGTGTCAAAAATATTCGGTTTTCAAGTTTACCTATAATAACACCTCAGTATTTTAGAACCCCATACCCAATATTCAAAAAACCAAATACTTAAAAAAAATGTTGGTCCTGCGGCAATTAAAAAATGTATGTAACATGGATCCATGGCAACCTTATAAGCGAGAATAACAAAGAAGAAGTTGTTAACCCTGTTTTCTATGCGTCAAAAATATTCGGTTTTTGTAAATTTTATTAAATATTTTGGCAAAAAACTGGTCAATATCGAAATTTTTCTGCAATATGAGTATAAATTTCAATAATTGCGAACAGAATCTTTGTTCCTGTGTGCAAAAATATTATATTTCATAGCAAATTATTATTTCTATATTTTCGTGACTTTTGAAAATTATTTCAAATATATTCGACTAAATATTCAAAAATAAGCAAAAATCCTCTATTTCTGCCGTTTTTATAATAAACTAGCGGACCCGGCGAACTTCGTCTCGCTATTAAGGAATAAAATTTCATACAAAAACTCAATTTTCGATTTTTCCAATTTTCCGACTTTTCCAGAGAGATTTTCTAAAATTTTCTTCCGTAAAGACCTTCTCCTCGAAAATACGAATAACTGACAAAAAATTTTAGAGAAATCGGCCTAGCCGTTCTCATTTTATGAATTACTATACATTTTTTACACCATTTATATATATATAGATTTTAATAATTTGCTATGAAATATAATATTTTTGCACACAGGAACAAAGATTCTGTTGGGAAATACTCATATTGCAGAAAATTTTCGATATTGACCGGTTTTTTGCCAAAATATTTAACAAAATTTACAAAAACCGAATATTTTTGACGCATACAAAACAGGGTTAACAACGTGTTCTTTGTTATTCTCGCTTATAGGGTTGCCATGGATCCATGCTACATAAATTTTTTAATAGCCACAGGACCAACATTTTTTTAAGTATTTGGTTTCTTGGTTATTGGGTATGTACTTCCAAAATACTGAGGTGTTATTATTGGTAAAATAGAAAACCGAATATTTTTGACGGTTTAAAGCATTTTCTTTTTGATAAACACATTGGCTCACGGGAATGACAAAAAATAGGGACACGGCTAAAATGCCTCAAAATCATATTTTAAGAAATAAAATTATATGTATGACATTAAAATAGACTTTTTTCATTCTTCGTGAATAAGTCGATGTGCTTCATTTATATTAAATATTTTGAAATAGGTCTTAATGAATATCAGTATTTTTTTGAGCACAAAACGATTGGGGGACACGCCATTCAATATTTTTAACCCTAAATGCGTAGGGATGCAGACACCAGTCTTTTCGCAATATTCACCCATATATACTGTAAAATTGTGATTTGAATAATAATATTAATCCACAAATGTACATAAAATGTATAATTCTGTATATAAACATACCAAAAAATATATCTAAAAAGAAAGCTTTATATTCTTAAAAAAATTAAAATATTATAAAAACTGTATAAACAAACGCAATGTGTACATATTATAGGCTTGTTCGTTTACTCAACAATTTGTAAAAATTTTTACAAGTTCAGTAACTTCTGGTGATCGGCTAAAATCTTTTGCATTGGACTGTAGAGTAAACGAATAGCATCCAGTAACAATTTGTACAAATTTTGAGTAAACGAACACACATATCCACTAACATTACAACAAACAAATATACTTTAAAGAAAGTCTGAAAAACCTATAGGTTTTCTATAAGTATTTAAAATAAGTTTCAACGGCGTTTGAATTAGACATTAAAGGCCTGCGTACATAAGCTGCCTTGCTTTCCTGCTTCATTTCTGACATAATAAAAATAAAAGAAGAAGGCCGAGCAAATTTCGAATTGGGTTGCCCTTTTCTTTTTTATTCTTTTATCAGAAGCGAGCAAGGTAAGCAGGCAAGGCAGCTTATGTACGTAGGCCTGGGTACATAAGCTGCCTTGCCTTGCTTTTCTGCTTCATTTCTGACATAATAAAAATAAAAGAATAAAGAAGGCCGAGCAAATTTCGAACTGGGTTGCCCTTTTCTTTTTTATTCTTTTATCAGAAGCAAGCAAGGTAAGCAGGCGAGGCAGCTTATGTACGTAGGCCTTTATTGCCGGGTTAACCTTCTTTATGAGGATTTATTTGCCCTATGGAATCCAGTGGGTTTAATAAATCCGGTTAATAGTACGTTTAGACTATGGTGGATTTAGCAAATTCCGGTCGATTTAACTTGTCATTCGCATAAAATATCTGTCAAATAAATCGACATTAAGTGCATTATCTCGTCTAAGTGCAAATGGGGTATAACCATTGTCCTTAATGTTTACTGTGCGAGTACTTCAAACTGATTTGTACGACCTTAAGCATACATTTATTGGGAGGATGATGTGGTTGGTTCATCTAGTTCAATACCATTCGTTGGTATTGTTGAGGTTACGAAGTTTTTCGACCCAAACGCAAGGAAAGAGCGTGCATGAGAGAGCATGTTTCGATTTGTCTTTGTTTTGTAGCTGAAACGCCAAATCTGAAAATCGCCGTTAGAATAATATTATATAAGGACATTGACAACACTTAAATTCGTGAATAATGGTCGCAAGTCGCACCAAATGTAAAATGTGTATGAATGAGTTTGAAAATATCTTTAACGACAAGTTCTAATATTCAATCAAACACACAACTATTGGTCGTACATACATACATGTTCGTACAGCATAACAAGCTTCATTGTTTTTCTAGATTTATCTTCAGTCTGTTGTTTTTTTCTTGTATTGTGAACGTGCAAAAATGGATTCAAATAAGAAATGTTTTGACAAAGCAAAAATGAAAATTGTAAAAGAAACACAAAGTGGAAAATCAAGAAAAGAAGTGACAAAAGAATGCAAAATAGGAGTGTCTAAGTTATCTAAAATAATAAAAAAATCACAAAATGTGGAACAAAACTATTTTGCCCTCAAAAATGTAAACTAGAAGAAGGAAATCCAAATTTGAGGAGCTTAACAAAGTGATGTCTTTGTGGTTTGGACAAATAATGCAAGTGGATGGACCAATACTCCTTGAGAAGGCAGTATTGGCATGGAGAAACTGCTGAAAATGTTTGAAATACTGTTACGAATGTAACTGATAGGTTTATGTTAGTTTAGTTTCCGTTAATTTAAAAATTTGAATTGTAACGTAAAGTTTTTATTACGCAGTTACTTTATTTAAGCAACAACAACTACCATGTAGAACTCTCTTCATTATTCTAGATGCTACTTTACCTTTCATTAATGTGCTTTTATTTTGTTTTGCCATAATCATGTAATTATCGTTTATAGCTATATTACATTACGTGTATTTCATGTGTATGTTTTGAATTTGTTTGTCCTCGTGTAATTCTTTGTGTGTGCGAAAAATGACATTTTACATATGATTTATAATTTTTGCTATTACACCAGTATATGTTTTTTTGTGTGACATAACCTATAAATGTAAACAAATCCTTTATCAAATCGATTTATTTAAGTTTTTTTAAGAAATTATTTCTTTAAGCAAATTTTGCAAATTTCTGCTTTCATCAAAACAAACAAATCAGCTCTTTTCTATTTATTGTACATACAAAAATAGGAAGGGCTCTAAAACGAAAAGTTACACATGGGTTCACACATCATTTTGATAGATGAAATTTTTTATATGGATCACACTATGTGTACAACATGTAGATGTAAAAAATGCAAAACATACACATAAAATACACGTAATGTAATATAGCTATTAGTTGCTACTTCTTTCTTGCATTTGTTTGTTCTTGTACTTACGTCATTACTGTGCTTGTCGTCCGCCTGTATTCCCCCATGTATGTATGTGAGTATGGTTGTTCGCTTAGTGCGAATGTGCGTCTGTGTGTTCGTTGCACAGATTCGAGGTGTTGCCAGACTTTCTGGATAATTCTAGACCAAGGAGACTTTGGGGTATAAATACAGGGGAACTGGCAATGACAAGTGAGTTGTGTTTTAAGCGTTGAACTGAACAGATCGGTTAAAGAATAGCTGCGTGCTAACTAGAGACTTGCTGTGTGCTTAGTAATTAAAGTCGGTTCTGAATAAGTTTAATAAAGTAAATAAAGCATTGTAGAAACGTAATCTAAAACGAACCCTGTTTTATTTGGTACAAATCGTACTGGGAAATAAAACAACGTCTACACGGAGATTAGTTAAATCTAATTCCGTAACAATACGTTAAATAAGGTATTATTTACAGATTAGGAAAGTAATTGCTCAGCTAGGCTTTGATATTAACGAAATAGGCCTCGATGACTGTCAGTTTTGTTGGTTAGTGTGTACTATGCTTAATGAATACACGGCAATGATGGAAACGTAATTATTCTTGGATTTAAATGAGCAAATCTTATTTTTTTTTGTAAAATATAATATAATTTAATACAGACTAAGAAATTGAATTTTGTCGACGTTTCGACTTAAGGTCGCTCCAAACCTGAAATAATAGGGGTGTCTTTTTACTTACTAAATGTTGCTGAAATATTTTTTTAGCAACTTTTCCTTTATACAACTGTCAAAATCTACAACATTAGTAATAATTATTACTAATTATCACGTAAAAAGACACAGCTAATATAAAATCTAAAAAATCTTACCGTTTGCCAGTGGTCGGAACTCTTGACTGCATCCGGAATTTTATTAAGTTCGTCCATTATCTCCAGCCACTATCTCTTTGCATTGCCGCAAATTTTCCATCACCCAATCCTTGTCGGGTGCCACCGTGGTGCAATGGTATGCACGCCCGCCTTGCACGCAGAAGGTCGGGGGTTCGATTACCCGGCCAGGCAACATCAAACATGTTTTCAACGGTGGCAAAATACCCCTCAGTAATGTTGGCGACATTTCCTGAGTATTTCAGCATTGAAAAACTTCTCCATAAGTGGTGTCTTAAGACACGCCGTTCGGACTCGGCGATAAACAGTAGGCCCCATATGAGAGATATGAGAGAAGTCTCCCTTTTCCCGTATGGGATGTTGTGGAACAATGTTTTTTTTTTTCAATCCTTTGTTGGCTTCCAGGAAAGTTAGAAGCGCAGAGTGCTGAGCAATGCTTGCTCTAGGACAACGAGGTTTTTTCCCTAAAAATAAAAAGAAACAATTACAATAAATAAAAATTAGAATAATTTATGTTTTACTTATACAATTAAAATAAATGAAAATAAGAATAATTTATGTTTTGCTTACGCGCTCTCCATTTTGTGTGCATCTTTTTTGACACTTGCCATTCTACCGATATTCGTCGCTCAAGTTTGCCGATTTTTTGTCGAAAACTTTGATTTACAGAATAGCGGTAATATCGGGAATTCAACGGAACATTTTCGTATATGTACATGTACGTATGTAACCGGATGTTACCATTTTTTTTATTTTACCATGACCGTCACCGACACCGACAAAAATCGGTAAAATTCAAACACACATTTTTATTTAAGTTTTTTTTTTTTGTTATAAATTTAATACCTACCTGTCAAATCAATAATGCTTTTATCGGTCTTTAACGATAATTGTTGGCAATTGTATATAATCGCACTACTGGTATTCATGGCTTCCAGTCCAATTTATTAAATTTACAAACAAAAAATGAGTAAAAACGCTTGATGCCTGTACCCGAGAACCTTTCATTTTTTAAAAATTAATACCTACTTTAATGAACGAAGAAATTATGTGTGGCACACTTAAGCATTTAACCGACGACAAACGAGAAAAATCAACGGGTAGTTTGTGTTCGCACACTGTATGCTCTCATTAGTTCAATTCACACTCTCAGACCGTAATGTTTGGAGTTCGCCTGTTTGCGGTATCGGTGTAATTTTTACGGTACATAACTGGGTGTTCATGTTTTTAGCTGCGCGTGATTAGAAAATGTTGGTTGTGCACTTTTGCTGACTTCGTAAGCAAAATTTTAAAGATTGACAAAAGAAAAGGTCAACGAAAGTTAAGCACCATAATTTGTATAATAATGGTCATTGATAAACAAAATAACCGAAAAAATCGCGAAACTATAAATGAATGAATTATACTAGTCTATTTCCGAAAGGAAACAATCAATAAAGCAGTAACAATAACAAAATCATCACAGAGAACTGAAACGAAAAATCAACAAAAGAAAGCAGAAAATAATTGGTTAATGAATGTGGTTACTGTGGCCTCAAGTGGAATTGTTTGTATTTTTTGTGAAACGTTATTGTTTGCAATGTAAAAAAAGCGTCATCGCTTATGCATAATCGGGCGGTCGAGAAGGTTTCTATATAAAGAATATTACAACATTTAACAGTAAAACATTTCGTTTATTTGCTCAATTCATGAATTTGCTGCTTGCTGTTCTACGCTGAGAACATTCGACCCCCATGCAAGTACAAAGGAATGAGGTTACATTCGTTTTAGCAGAATTGGATAAAATATCTGAGACTTTGCGTTAATAAGTAGGTACGAACACCACACACCGTCAATTGTTATTGTATGTAATGCAACAACAAAACATATTCGCAGCAATTCTGAGAGAATTTTATTTTATATTGCGCTTTTACATTTATTCGCCACTCCATATTGAGAAAACATGTTACCACTACTAACCGGTCTCTAACATAAAAAAACAAACAAGCGTTGAGCGGAATACGATTTCCAGAGATACTAAGATAATTACCAAACAAAACACCATAACCATCTACATACATACACAGATACATCAGATAAACGAATCAACAAACTCTGACACGGTAAGTTGTCGTTTGTTTTCAATTCTTCGGTGCGGTGGTGAAGTGCAAATTTGCGATAATAATACAAGAAAAAAAAAAACAAAGTCAGAATTATCGCTTCAATTTTCACTACCTGTGATTTTCAAATCTACACGAAAACAAAATGAAGCAAGGAGCAATGTTAAGATCTGTTGGGTCGAATCTTCAGCACTCTTCGTTAAAATCTTCAAGATATTATTTTAGATGCCACCCTTGTCAAACAAAGCATTTCAGATAATATCCCGTTTGCAATTAACCGGATTTAATAAACCCACTGGGTTTCAAATGTCCATACTATAGCGCAAACGTCAAATAAATCCTCATAATGAAGGCTAACCCGGCAAAATGCTAATGCAAACGCCGTTTAAAAAGTCAGTCATCGTTTGGCTCCATTGTACCATGCTTGTCCCTATATTCTCGCTTTGAAATTTCAAACCAGTACTTGAATGCTGTAACTCATTTTTCGAGTTAACGACAAAAATCGGTAAAAAAACGTGAAAAATTAATGAAGTGTCAAGGTTTCTCCACATAATTGAGTTGTGGCTATGATTAAATAGTTTCAATGCAGAACTGAAGAATTTCTTCCGAAGTTTTCCAGTAGTCCTGTTTTACATAAAACACCGTTTGCATTTCAACTTTTTGTCGGATTGGCTTTCTTTATGAATATTTATTTGACGTATACGCAATGGAATTGACATATGAAATCCAGTAAATTTATTATATCTGGTTGTATGCAAACGTACTATTAAGCCGTAAAAACATTCAACGTTTCCGTAAAGCTGGGCGTCAATTCTGATAAAAGAATAAGAGAGCAAGGGTAACATAGATAGAATTTTTCTTTATTCTTTTATCAGAAATGACGCCCAACTTTACTGAAACGTTGGATGTGTTTACGGCTTTAAACTCATTTTTTTGCACAAGCACACAGAACAGTAGTGGGATTCTGTAACTCATTTTTGCTGTTACCGACAAAAATCGGTAAAATTAAATCGCAAAATTATGACTAAAAACATAAAGAAAATTTGACATCACTGTTTGTGTCGGTAGAGGCTAGCGACTACTTTTTATTCATCGTTAACTTACCGAAAAATTTCGTTAATTATCGAAATTATAAGCATTTTCATTTTACCGACAATTATCGATAACAGCAAAAATGAGTTACAGAATCTCGCACTACTGGTGTTTCTTGGAATTTACGTTATTTTATGCAATTGACAACTTTGGCTACATTACGCTATATGTTTTTCACGTGTATGACATCAGCTGGTGTGTGGATTAGTATACCTAAAGTGACAAAATACATATAAAAATATATATAGTGTAATTTGCCCATTAAATTATACATTTTTCATAAAACATATTAGGTGTAAAGGTGCAAAACCAATGAAATAGTCGCTTGCTTCCAGCGTACACGCAGAGAAAAAAATATGATTTATCCAACTATATTCGAAGAGCAAAATATGTATAGTAAAGATATTGTTAAATTCCAAATGTAGTATTGCGATTCCAACAATTGGGTTTTGTTAAATCCAAAAATAGTTTTTGTCAACTGGACAATAGTTCTCTCTTTTCTTCGACAATTTTTTCTCTTCTCTCGCTATTCGATGCCGTGTTGAAAAAAAACAATTATGGTGAGTTTTGTTTGTATGACATGATGCCTTTATCTTTGTTTTTGTGTGTATGTATACCAACAATGAGACACTTGTTTTTATTTGTTTCTGTTTTGTTTCATTCTTCTAACTTCATTGTGCTTTGAGGTTTGGTGTTATACCGGAGTTTATTATGGTGTTTAATTATTCCTTATGTTGTGGTTGGTGCTTGTGGCTTTTTGTTTGTCTTTGTTGTCAGACAATGCAGCAAACCATGTATTGTGTTCATCAATGATTGCAATATTATACGCGACATTTATATCCAAGTTATGTGAAAAGTGTATATGAGAAGTGTATACACTCAAATCAAAAATTTCTGGGCTGGTTTTCTGGGTTGACAATACTTTTTGTAAACAAAATTAGATTATGATAGTTCCTACGATTTTTGCAATATTGCGGAAATTCGAAAGTTGTTTTTGTTTTCTATGTTTGGAACAAAAGATGGTATTTTTGGATTTGGATTACAATGTTTGAACAAAACAAATACATTTTTGGAACCAACACAGATATTTTTGTTCCAACAAAAGCGAAAAATATTTTTTTATCTGCGTGTACGTAAAATACATACTTTTGAAAAATTTGCAATAGTTTTGTTTCGTATTTTCCATATGAACAATACAAAACAAAACATAACCCACGTTTACCGAACTCGCTGTTTTGGAAAGTTTGTGACTTTTTGTGATTGGTACGGGAGTCGTTTTGTTTGTTTGCGTTCATTGCTTGCTTGACGCTGAATTTCACGTTAAGGTTAAGGTTAAGAATAAAAAAGAAAAGGGCAACCCAGTTCGAAATTTCCTCGGCCTTCTTTATTCTTTTATTTTTATTATGTCAGAAATGAAGCAGGGAAGCAGGCGGCAATTGTCGGTTAGGTGAAAATAGAGTTGAGCAGGGTTTAAAATGCTAATGCCATATTAGCAAAAGCACCGAATATTTGCAGCTTTGCCTGCTAAAATTTCTTCGAAATATGTTTAGCAACAATGAACAACGGCAACATGTAGCAACAAATTTCACAAAAATATTGCTAGCGATGCTGATGCTATTTGATATTAGGTCTGTACGATAAACCAAAAGTTTGTACAAACTTTTACAAAATGCTGTCCGATAACAAACTTGTTCATTAAAAGAGAACTGACAGAACTTGCAAGTAGTTGCAAGAACTTGCAAATACTTTTTACTTGCGAAGTTATCGAACAGGCCTATTGTTGCTATAATAAAAAAGCATCGGATACGCATACTCATATTTTGCAGCACACGTGATCAACACATATCAGACACTTTCATACGGGCAAAATGTGCCTCATCGAAATAATGGTTTTAGACCGCAAGTATGTTTGGACGAAATGTGTTTCAGACAATTTGGAGTCGATTGAGCAATGTCCGTCCGTCTGTCTGGCTGGAGCGCACGATAACTCTCGAACGGATCAATTGATTCGATCCAAAATTTGGCTTTCGTAATATTTTGTCCAAACTTAGTTTAAGTTCGAAGATGGGTTATATCGGTCCACTCCTTCCGGTACCTCCCCCACAAAAGTTCGAAAATGATCGGAAAATTTGTACGTACGATAACTCTTGAAGGGAGTAACCGATTTGGTCCATACTTTGCAAATCGTGAAATGTCTATCAGACTTAGATGAGTTTCCAATATGGACTCAATCGGTCCATTCCTTTGGGTACCTCCCACACAAAATTTTGGATAAGTTCCGTTTAGGACCTGCTCTCGAATCGCTTTGACTTTTGTTTTAGCAACTTGTATCCGCTGCCCCCCATACGACGGTACAAGTTTCATCAGGGCCAAGTCCACACTTCCTGAGAAAATAGCCCCAAAGTTGCAAAAAAAACCCTATGACACCGTGTGAGGTGGTTGGAGCGCAAGATAACTCTCGAACGGATCTGCCGATTCGGTCCAAAATTTGGCCTTAGTAATATTTTGTCCAAACATAGTTTAAGTTCGAAGATAAGCCATATCGGTCCTTTCCTTCGGGTACCTCCACCACAAAAATTCAAAAATGTTCGGAAAAATTGTTCCTACGGTAACTCTTGAAGGGAGTGGCCGAATTGGTCCATACTTTACACATCCTAATGTGTCTACCAGATATAGATCAGGTTCAAATATGGACTGTATTTGTCCACTCCATCCGGTACCTCCCACACAAAATTTCGGATAAGTTCACTTTAAGACCTACAATCGAATCACTTTGATTTTTGTGGAAGCAACTTGCATTCGCTGCCTCAATTACGATGGTAAAATTTTTTCAGGGGCAAGTCCATACTTCTTGAGCAAACAGCCCGAAAGGTGTAAAAACTCCCTATGGCAACATATGTAGTGGCTGGAGATCCACTTCCATAATGGTCAATGTCGATCCATTCCTTTAAGTATCGCCTCCGAAAAACTTTTGATCTTTAATCCTAATCAAAATTTTTGTCGGTTAATACATCCAACATTTTTAAAACCCCCTAAATACATAAGTTTTTTTTGGGAAAAAATTGTTTCAATATACACAGGCTGAGGGTATATCTCTGTCAGCAAAGCTGACTGATACTTTTTTACTTGTTATTACTGCGTTGGCAACTCTAATCAAAAAACTACCCTCGGATGCTAATTCGTTCTTGCGAATGGTCAGCCGACTGCTAAATATGTAGAGTGGTTGTCGATTATGCCTAAAGAAAAAAGATTAGGCGTAAAAACAAAATAAGCAAAAATGTACAAAAATAAATATGCATTCGGTTGCTTATTTAGCCGTGTGTGTCAATATTGTGTAGCAGTTGAAGTGTACAGCTAATGTTAATGTTTTTAGATGCTGGCTGTTAAACCCTGCACGCAGAAAAATTTATGTTAGAGATATGTTTGGATCCAAACAAATAAATGTTTGGGACCGGTTGCAAACAAATATATGTTTGGATCCAAACATAATATGTTTGGGTCCAAACAAATATGTGTTTGCAACATTTTGTAACATATCTCAATTTGATATGTTTGGGTAAAACATATTTTTTATGTTAGAACATTTTTTTCATGGGTGGAGAGAGGATGTTTGTTAATGAGAGTAATAACAGTGCTCTCGCGGCTGTGAAATGCTGTTTTATAATGAAGAGTTGTGTGTATTGTATAATAGAAGACGTAGAAGCGAAGAAGAGGGCTTTGGTGGTATGTATGCGACAAACTCGTGTGTTTCTTGTTTTGTTGTTGTTAACCAACTTAGCAGCCGAAGAAGAATAGAAGAAATGATATGAATTATATTTTTTTTCTTTCTTCAGTGTTTTAGATGCCTTTGTAGAGTCAAGACGGTAAAGTGAGTGAATAAATCAGTGTTTTGTGTTTTCTTAAAGAAATTGTGCTTTTTAGTAAATTAAATGCCCAATACATTTTATAATTGAATCGGAAAGTTGAATGGAATTATTTTATTGGACAAGGAAGAAATCGCATTTAATATTGGTAATTACATACATACTTATGTATATTTGAAATATGGCATATCCATATTTATTTAATACATTACATAATCATTTGATTCTAGATGCCGATTCCCCGCTGATGATTTCAACTATGAGGACAATTTGTTTTATTTCACAACTATGAAGAAGCGTTCAACTACGTTTCTATATATTTTTCCTTTTTAAAAGTGTGACTATTTACAAATTTTTTCAATCAGTTTTTCTTTTATTAAAGTGTGTCATATATTTCTTTGGAATTTTGTATGTACCTATGTGTTTGTTGTTCTTTTGCCTTTCAGTAAACAACCTCAACATTTGTGTGTATACTATAGAGATTGCCAGTGAGTTCTTACTGAGAGCAAATGAGCACACATCTCAAAGTGTATTACATTGAATTTTACGCTCCCTTGCTCTCAGTAAGCGCCCACTGGTGCATGTGTTTGATTTTTTGTGCCTTTTGGGTTTGTACTTTTTTGCACCCAAACATATAAAATGTTTGCACCCAAACATAAAATTGTTTCCACCAAAACATATATATCTTTGCACCCAAACATAAATATCTTTGCACCCAAATATATATATTTTTGCACCCAAACATATCATTGTTTGCACCCAAACATATATATCTTTGCACCCAAACATAAATATCTTTGCACCCAAACGTATATATGTTTGCACCCAAACATATATTTGTTTGCAGACCCAAACATATATATGTTTGCTGCAAAATATGTTTGGGACATATGTTAGAGAGGCCGTTTTTTGCGTGTCGAGTTGAGGCATATGGGCAAACTGAATGCCTCGGCATAAGCAGCATGGCATTCTTGCTTAAAGCCGGATGATGGCGTTTTACGCCACCTTATATGGTTTCAATCTGTCAATTCTTTTGTTATTGTGAGTATGAAAAAATAAACAAACATTTCGACATATTGACGAATTTTCGGCCAAAAATTAGTTGTTGTTTGCTACTTACTTTACGTGGTAAATAGATCTTGGTTGGGCGTCATTTCTGATAGAAGAATAAAATATTTTTTCTTTTATCAGAAATGGCTCCCAACTTTACTGAAACGTTGGATGTGTTTTCCGCTTTAGACATTTGTGGTAAAAGAATAAAGAGCGGCCGAGCTAAATTCGAACTAGGTCGCCCTTTGCTATTTAGTTATCTATCAGAAATTACTTAATTAAGAATGAAGATTTAATAAATGTAGAAGTACTATTGCTATAAGAGTCAAATGTTAAAAACATAAGACCCAAACTCAATCAGCTCGTTGCTTGCTTTGCTCTAGTACAATAATAAATGAAAACTGGCAACTAGTTCGAATTTGTCTCCGCCGTTCTTTATTCTTTTACCAGAAATGAAGCGACGCAAACAAGAAAACATCCATTGAGTTTTGGCCTTTAAAGCCTCGGTACATTAGCTGTTGGATTTCTCGCTTAAGCGTACTAGTTCGAATTTATCTCGGCCGTTCTTTATTCTTTTATCGGTAATGACTTAAAGCCGAAAACACATACAATGTTTCAGTAAATTTGGGCGTCAATTCTGATAAAAGAATAAAGAAAAATTCAATGTGTTTACGGCTTAAGGCTGATTGTTGTTGTGTTCCAGAATTGCAAGAATCTACAAATTTTTACCATTTATTTCGATAACATAAGGGAAAAATTGCTATCGTAGTAAAATTTTGTAGATTCTTGCAGGTTCAGGAACAAAGCTTATACATATATCATTGGCACAAACAAATTCAGATGTTGAACATGCATTACGTATTACTATAGGGTGTCGAACAATTTTATACCCTTAAGTGATATGATAACGGGAACGGGGTAATGACGAATGTTGTTTGTTTTTGTTGTTGTTTTTTAAGTATGCCAAATAATGAAATCCAGAACAATTGTACTTGTGTTCGATACAAAAATCAATAAATGTTTACGTGTCTACAACAACAGAACCGCTACAAAAATCTGTTTTCACTCCGTATGAGGTGGATGGACGACCAGTTGATTTCGTGTACCTCATCGGTGTATTGTTTATGGAACGCACTGCAGGCTGCAAAGGCATATAAAAATTCCATTGTGGGATGTTCAATTAAATACATACATACGTACATACATTCCTATGTTAAAAGTTGAGCATATTGTTTGGACAGTGATTAAAAATTTGTTTATGTATTTCTGTAAATGCAAAGATTTGAAAAATCCCATTGTCAAAACAATTATACATATATACATACATACCTTCATATTTTAGGTTTGAAGATCAGTAATTAAAAACTCCAAACATTTACAACTATATGCACATGCAACCACAATATAATAAACCTCGATATTGATCTCCAAAGTGAAACGGATTCATGTATGAATGTCATCTCAAATTTTTAATTTTCAAACAGAAACCATAGCAGAATTAATTATAATCGCCAACAGGTTTTCTTATATCGTTCATTTTTAATTCAATCTTTCAATTTCTAATTCAACTAATTAATTGCTTGAGTCACGTGCAAAAAAAAAACCGGAATCTCTTGTTCTTACACAATCGCCAACAAACCGGTATGTGAGAATTTATCAAGATTTTCTTATTAGATGTGTAGCAGACTTTGCAATAGACATTGCTTTAGAAAAAATTCCTGTGAAAAAGCCATTAATTAAATATGTACATATTTAAAGTCTATTTGTATTATTTAAACATGATTGATTTTATTCAGAGTTCCATTAGATCTTATAAATTATTCTTAATTAAGTCGGGGATGGCATCCTTTCTTTAATCCGAAATCGCACACAATTTTTGAGTAAAATTTTGTTTCATTTCTGGCAAAAGAATAAAGAAAAATTCGATCAACGTTGCCCTTGGTATTTTATTCTTTTATCAGAAATGACGCCTTTACTCTAAAGTTGGATGTTTAGATTTAAAATACTCTATTAAAAAATTCAAAGAAATGTTGGATTTATATTTTGCTAATAATATAATCGAGTCTGTAAGGATTGCAATGTCCATAGATTGAATAAATAAAAAAGAATATTAAAAACATTTACATAACATATTTTTTTATTTCAAAGCCTTGCTAGGCCATAACAATGTATTACATAAAGAATTAGAATGTTTGAAATTAAGCATAATAAATGCTTACACCTGGGAAGTTTTAACGGTTTCTGAAACTACAATGTTCATATATGTGAAAAAAAACAAACAAATCGCCGGAGGGATTTTCAAATAAATCGCGGCCAAAGTTCACATTTTTAGGGCCTTTTTAGGTTTTTTCGATTTTGCTTGGAAACCGCAAGCCCTATGGAAATGGGATTAAAGAAAATGTTAGTAGATATTACCATTTTTGAGAGATAGAAGTTCAAATTTTGACAATTTACTGACTGCATCGTCTCCTTATTAAAGAAGGCCATGACTGCAATTTCCCAACTTAAACTTATATATCTCAAAAATGGTACAACCTAGGAAAAAAATACGAAAACCAATCTTATAGAGAATTTTTACAACTATAAGATTTTTCAAGCAAATCGTGAAAACCTAACAGAAAAGAAGTAAAAAAGTATCAGTCGACTTTGCTGACAGAGATATACCCTCAGCCTGTGTATATTGAAACAATTTTTTCCCAAAAAACGTATGGATTTAGGGGGTTTTAAAAATGTTGGGCGTTTGAACCGACAAAAATGATGATTAGGATTAAATATCAAAAATTTTGCGGAGGAGATACTAAAAAGAATGGATCTGCAGCCACTACATTTGGTATCATAGGGGTATTTTACACCCTTCGGGCTGTTTGCTCAAGAAGTATGGACTTGCCCCTGAAAAAACTTTTACCATCGTAATGCAAGTAAGCGAATGCAAGTTGCTTCAACAAAAATCAAAGTGATTCCATATCAGGTCTTAAAGTGAACTTATCCTAATTTTTGTGTGGGAGGTACCGGATGGAGTGGACAAATATAGTCCATATTTGAACCTGATCTATATCTTGTAGATATATTAAGATGTGTAAAGTATGGACCAATTCGGCCACTCCCTTCAAGAGTTACCGTACGAACAATTTTTCCGAACATTTTTGAACTTTTGTGGGGGAGTCAGGTACCTCCCGATATGGCTTATCTTCGAACTTAAACTATGTTTGGACAAAATATTAGTAAGGCCAAATTTTGGATCGAATCGGCAAATCCGTTCGAGAGTTATCAGGCGCTCCATCCACCTCACACGGTGTCATAGGGGTTTTATGCAACTTTCAGGCTATTTCCTCAGGAAGTATGGACTTGCCCCTGATGAAACTTGTACCGTCGTATGGGGGCAGTGAATACAAGTTACTAAAATAAAAATTAAAGCGATTCGAGAGATGGCTGAACTTTTCCAACATTTTGTGTGGGAGGTACCCGGAGGAGTGGACCGATTGAGTCCATATTGAAACCTTATCTAAGTCTGGTACACATTTTACGATGGGCAAAGTATAGACCAAATCGGTTACTCCATTCAAGAATTATCGTGCGCACAAATTTTCCGAACATTTTGAACTGTTGTGGGGGAGGTACCGGAAGGAGTGGACCATCTTCGATCTTAAACTAAGTTTGGGCAAAATATTACGAAAGCTAAAATTTGAACCGAAACGGTTCATCCGTTCGAGAGTTATCGTGCGCCAGACAGACAGACGGACGGACATTGCTCAATCGACTCCAAATTGTCTGAAACACATTTCGTCCAAACATACTTGGGGTCTAAACCCATTATTTCGATGAGGCACATTTTGCCCGTATGAAAGTGTATATACCTTCGTTAGCATAAATGCTGAGGGTATAAAAAACCTAAAATTGTGACCTGAAGTTCTATATCTCAAAAATGGTAAACCCTAGGAACAAATCATAACGGTAAATCCTCTGGAGAATGTTCACAGCGACAAAATTTTCTTTAGTCACATTTCGATAGGACTTACGGTTTCCAAGCAAAATCGCGAAAACCTAAAATAATCCTAAAATGTGAATATTGACCGCGATTTATTTAAAAATCCTTCCAGCGATTTTTTCTTGTTTTTGGATTTTTCTCATTTATGAACATTGCTGTCTCAGAATCAGCGAAAACTTCCCAGGTGTAAGCGGTTTTCATTCAAAGTTAGTTAAGGTGCACCCTGCATGACATTGTTTTATAGGTGGCCATACAGTCATAACATTATCCCAATTTGAACTTCTATATCTCAATATGGTAAAACCTACGAAAATGCCATTGAGGTCAATCTTGTAGAGAATTTTCACTGCTACAACATTTTCTTTAATCTCATTTCGATAAAGCATGCGGTTTCCAAGCAAAGTCGTGAAAACCTAAAAAGCCCTCCGTCGATTTTTTTTTGTTTTTTGATTTTTCCCATCTATGAACATTGTAGTTTCAGAAATCGCAAAAACTTACCAGGTGTAAGCACCTTTCATTTAAATTTAGTTAAGGCACCGTGTATATTTTCAAAAAAAAAAAAAAAAAATACTAAAGACTACTTTTCTACCCTCCCAAACCACTAAATATGAATTTTAAGGAAAATCGGTTGAAAATTTTAGGTATAAAAAATCTCACATCATAAAATAGAAAAACGCCTTTTTAAAAAAGTGGCACATGTGGTAAGAAATGACTAGCTTCCAAAATCGATTTGGCGGTGGTCATATTTGGTCATTTTTTTTAAAGTTTAAATATATTTAGAAAATATTTGTAAAAAAAATAATTTCCAATATACATACAAACATTGATTTTACTACGCTAATTTTACACATTTCTTTGTTCTTTTTTAAATGTTATGAAAGTACTCACCATAAACATCCCGATTTATATTAATTTTATCACATTTCTGTATACACACAACAAAAAAGTATATTTTATAACGTAAAATCTTTCTAGTCTAATATGGGGAAAGGCTGGTTGATGCAGGACTTTCCAAATGCTATTAAATTGTTTGTACGTACTCGGACATAACCGGTAATGATTCTTCATAGTCACTTTTTCGAAAATAACTTCAAACACTAGAAATTTCTAGCCAAATTGCTTACAAAGGTACATTACTTACAATCATGCCAATATTACGTCAGGAACATAATTTTTTCTATCGGAATCAATGACAAAACTACTAAGAACGATAGAGAACTAATTATTCCACCATTCGGATTACTAAAATGGCATAAAAAGCGAAAAATTTGGAAATTTTTAATCGACTATTGTAGTGCATCATTTTCAATGATCAATTTAAAATGCCCATTGTTACCGGTAAGATTTTATTATAACCGTACTGTAAACGGAACATTTTTATATGCCATCTTAAAGACAACTTTTCAGCCTACAAAATTGTTTTTGAGATTGTTAAAAGATCTCAACTAGTTTCCAAGTTATCAACGTTTACATTTTTTATTTCAGGTTGCATAATTTTCAGTGCAGTCACTGTCTATTAGCCTGCAGAATATCGAGACATTCCCTTTGTGAATTAACAAGCAGAAATATATCTTGAGCATAGCAAAAGGTGGAAAGTTAAATTGATAACATAGCTTTCTAATCAATATGGAAGTAGAATTAAATGCTTTGGTCAAGTCAAGAAATCTTACATTCTTTTAAATTCTGCCTAAAGGCCTCGACACATAAGAAGCATGGCATTCTTGCTTAAGTCATATCTAGTAAAAGACTAAAGACCAAGTTCCACCTAATTCAAATGTGATTCTGAAATGATTTTATTATGTCGAACTTGGTCTTTTAGTCTTTTACCAGATATGACTTAAGCAAGAATGTCATGCTTCTTATGTGTCGAGGCCTTAATAGTACATATGATTTCCAATTTCCATGATTTTCATCTGTCTAGACCACACACGTGAGAGATAGGCTAGTATTATCCTACTAATTACAATATGTTGAACGCATTCCTGTGTAGTACGAAGTTCGGACCTGTGCACTGTGGTCCCAGCCCGCGACAGAAATACAAAAATCGATGTCTACAAATTATGATTGTAACTATTCAAATCTATCTTAGACACATCAAATTTTAGTATTCCGACTTTCTTTTTACAACTTCTAACGGTACTTGCTAAAGCAGAGCCACAGAAGTGAGCATTTCCATTTGAAGAAATTGAGACATTGAAATTTCCATTAACGTAGTGACAAGTTACAAGTGATATCACAAAAAAGTAATGTGTAAAATTACTATTGTAAGAAATGGAAGTTAATGTTAATGGTATTGTTATTGTTTTTAATTGGTAACATCATAAAGTTGTACATATCTTTATTTTGTAGTAATTTTTTTTTTTTGAAATGTGTTTTTGTGTGTGTTTTTTATTTAATATTGTGAAAAGAATTAGACTTTTAGTACCTTGGATCCTCGCGGATCCTCACGTTATTTTTATTTAAATGTTCGTAGAAGTGTCCAGAATTAGAAAAAAATTATGTCGTCTGCCGAAAGTTGCCGAGCGGTATTCAGTTTTCATTATACTGAGTATACTCGGATTTTTGTGAATGTTAAGTATAGGGTTTTTGGGGTGTTTTCAAGCAATCGGAGTTGTTGTTTTGCATTTTGTTTCGATATTATTTTATAAAAACTTATGTTTTTATGATTACAGTATGAATGTGTGTTTTCATATTTGTATGTTTTTGAAATATGGTGTACAAATTCAATTCCAGCATGGGACGGACGGTATTCGAAGAAATTTTAGCAAACCTTCAGGTGGATGTTGCGGGATATGATTTATCTAAGTTGTCAGATCGTATACACTATCCCTGCATAGGAATTTCAAAAATGTGGATACAGAACAAGAAAACAACAAAATTGATAAACATCATGCAAAGTGACTTGCTATAAAAGACACCATTATTTTTGAAACATACATGCCACTTCAAGAATTATCTGCCGTTGAAAGTAAAAACGATTTAAGCTCCACACGGAAATGGTTAAATTGTCAATCAGGACCACCTATGTGGTTTTGTTTACTGTTTATATATCCTGGTACATTTTTAGTCGATCTGGGAACTCTCCAAATCGAGATATCCTGTAGCTAATATATATTGTTATAGACGCCAACCCATCCTCGCGAACTAAAAATCTCATAAAACATCTTAGTTTCCAGATATTCCCTGTTTGAGACCTATAGTACATTGTTTACATCTAATATAATCTGGTAGGCCCTTGGTCGATATGTTATCCCACCTAGTGAGAATATTCTGTGCTTCATATTGTTGATACTTGTTACCAGTTAATTCTTGTCAAGAATAAAATGCATAAAATGTCTTGATTTTTACATACGTTTTTGTAGAAAATTTAGGCCAAATACTTAAATATGCCAAATATCTGGAGTTATCATGATGAATTTTGGCAGGAATGTTTGATATAAATTAAACACGCGATATGTCAAATTGCAGCACATTCAGTTGGAAAATACGGCCATAATCGTGAAATTATAAAAAACGGAAAATACGTCTATATTTGGGATATACCAAAATATGGACCTCTATCGACCATGGATCTACGCAAGATATTTAATACAACCAAAGAACACAAAATGCCAAATTATAGCGAATTCACTTTGAAAATATAGACAAAATCTTGAAATTAATAAAGAACTGGAAGTACCGTTATGGGGGGTCTATACCTAAAAGTGGACCAATCCTGAAGATTTTTGGAGAAAATAATCATCTAGTCACTACGAGTTTTCGGTAAAATCTTCAGATCAATATCTTGATTAGAAATATTTTTGTCGCTCTCCCCCATACACGCTAAACCACAGTGCTGTGGTATAAAAAATATTATTTAATACAATGACAATGCCAAAATAATTTTTGTAAGACTTTCCCACCATACCATTGCTATCGAAAACGATATCGTTTACGAATGTTTCTCGATAGCTTTGCGGGTACTTTGTTCGAGGACGACACACGAGAATGAATTGAAAACGATTCACTCGTCACTCAGTTTGTGGCAGGAAATCCTTCAATTTCGAATATCATTAATAATATTATTAGTGAATGATTGACGATAATTTTTACGATAGAGGCGAAAAACATTTTTGGTGGAGTTTCTTGATGTTTCTGTTATGTGCCTTTTTCGTCTTTATTTCATTGTTATGTTTGCGACTTGATGTGTAACTTTCATAAACACCCCCCATACCATTGCTATCGCAAACGATCCGTTTTCGAATGTTTTTCGATAGTTTTGCGGATATTTTGTTCGAAAACGACACTCGAGAACGAATTAAAAACGATTCATTCGTCACTCAGTTTATGGCAGGAAAACCTTCGAATTCGAATGTCGTTAATAATATTATTAGCGAATGAAAGATGATAGTTTTTACGAAAGTGCCGAAAAAGCATTTTTGGCGGAGTTTCGACTTTATGACATGTTTAACTTTATCTGACGTCTCTTGATTTTTCTGTTATATACCTTTTCTTCTTTGTAATGTTTGCGATTCAATGCGTGTAACAGTTTATAAACATTGTTGTCTTGTATTTGTATCCAATCTTTATGTTGTGTTTATCATCACTTCTTGTTAATATTATAAGTAGCATTTATATCGAAAATATTTGAAAAAAGCAAATGGGAATTTTTCACGAACTACATAAAATTATTTTTTAAAACGTAAAAAATTTCCGAAGTAAAAAATGTTTCTCGAAACAATTTTTCTTGTGAAGAAAAAACATTCGCAAAATGTTCGAAAATGATATCGTTTTTAAACTTTTGACGAACAAAAGAACAACGTGCTTGTGTACACCCGAAAAACATTTGCCAATCCTTCGTCAGTGATATCGTTTTCGAAAGTTGTGCCGGACATTCGAATAATATCCGCACTTGGTATGGGGGGCATTGTTGTCTTGTATTTGTGTTTATTAACATTTATTGTTTATATTATACGTAGCATTTATATCAAAATTATTTGAAAAAAGCAAATGGAAATTTTTTACACATTTTTTACATTGATTTTATTACGCTATTTTTACAAATTTCATCGTTCTTTTTGTAGTTATTATGAAAGTACTCATTAACAGCTTCCCGATTCATAATAACTTTGGTCTCACTTCTGTATATTTATGCAGCGACGCAATACAACAAAAATTGTATATTTTAGAGCACAAAGTCTGTTTTATTTTTACATAAAAATTGTCAACTTTGGTACTGCGCCAATCAACGAATACTAACGATATTTACAAAAACTTATTATTTTCAGGTGGCTTGATGTGTTTTTTATTATTCTGTGCAAAAAAAAAATAAAATTTCGAAACTTCAAAAATAGGGTTTTGGCCAAAAATTTCCTGATTGAAACCTATGTGCCTCGTTCAGATGTACTCCAAGGACCGGAGTCAGCTCCCTGAGTCTGGCTGGCTCGACAAAACTCATCATGCCCATTTGTTAGTCCCGCAGCCTCTGCTGGGAAATTTGGTCTTAATTCGGGTATTCCACCAGAAGGTATATAGTGAGCGGCTGCAGCAGAGATTGTGGCCTTTTTGCTACCCGAACACCAGATAATATGGACAGTTCTCTGAAGCAGTGATTGGCTAATTATCTAGGCTAATTATCTTTTCCATGCTTGATGAAAGTGCGGCGTTTAGAAGTGATAACGCCAGGTGGAGACAATTAAGGGGGAAACTATTGGTTTCCAGGTTACAATACCCCATACTTCAGTTTCAACATATGTTAATTTTCTACAATAAGGCCCATATGTATGTATGTTTGACATACGACCATGTGTTGTGTTGTTTACAGTGACTTCAAAAAATCACAGCAAAAAAATTGGAATTTACTTGTAAACATTTTTGTCCTTTAATTTTTCACAACTTTCGACATGGATAATCAAGGCAAGAGTGCATCGATCAATTAAAAAAAAATTAAGGATCGTGCAAGATCGCCATGTTATATACCGTGAGATAGAGGGGTCCTTGGGCATTTCTTCCACCAACTAAAATTTGATATTGATATACATCCATCAAAATTGGTTAATAGCTAAAAAAGGCTCTTGTGGATATGTTCAAAGAAATTTTAAACAAAAACAATCGCGGTGCTTCAAACGAAATTTATAAGATCGTCACAGACGAATCTTGGAAACAGGAATCGACCGTTTGGGTCTTCAAAAGCGAGCCAAATCCAACGAAAACTGTTCATGGAAGAAGACCTGTTTTTCGGCAAAACTGACCGTGTGACGACTATACGGCTTGAGAAATGTAGGACGGTTAATTCTGAGTGTTATAATACAATTTGTTTGCCTGAAGTCTACTCAGGAATTCCAAAAACGAACAAGAGAAGACGAATCGTTCTGCATCATGAAAATGCGAGCTCTCACACATCGATTCAAACCAGCATCTGTTTGTCCGGACAAAACGTGGAATTGATTGATGGGTTATGCGCCATACATCCCTGACTGGGGATCCAATGACTTCATTTGTTTACAGTGATTGCAGCACATCATGAAAAAAAAAAGATTTCCATCGCCTGTAAAAGCGTTCAATCAAGCCACTGAAAACAACCCAACACATGGTCGCATGTCAAATTGTCCTGATTACGCTTAGTATAAAAACTGTCAAACATCCAAAAAAAGGTCAAATGACACCTGGCGACACTGCGTGTTGCTAGTGCCCCTCGTAGTTGGTATTTATATATTTGAACTTAATTAAACAAAAATTGTTGCATAATCTAAAAAAGCTTACTGAATATTCATTCGTAAGTACATATATTTGTATAAAATTTCATTGAGCTGCGATCTCAGTGAGAAGTTTTCAAAAAAACAAAATCACGTTTCTTAAGAAATAATTGGTAAAGATATCGCCTATATCGATGTCTAAAATTAAATGGAAATTAACGATTTTTTCAATATCGGTTTGCTTTAGCAGGATATATGAAGACCACAATATTATTAAAAAACTGTTGCTGAATTACAAATGCATGAACAAACTTTTTATAGTGTATGTATGTATGTATGTTTATGCATATGGGGAACGATACAATTAGTATTTCCTTGATAATTTATTTATTGCATTTCGATAAGTGATAATTGTTTTGTTTACGGCAAAACTAATGGAATATTACTGTTCACAAACAATACACGCTTTAATTGACTTTTTATATATATATGTAGGGTTCTCCATTGAAATTGTTCATGGATCAAAGCACAGTTGAACCGCATAAGTTACGTGGAAATAAGAACTAGCGGTCATTCAACAGCGGTCACCACTAAAGAGCATGGTTTGGGGCATAAAAGGTACTATAATAAGAAGAATTAGTTTATACCTATCATTGTAGCTAATGTTAAATTAATAACTGTACATTAGGCTGTTTTCAATTTGGATTCATGAATTTTTTAACATATGTGCATATACAGTATGCAAAGCTCATATTCGTGCACCAGTCAAAAATGGTTAAAATCGTTATTAATTACATACACATAGCCAAGAAAGTCTGCGTTCACCTTATTACTTTTCAAAAATTATACAAAAACATTACATAAGTGGGTAAATGAGAACAATTTTTCTTTCATAAATATTTTATGCGCACTCTTTAGTACAAGAATAAAAATAACAACTCCAGAAAATACATTACTATTACGAAGATAACGGTATAATGGCCCCGGCACATACGGTCCGTTTTGTGACACGTTGCGCGTTGAAAACAACAACCACATATAAAATGTGTAAGTGATGCCAAGTTTGTTCTTGAAGTTTTCATGTGGTTGTTGTAACGCGACGCTCAACGGACCGTATGTGCCGCGGCCTTAAAGCGCTCGGCACATACGGTGCGTTGTGCGTCGCGCTACAACAACCACATGAAAAATGTGTAAGTGATGCCAAGTTTTTTGAAAAACAACAACATGGCTGGCGCATTAAAGTTAAACATAATTTAACTGTTTTGGGACAACGCATGTCCCAACGTGTCACTAAACGGACCGTATGTGCCGAGGGCTTAAGAGTGTTGCAACTGCTTAATTAGAGACCCAAAAAGTCTGCGTTCACTTTGTATGTTGTTATAGTCCCGTTAGTTTTTAATCTTTTGCTGTTTTCTCCCATTTTTTAATCAATATTGCCACAACTGATCATTCTGTGAGATCGTTTGCACATTTAACTTAAAATAGTGAATAATTTCTAGAATGGAAAACATGGGCAAATAAAATAGCATTGATGAAAGGAAAATTATAGGTGAATTATGGAAAAAGCTATGGAAATGTTGGTGAAATGTGGGTAGAACATATTTGTCCATACAGAGAGTGATAAAGAAGTCGAAATTTTTTCGTCAAAGCCCAGATTTGGACGTTCAAAAATATTATCAAAACGGAAGGAGCGTAATAGCCTAGACAGACGACAGTCTTAATTTTCATTAACAGCCTTAATTCAAATTAATTTGAACATTATCCCCATTTTAAATGCACAAAATCAAATTGAATTTATAATGAATTTAGCAATTTTAATATGGCAATGCTGCCGAAAATCAATTGTCTTTTGTCAAATTTCCATGTTTAAGAAAATGAAAAAGGGAAACAAATCAGCAATTGTCGCGTATCTTTCAAAAAAGTAGTGGTCTTTCGGGAATAGAATAGCAGCTAATAGTTTCTCAATGGTAGAAAGCATGGTTCAAGAAAAAAGGTGATACAGTAATACCAGCTGATGTCTTAATTTGCTATCAAAACAAATTTTTAATCAAAAATAAATAACAAATATTTCTCTTCTATAAAGAAAATCTGTGTAGAACATCTTTATTTAAGCTTCGAGAAGAATATTTTACCGTTTTCTTCTACCTTTTGTGGATATTTCGCGGAAAAAATGTGACATATACATATATATATGAAGACTATATATGATATGAAGACTACGGTCTGAATTCGCCCAGATTCGCCTTTTGGATCACCTTGTTAAATTCGCCTTGGTAGAAAGTATATTTGTTTCGCATATTTTGGCGAACTTTTGCAAAACTTTATGAAATGGTCTGCTGGGTACAAACAAACAACACAAACAGCTGTTTCAAAAATGCAAAAGCTATCGTCTGTCAGGGTAAAAAGTTAATTCAAATTAAGGAATTTTTAATGCAAATTAACTCTGCCGTCTGTCTAGGATATAACATTATAAATATAGTAACATTATTAATATATATGAAAGTTGCATTAAAAAGTATTTGGACAGAAACCGCTAGAAAAGTACTACATAAACCAGGATATCGAGGTATCGTCGCATTGAATTTGATAATGAATACATAAACAAGCCTCCAGAATTCTGGAAACAAGTGATATTTTCGGACGAAAGCATGTCCTGCATTTTTGCAATAAAAAGACGTCAAATTATTTGGAAGAAAGCTGGAACAGCGCTTGAAAAACAAAATCTTGTTTGGCACGGTAAAACATGGTGGTGGTGGTGTTATGGTTTGGGGGTGTACGGCAGCTCCTAGAGAGGGCAAACTTATATTTATTGCATCGACAATGGACAAGTATGGTTACCTAAACATCTTGAAACACAATTTAAACCAAAGTGCAGAAAAACTTGGCTTAGTTACGACATTTTGGTTCCAACAAGATAACATTTCAAAGCATACTGCTGAGTTCCATGTTCCGGGAAAGGGGAATTATTGAGGTACACTAATAGCGTCTCTTATCGTCGTTATTTGCATTATGAACGAATATGTTCTACCTACTGTTTCACCAATATTACGATAGCTTTATCCATAATTTACCTATAATTTTCCTTACATCAATGTTAATTTCTTTGCCCTTGTTTTTCATTTTTGAAATATGGTTTGTCTTTTTACGTACTGAACTTTACTGAACATTTTTTCTTCAGTAAAGTTTTGACAATTGTATAATTGAAATGTTGCTAAACATTACTGAAGAAACAATGTTCAGT
The DNA here is from genome assembly GCF_047663935.1 of Musca autumnalis. Taxonomy (NCBI): domain Eukaryota; kingdom Metazoa; phylum Arthropoda; class Insecta; order Diptera; family Muscidae; genus Musca; species Musca autumnalis. The sequence goes on along the minus strand of NW_027411644.1, from coordinate 119,174,370 downwards.
AAAGTTCAGTACGTAAAAGGACAAACCTATAATTTACTACTTTAAATGAACCCCCAGTTTTTGTAAAAATTTTTATTCTTCTCACACGAATTGTCAGATTTTGTAGATCGATTTACTTGCTTTAGCGCAAATGTAGAGCGCTGATTTTTAAATGTGGAATCCTTAATGATATATGGAACGGGTATACGAAAAATTAGATGTGTATGTCATCTGGGGGCTGAGCTATGAATGCCTAAATTTTTACGAATATAGACGAACGAACAAAAATAAGTTACAAAAACTGGGGGGAAATGTGCAAACGAGCTCACAAAACGATCAGTTGTGACAATATTGATTAACAAATGAGAGAAAATTGCAAAAGATTCCAAAAAAAAAAAACTAACTGTACTATTACAACATACAAAGTAAACGCAGACTTTTTGGTTCTCTAATTTAGCAGTTGTAGCACTTTTATACCGGTATCTTCGTAATAGTAATGTATTTTCTGGATTTTTTGTTTTTGCTCTTGTACTAAGTCTGTGTTTAGACACACAAATTTCTCGGGAAAGTAAATTGAGTTTTTGGGAGAGAGCGGAGAGGAAAGAGCTCCTCAATACTCTTTCCTACCCCCTATTGCCTAAAAACTGAATTTACTTTCCCGTGTGTCTAAACACGGACTAAAGAGTGCGAATAAAGTATTAATGAATGAAAAACTCTTCTCACTTACTCATTTATGTAATTTTTTTGTATCATTTTTGAAAAGTAATAAGGTGGATGTAGACTTTCTGGGCTATGTGTATTTTATTTGCAAATATGCATGAAATAATTGATGGGAATCATTAAAAAAGTAACAAAACCCATAGCAGCTACACAGAGGCTCAGTCTTCGGTCAAACGAGAGTGGTAAAAACAACAAATAACTGAAGATTGGAACCTGGAATTTCAGAAGTTTGTACGAAGTTGGAAAATTGAACAATACCATTATTGAAATGAATAAGCTTGAAATTCATATACTTGGTTTTAGTGAAACATGGTGGACAGATAAATCCCAATAATCATCAATAGACGATTTAGATCCTCTGTGACCAAATGCTCAACCTATCCAGGAGCAGACGTACCATCAGATCACAGCCTACTGATGATGAATATCCGAATGAAATTGGCAGTAATCCGAAAAAAAGAAAAAATCCCGTAAATTGAACAACAAAAAAATGAAATCAAGCAACATCTAAATTATAGAGTCAAAGAAACAATTTGCCCTGTCGCAAACAACTCCCTAGGAAACAATACATGAACAAATCAGGAGGAGTGGATGCCAGATGAAATCACAAAACTACGAGAAGAACGGAGCAAGTATAAAAACCTAGATTACGAACAATATTAGGAAATTAATAAGGAAATCCGGGCTGCAACACGGAATGCAAAAAATGCATTGCTAAATCAAAAATGCCTAGAAATTGAAAACCTTCAATACATGAATGATGACTTCAATCTACATAAAAAGTTGGAAGAAGCTGCAAGAATTTACAGGAAAACTGCTCCAGCAATTATCGTAGAAGAAAATAATTAGCTGATCCTCAACGCAGAGTATAGAAAAGATACTAGAGTTGTGCCAAATGAACTATATGAAACTATCTAGTTCATTACGCAGTTCCAATGGCCTACATCATTTATATGAACAAACTGTGTATACCTAATATCACACGTTAGATTTTATGATGTTACTCATACGTTTTGGAACTAGTACAGGGAAGTGGGAACAAGAAAATCGATGTGAATGCTGACGCCACTGGAACCCCAATTACCAGATCTGAGGTGGAACAAGCTCTAGTGTCTCTAATGCCATGCTCATACCAGCATTTTAATTAACCTTTATTAACCCGTTCATACGTCATGGCACATACTTCATACCAACATATTTCCTATTTTCATACATTTTGTTTGCTGATTTTAAAGGAAGTCTCAACCAAAAGACATGCAAATTAGTTGATATGAACTGGAAAAATACTTTTCTTTCCTTCAAACATCTATTTTATATTAAACTAGCAAAGTGCCCGCTACTTCGTATGCGGAAAGGATATAAAAAACAAATAAACAGTATAAAATATGAAAATGGCGAACACTGAAAATTTTATTGCACTAATACCAATTTTAATCAATATTTATTGTTATTTTAGTACTGTTCGAATCCTCTTTAGTTCGATTTGCAAAAAGATCAGCAGTATCTCACCCTTACATATTAACAGCGAGACGAACTTTGCACACCAATACTCACCTTAAATCCAAAGAATACAGATTCCAGCACTGTCTCTACACCCAACAACAAATTTAGTGCCATTAAGTACTCTTCGTACCCATAAGTACGATTTACCAAAACTACCTCAATCCTTCACTTTAACAGTAACCTTAATTCCAAAAAACAGGATTTCAGCGCAATCCGTGCACTCAAATCCAAATTGTACCATTTGGTATATTTCGTGCTCATAAGTACGAATTTCAAAAACTACCTCCACGTCTCAATCCTACACTCCCACCGTAGTCATACCAAATTCCAGGATTCCAGCTCTATCCGCTCCCTCAAATACCCACTGTACCAAAATTAGTGTCATTTAGTACTTTTCGTACCCATAAGTACGAATTTGCAAAACTACCTTAATCCTATACTCCAACAGTAATCTCAATTCCAAATTTAAGGATTTCAGGTCTATTCGTTCACTCAAATCCAAATTGTAAAAAATTTAATACCATTTAGTACTTTTCTTAGCCATAAGTACGAATTTCCAAATCTACCTCAATCCTACTCTTCAACAATAATCTCAATTCCAAATTTCAGGATTCCAGATTCCAAATCCCATTTGTACGAAATTTAGTACTTTTCGTTCCCATAAGTACGAATTTCCAAAACTGCCACAATCCTACACTCCAACAAAAATCTCAATTCCACATTTCAGGATTCCAGTTTTATCCATTCACACAAATCCCCATTGAACAAAATTTAGTACCATTTAGTACTTTTTGTACTCTAAGTACGAATTTCCAAAACTCCTTAGTTCTACACTCCAACAGTAATGTCAATTCCGAATTTCAGGATTCCAGCTCTATCCGTTCACCCAAATCATAAGTGTACCAAATTTAGTACCATTTAGTACTTTTCGTACCCATAAATACGAATTTTCAAAACTACTTCCGTTCTACTCTCTAACAGCAGCCTTAATCCAAATTTCAGGATTCCAGCTCTATCCGTTCACCCAAATCGTAATTGTACCAAATTTAGTACCAATTAGTACTTTTCGTACCCATATGTACGAATTTTCAAAACTACATCCATGCTACCCTCCAACTGTAGCCTTAGTTCAAAATTTCAGGATTCCAGCTCCATCCGTTCGCCCAAATCGTAATTGTACCAAATTTAGTACTTTTCGCACCCAAAGGTACGAATTTTCAAAACTACTTCCATGCTACCCTCCAACTGTAGCCTTAGTTCAAAAATTTCAGGATTCCAGCTCTATCCGTTCAACCTATATCCAAATTGTATAGTACCATTTAGTACTTTTCGTACCCATAAGTACGAATGTTCAAAACTATTTCTATTTTACTCTCCACCAGTAGCCTTAGTTCAAAATTTCAGGATTCCAACTCTATCCGTTCGCCCAAATCATAAGTGTACGAATTTTCAAAACTACGTCCATTCTACTCTCCAATGGTAACCTTAATTACAAATTTCAGGATTCCAGATCTATCCGTTCGCCCAAATCATAATTGTACCAAATTTAGTACCATTTAGTACTTTTCGTACACATGTGTACACTTTTCCTAAACCACCTCCATATGTCAACCGTACCTTTTAACCTTGATTCTCACACCAAATTTCAGCCTTTAACCTTTATCCGTTCACAAAATACGAATTGGTACCAAATTTAGTTCACTTTAGTACTTTTCGTACACTTATAGTTCGAATTTCTAAAAACACTTTAGCACATCTTTCCTACACTCCATCAGTGACCTTCATTCCAAATTTCAAAGTTCTAGCTCTACCGGTTCGCCAAATACAAACGGTACCATATTTAGTACCTTTTAGTACTTTTCGTACTATTCCAGTTCGAATTTCCAAAAACCCAGCCTTATCTGACCCCTTCGGACCAAAAGTGATCCACGCCCAAAATTTCAGGATTCTAGCTTCAGCCGTTTCGTCTGGGCGTTGATGAATCAATCAGTCAGTCAGTCAGTCAATCACTTTACTCTTTTATTAATATAGATATCCTGCTTTATCTGTTCACCCAAGTCCAAATTGTACCAGATTTAGTACCGTCCAGTACTTTTCGTACCCATAACCAAAAATTTTCAAAACTACCTCAATCCTACAACTCAACAGTACTCTTAATTCCAAATCTTAGGATTCCAGCTGTATCCGTTACGCCAAATCCAAGTTGTACCAAGGTTAGTACCATTTAGTACTTTTCGTACCCAAAAGTACGAATTTCTTAAACTTTCACAATGCTACAGTCCAACAATAATCTTAGTTCCAAATTTCACTATTCCAACTCTATCCGATCACTCATATCCAAATTGTACCAGGTTTGATACCATTTAGTACTTTTCGTACCCATAACCATAAATTTTCAAAACTACCTCAATCATTCACTCCAATAGTAATCTTTATTCCAAATCTCAAGATTCCACCTTTATCCGATCACTCTATTCCAAATTGTACCAAATTTGGTACCATTTAGTACTTTTCGTACCCAAAAGTACGAAGTTCCAAAATACCTTTATACTACACTCCTACAGTAATCCTAATTCTAAATTGCAGGATTCCAGCTCCATCTGTTCAAAATGTACCTTAGTTGGTACTATTTAGTACTTTTCGTACTCATATGTACGAATTTCGAAAACTACTTCCATATCTCACACCTACACTCCAACAGTAATAGAAATTCCAAATTTCAGAATTCTAACCGTATCGGTTCGCCAAATTCAAAGTGTACCAAATTTAGTACCATTTAGTACTATTCGTACACATGAATGCACATTCCCAAAACCATATATCAACACATCTTCCAGACCTTGATTTACATTCCAAATTTGAAGATTTTACCTCTATTCTTTCCCATAATACGAAATAGTACTAAATTTAGTACGTTTTAGTACTTTTCGTAGACTTGTAGTCCGAATTTCCAAAAACCCTTTGGTACACCTTTTTATCTTTCCATCAGTGACCCTCATTCCAAATTTCAGAGTTCTAGCTCTACCGGTTCGCCCAAATGCAAATTGTACCAAATTTAGTACCATTTAGTACTTTTCGCACACAAGAGTACACATTTCCAAAACCACCGCCTTGTATCAACACATCTTCTAAACCTTGATTTTTATTCCAAATTTCAAGATTATAGCTCTATCCGTTCACATAATACCAAATGGTACTAAATTTGGTAACTTTTAGTACTTTTCGTACACTTATAGTCCGAATTTCCAAAAACCCTTTGGTATACCTTTCTATCTTTTCATCAGCGACCCTCATTCCAAATTTCAGAATTCTAGCTCTTCGCGTTTGGCTAATACTAATGGTACCATATTTAGTACCTTTTGGTACTTTTCGTACCGTTCTAGTACGAATTTCCAAAAACCAAGCCTTATCTGTCACCTTCGGACCAAGAGTGACCCTCACCCAAAATTTCATGATTCTAGCTTCAGCCGTTTCGTCTGGGCGTTGATGAATCAATCAGTCAATCAGTCAGTCAGTCAGTGAATCAGTCACTCTACTCTTTTATTAATATAGATTCTATTCTTTTCATTCATGTTTTCTATTTTTTCTTAAAATTGTGGCGTTTTCAACACATTTTTCAAACTTTCTATTTTCAAAATTAACGAGAGAGAGACCTGCCAAATAACTTTTCGGTATACAGACTTTCAGGCAGGCGTTTGATTTTTGTTTCTGGATTTGAACATGAATTGGAAGAGAAGACAAAATTTACTATGATTTGAATGCATACTAATCGTTCCACCGTTTACTTTTCATTCATGTTTTGCAGTTTTTCTAAAATGTTGGAGTTTTTCATAAATTTTTAATTTTGTCTGTCAAAATTAATTTATTTCTATAAATACTCTCATTTGTTAGAGATGGGACATATTTTATCGTTCTTCAGAGAGTAATTTAAATTGAACAACGTACAAAAATCGTTCTTCGCTCTCAGAATTTTGTATGGAAAATGAAGTAGTTAATCATTGGTGTCCAAAATAATTGAGAGAGAGAGAGTTGTTGGGAGAGTAATGTCCCTTTGTTAAACAACGGCTGACATGGCTCTCATTCGGATTTGTTATTCTCTGTTGTTACGACAACGTGCAGGCGTGTACATCAACATACATAATTTGGGCTCGAACAACGAATAGAGAGCGTCAGTATGAACAAGGCATAAAAGACAAGAGAGCAACAGGGCTCCTCGAAATTCCCATAGCAATACTGAAACTAATGGATGGAAACGATGTCATGGTAGAACAAGAAAAGGTAGCAGCAATACCCAACTGACTGAACTGGGCTGTAATGTTAGTGTCAAATTCCATGCGACATTTTATATATTTATTTCTATGTTCGATTTATATTAGGGATATACATTTTTTGAAGAGCAAATTTATTCATCAGAAAAAAACTATTTCCCATAAAGACTCCTTCATATCATTGACATGTAACCTCCTCCAGGTCCGAAAAAACATGCCGCACACTAAACCACCTCTTATAGAGGCGGTACTATATTTGTTAATATATGTGGTATTTTGTTAAACTTCAAAAGAATAAAGCCCTAATAAACATGTGCTTTTTTGTTTTCAAAAGCAAACGATTGAAACCGCTTCTCTTTTTTCAATGAATTACCAGCGACCCCAAATATTTTTGCAAGAATTCTACTTCCTGCGAGAAATAATCCATTTAGTGGAATGATATGGAAACATTCAAATTGAAAATCTAACGAGTTTTCATTCATGTTTTTCAAAATATTCAATCAAATGTGAAAAATTATTAGTTTTTTAAATTCCAATAATATATAGACATTTCCTTATTTTGTCTACATGTACGTTGACACTACGTTTACAAACAAAAACAAATTTCTATGTGGTTGTTGTTGAGTTGTATTTGTTGTAGTATTTACATTACCTGGTTTGTTCTATCCATATGATTGGCTAAAACCATGTTTATATTATAGCCTTTTGCAGGGTTAACCTTCTTTATGAGGATTTGTTTGACGTATATGTAATGGAATTGACATTTAAAACCCAGTGGGTTTGTTAAATCCGGTTATATATAAACGTGCTATAATTCCTACCTTTATTGCAATACCTAAAAAATCAAATGCAAAAAAGTTTTGTGACTACAGACTTATTACCTTGATGTGCCACATTCTACAATTTTTTCTTGAAGTTATCCATAAACAGATATATGCCGAATGTGAATGAAGCTGCTATGGGAGACTCTCAATTCGGTTCTTGTTCAGAAATGTAGAGATGTGCAGAAGGACGTTTTCATATGGTTAATTGATTTTGAAAAGACTTTTGACAACGTCCATGATACAATGATACAAGGTAACCTCACGCTCAGAGCTCACAGAGTTGTATTCGATTTGCCGTCCCTTCATTGACAAAATGATTTTGACAAACTTTGTATGTATATGTTAAAATATACATACATATGACAGTTATATTTACAATTTCAAATTCTAAACCAAATTTATTGTTTAACATCTTTAAATTAAAATTTGAACAAAAAATAAATTGCCATTTGAAAATTTCAAAGACAATGGCATTGCCACAGCCGGCAATGCTGCTGATGATATATTTCTTAAGGTTTAAAATGCAAGCACACCCGAAATGAAACCAGAACCTCAACGAATTGTTTGTGCCGCAAGTTCCAAATGAGAGGAGGCGAAATCTTCAAATACTCCGGCTACAACTGCTGTGGCTATTACAATTGTTGTGGCCACAACGTAAACAATTGTCAACAATTTTGGAAACATCACCAATAACATGCATAAGGCGCGATAACATGCAACGTACAATAAAGGATTCAATAACACCAACTCCTTCCCTACCTCAGGAATCCAGATCTTCGGATACAATAAACAAAATTAAACCCAATAAATATGTAGTCGCTGGTGGTGATACTCGTGGTGCTCCGCCACATAACAAAGAAGATAATCCGGCAAACAAAAAATATCATCTGCAACTTTGACCACAGATGGAGTTGCAAGACACAAACCATTGGCGGCTAAAGGTGTGGGTGAAGATTAAACCGAAACCATTTTTAAAATGCCGATGGCATCACCGCAACCAATTAAATTTCAATTTCGAAAATGTTAATGGCTCGTCTACAGCCCATTATATTTGAGGAAGAGAAAACTGAACAATAACAAAATTCCACTGCAACCAACGAAAATGGCAGAAGATAAATTGTCGACCAAATTGTCTATGAAAGACAAGAGCATGGCGGATGCTGATAATTTCTTTGGATGATTTACCCAGTCACAACTCAAAGCCTCAGAGGGTCTCTGGCTAAGAAACTAGACAAGCCAGTGACAGGTCAACTACGAATGGCCGCAGAAAGCACATAACCCAAAATCCTAAAAGTGTTTGCGATATCGAAACTCCCAAAAAGCAAAATCCTAAATCAAAACAGCAAAATCCACGGTGGCGAATTTACCTATACCTAAATTAAGTTTTCAAATAACTTATCTTGGAATAATGTAGTTATGGTTACATCACATTATAGCATCGAAGTCAGCCAATCGGTATGGGTCCAAGTGGGTATGGGTAGGTCCAAGTAATACCTACCCCACAAACGCAAAAAATGATATTTATTTAAACTTAGGGATCTGTTCTAAGCACATTTATGTCTATTGCTCTTTTTATTGATTTTTGCAGTTACAGAAAAGATTCTAATAAAAAAGACAATATTACAAAGTTGTTACGTTACTTTTTAATATTAAGTATAATAACGGTCTAGAAGATAAAATCTGTAATGTCTTATATTTAATTTTTTTCCACTTGTTGGCCTTAACTACAGCCATGGCAATAGTACACTTTTCTGCAGCCGAAGCGTCGGAGAACCTCGATACTTCCCGAGATATTGGACTCTGAAATTCCGAAAATTGCATTGTTTACGTGGAAACAAGTTACACTTTAAAACATAATGTTGTTTCCGTGTCCGAGATTTGCACCTATCCATAGGAGAAAGTGATAAGTCCCCGGCCGAAGGCCGGCTAATAGAATAAATATACAATTTAAAAAAAAATTAAGATTTTTCCGCCTGTTGTTCGTAAAATCTATTTGTCAGGGTCTGTCAGGGCATAACGTTCCTTCATTTTCCTCACCGCAACGTTTCTTTTTACTACCCTCAATTGGTTTGGGTAGAGGTTTTATAAACTTCACGGGAGGTGGTTCTTGTAACTTATCCAACTTCTTCTCAATATCCTCCTTGAACTTCAAACCAATCTCCCCGGGCAGCCAATACCGCCTTGGCGGCCACCAAACGAGCCGCGCCTCAAGTCGGTTGCCGTGTCCTAGATAAGTTATGAAAAGAAAACATAACCGGTATGAGGTAACATTTGTGTTTTGGAAAAGCCGGCCAAGGTTTTCTTTTGCGAACCCAAAACTTGGACATTACAGGCAGGCATTTTGGAAAGTTTGGTTAGGCCACCAGCAATACCCAACAATTAGGCAGCCGTAAAAGCACCTAAAAGAAGGGATTTTTGAGAATCGACATACTTTTTAACAATTTTTAAAGCACTTACCCAATCATTGACAGATTTGGGGCAATAAATGTCATGCGACTCTCCACATATTCATTTATTTGGTTTTAATGTTATTCAGCTCAATGGGCTTTTTCCGAGGGAGTTAAAAGGGTACTACAAAAAAGAAAGGAAACTTTAGCTCCCATATTCGGATATATTTATTTAATTATTTCTCCTTACCCCTGAGTGGCGGAGGCTGTCACTGAAGCAATCATAATAGTGGCATGTGTTAGTATAGCCTGCAGCTCTTCATTGTTCTTATCCTGATCCAAATCATTGCCCAATTCCTTGACAGCCAATAGATATTCAATTTCCCCCAAAATCAAAGACTCCAGTTCGGGAAAACGTTTTTGATACTTCTCCTTGGCAAATTTGTGAATAATTTCTGCAAAAGAAAAAATTGATCAACATTTCCAATTTCCAAAAAGGTTCCGAAAGACTTACATATCTCATTATTCACATCAACGGCCAATGCATTAGCGTCCACAATAAATCTATATTCTGGATCTGATTCCACACTTCCCAACATTTCACTTGCGGTACGTTGACGCTGAGAATACATTTCAATTTGTTGCAAGATATTCTGTAAACGTTCAGAGTCTCGTAGTTTACACAATTCCCTTATGGAACGCACTTGAACATCAACATCCATTAGATTTGGAGTTGGTTTGAGAAACTTTTCAATATCTTCCGTGACCTCCTCCGAGGTGGTCGTATCCATTCCCGCCAAATCATCATCGACATCATTATCATCGGCATACATTTTAAGAGCACTTGGCAGAAAAATCTGAAATTTTTACCATGGGTAAAATCAATTTGTTCCGTATGTTCGTTCGTGTACTTCAGTTATCAGTTTCTGCTTCCTCTCTATACAGACTCAATTCGGGCACAATACGAATTAAGCCAGCCTCTTCGTACGGATCTTAGCTACTCGTGTCACTCGTGTCTGCATTGGCACTGGCGTCCTTCTGCTGCGATGAATTGGAGTGGTCTCTATTGGATGTAGTGCCGATATTTACATATTCATCAGATGAAAGAACTGCAAACAAAACATAATTCCGATTTGCTTTTACACATTTATTTTATCGTGTTTCCACAGAATTTCAATAGATTCACATGGACCGCGATGTCTGCATCGGTTTTCACACTGCTTACAATTTTTTATTAGCAATTATTCCAAAAATTACGCAAATATTTTATATACACAAAAATTTCAAATAAATATAAACAAACAATATTTTGTTATTGTCAATGACATACAATAACAACAACTTTCATATTGTTTCGAATGCATGGTTGTATTTGGCAGCTCAAGGACGGGTTTTTCAAATGAGATTACCTTCTTATTCTGCCATGGACAACGTCTAGCTCGTCAAATTAATGTCTATTCTGAGAGGCATTGGTATTGAAGAAAAATAAGTAAGAACAAAAACTTGAAACCTTTGAAATATACCGTTGCATTTTTAAAAAACTTTGCTTGGACTGCCTGGGTCATAAATCAAGAAGTTTTAAGAAAAATGAATTTCGGTCAATAATTGTTGCAACCTGTCAAAAGCCGTAAAATTGCATACCTATGTAGAACTATAAGTACAAATTTCTCCAGACTATTATTAAAGGCAATGTTGAAGGAAAACGAGGCAGAAAAGAGTTATCTTGGATGAAAAATTCAGTATTGGACTGAATACAGTGATGAATGAAGTCTAATACACACTGCAAGAAATAGAGAACTAGTAGCACTAACAAAAAATTAAATATATAAAACAAATATGTACAAAGAATAATGTATTGTATGAACACTTTATATCCGAATACCGTATGTGCAAATAAAGAAGAAATTTAGGTGTAGATGGAGCATAACAAACCTGCAAAAACAGTTGTAAAATTATGAATGGAAATCATCGATTTGTTTTTATTTTCCGTTCACATATTTTGTCTTTGTTCATGTTCGTTACTAGGCGTTTACACCAGACAGTTTGTCTTCAAATACAACTCTGATTTACTAACACATACATACATTTGTCGGTTGTCTCCCAGCTGTCCATCATTTTTTCACAGACAGCAGGGTTAACAAATTTTTGACATTTTTTGTAAAAATGTGTGAGATAATAATTGAAATGTGTTTAAAACAAAAGAATATGAACAAAAACAAAATATGTGAACGGAAAACAAAAAGAAATCGACGATTTTCATTCATAATTTTACAACTGTTTTTGCAGTTGTCTGGACGGCCACGTCACACATGCAAGTTTTGGGTTTTTGACAATCAATACATGTACTCAACTGTCCTGTCATGTGTAAACGCAGGGTTTGTTTCCAACACATTTCAATTATTATCTTACATATTTTTACAAAAAATTTCAAAAATTTGTTACCTTAATGTCTGTGAAAAAATTATGGATAGCTGGGAGACAAACGACAAATATATGTATGTGTAAGTCAGAGTTGTATTTGGAGCATAGGAGATAGATGCTCTCTTCGTGTTCAACATTGATTTGGAGCAGGGTTACTCACGACTGTATTTAAGAGGTTTTCTTGAGTTTTCATTAGATATTTTACTTTGTTTTAAATATAATTGTCATTCTACAAAATTTTCTAAGATGTATTAATTCAAAGATTACAACAAACTTCGATGTGTTGCTGGATTAATAAAACTTAAGAGAATCTTGCATCTACGGTAACGTAAAGGCGTGAGCACCAATGATTTGGAGACAAATCGTCTGGTATAACCTCATGGGCTTACTGTGGCTCTCATATTTTTCTCATAGTTCTCCTCAATTTTTTTTAATGAACCCAGTCTAATATACAAAGTTGTCTTATCTTTATATGTTTTAAAATCATTAATAATTGTGTGTGTTTTCTTTTCACATTGGACTACCGCGTAGTACGTTTGTACTTTTGTTATGAGGTGAAGTTGTGTCGCTGTGAGTAATTGCCGCTTGCTTTTATGTATTTATGAGAAGTAGATTTATTATCTGTGAAATGAAAAGACGAAATAAACAATATAGAAACCTTTAAATACTTCCGCTATCATTTCAAGTTAAAACTAATTTTGTGAACTGAATGTAGGGTACTAAATACTGTATGAAATTATAAATTATTGTAGGACAAAGTACCGATTTTAATAATTAAATTTGTGGTTCAGCATCAAGCCTCTCCAAGTTCAACAATATGATTACACCTTATACAAACTTTATTAAATCCCTATAATTTACAAATCTTTATACGTACATATGTAAGTATATTTGTTGTTTATATATCAACCAAAAGTACAAGTAAATATGTTTGTACATACCTTTCCACTCATGCATACTGTCAGCGTACATACATATGTATGAAAAAAAATAATAAATACATATTAACAAGTCGTGAATTGTTGAAGGTGAACTGTGTTTGAACTTGAACTTGTGTCAGTAAAGTCTTGTTTTTTTAACATCTCTCCCTCTCCATCGGTCTTAGCAAAAACTCAAATACGACACAAAAACTCTGCTGCTTATTGTAGATTTATTGTTTCAGTTTCCGTGGCGTTATTTTAGCTTATTTTCATGCTAAAGATTCTTATTTTTAGCGAAAAAGCTGATCGTTTAGTATTGTGTGTGTGTTTTTTTTTTTTTTTTTTTTTTTTTTTTGAAACATGAGCAGAGATTGAAACAAGTCTTGCCGAAATTTCATATATGAATTTATTCCCACGATTATCAGAATTGTTGCTCTCGAAGAAATGGCATTAAAATCGACACCATTTCGGGGGGCCCAGTCGACAATGTTTGAACTTTTGCAAGTAAAATATTATTTTTATTTTTCGTTTGTAGCGCATTGGTGGATTGTACTCGGAAGATCTTCTGTTCGATTCCCAGGCCGTTATCATTGAACTCATATGAATCGGGGTGCAATCATTGATATGAGCAGAGCTCCGAATACTCGCTCGAATTCGAGAAGAGTTTCACTCGCGAGTGGAATTCGAGCAAGTTTAGGCGGCCAACTTGCCCCCACCCCACCACCAAACAAAAACTTACCCACCCCCAAATAAACTTGACCCACCCCCTCCAAAACATTGCACGGAAAAGAAAAATTACCACCTCACCCCAAATTTTCACTCGCGAGTAAATCGGAGCTCTGGATATGAGAGAAGTCTCTTTTGTCCCTTCTGCGATGTATGTGGAACAATTATTATTATATTAACGCATTGAAATAATCATCTTCATTAGGGTTGTTTTTGTTGTAACAGCTAATGATATGTTTGGAAGTTCATATTCTGCTTAATCTGGATCTGGTTTTAGCGCTATAATAGTTGTAAAAACCAACTTTTTGTTCAGTTTTTCAGCATTAAAATGTTCTTCATACTCCGAAGAAAACACCCACAATTCGTTTTTGTACCTTATAACGGTGGTCCACATTTAATAGCGTACTTTGAAAAATATTCCATATTTTAGCAAGACAAAACAATTGCAACTCACTCCGTCGCTAAATAAATATGGCTCACAATTATGACTTTTTGCATAATGTTTGTGTCACATCCAGATTTTTAAGATTTTTGTTAGTTAAGGGTCTCTTTAAGACCGAATACATCAATTTATAAAGCTAGAAAGTTACATAATGAATGGGAACAGAATATTTTATTCTAATTTTTTGGCACTTGATAAGTTTGTAAAAGGCTGTTATGTGAACCTATCATAACTCGGCAACGCAAGTGACGTCGTACGCATCGTCGTGATTGTGCGTAGATGATGATAGCAATTGCTTTCGGTTCGATTGTCAAATTTTGTAAGTATGGCAACATTTCGTGTAATGGCGCTCTGCAGCCAACTTGAATGTCAACGATTAGGATTCATTGCAAAAAAATATCCGAACAGACAACACGAACACCAGCTAAAGCAGAGGAATAAATAAGTGTAATTGCATATTGGAAAAAAATAAAAAGTACAATCTCTCCCCAATTAGAATTGGAAATTTATCAAAATTAGCATACACTAAAGTAGTGTATCCAAATTAACATCGATTTCTATCGAAATTAATAATCAAGGTGAGCCCTTAAACTTATTTAAGGAAAACTGTGAAGTGAACAAAAATTTACACAAAATTTTTGCCTTCTTTTCTTTAGATATCCCGTTGGCTAACGGTACCCTATCGTGTTATACATACTCTAGGTACACGTTGCCAACGTGGACCACACGTGTTTGGCGCTATCCAATTCAATTAACATACCAAAAGGATTACGCCACCGCCAATCCCACAGTTGTTCTTTTTATATTTGCGTGCACCTTACATTATTCCATATTCGAATTGCACCATAGGCTAATAGCTTCGAAAGGCAAACGCTGTACTCTTTTGAGATACTGGGGTATTCATACCAGGCTTACAACATTCCGAACGTTTCATCCCCAATGCCTATTGGAACATGTGTTTAGCTGATGACGTCATATGAAATCAAATCTTGGACAATACTCCCAGGTTGCCGTTCAGCATTCCCCTCAAGACCGCGGTTGAATTGTTGTTCGTACATTTTTCTTCAAGATTTTGTCAACGACCATCTGAATTGTTTCTAGCTCCACTCACCGCATCCTCTAAAGGCAGCATCATATGAAAATTTTGACAATCAACAACCCATCAAACATTTGTGCATGTTACACCTGGTGAATGTCATCTTACCATAAAGGAAGCTGAAGGCTGCCCATATATGAATAACCGATGGCGGCGGTAAGAGTTATATCCTACGTGCCTACCAGAGATCGGAGTAAGTAATCATAACCCTGTCGGGTATAATTGAAGCAGATAAACATCATAACTTGTGGTACCCACCCCCTTCAGTCACAGACGGGAGGGTGTGGGCCCAACTTTTTACAAGTCCCTCGACGGTCAGCCGAGTTACAACATCACATTTTGGAGATTTTTAAGGGATTATTTTACAATTCTATTTTCTTTATTTGTATGTATATAAGGCAACACCAATGTACGTATATACTCGTTGACATATCTTTTCAATTTTTCGATTTTGGTTGGTCAAAATTATAACGGTTCGTCGTCACGTGGTACAGCCCACTGGTAACAGTAAACGAGTCTAGTGCTCATGACGATTGTTTTTGTTAACCTGCCATAAGTGACAATTCTTAAAATCATTTCATGATTTTATCATTTCAATGTTTCTACGATTTTGCCAAAATTTATCACTGATTTCATAACCATATAAATCGTTAATAAGCCTAGATCGTTTATTTTATCTGACACTACCCCCCCCCCCCCCCTCCCTCTCCTTTTTTTTTTTTCATTGATTTAAGTATTGATTCATACTACCAATCACTTCCCGATCCATAGTTCAAAACAACACGATAATTAAATTGTTGAGATATTTTCGATATTTTTAACAATTTTAAATCGGTTTGTTTTCCGTGCTGACGACGAACCCTTCCAATATTCTATTCTTATGTTCAATTTTGCTCCTTTATTGTAATACCGATTTGGAAAGATAAATAACATTGTTCATTATCAATACTTTTCATTTATACTTCCTAATGCATACATATGTGCAATATATCTAAATATATTAGATATATTTAATTATTCTGGCCACTCTAAAGTACAACCTTTGTATACTTTGTTGTATTTTCTTTAATTTTTTTTTTTTTTTTTATAAACCATTTTGTCAATTGTTGATCCCACTTCGTTGAGTCAAAACGAAATTTTTGAAAATTGTTTAGAAAGAAAACCTACCCATTGAGCTCGATAGGATTTAGGTATCATTTGGTATAAATATTTAGTGCGCATTGGCACCAAGAAATGGGATTAACAAACAAAAATTAAATAATTTTTGTATGTATCCTACAATATTGTACCTTTGATTGTATGTATCCACCTTTTTTTTTTGTCCACTTATGGATTTGAATTATAATTATAATAGTTTTGAATTATAACTTGATCTCCTCCTGGATAAATATATATTTTTGTGATTCATGAAATATGAACTGAACATGTTCTAGAAAACTTATTTAAAAAGGATATGTAAGTGGGCGGGTTCAGTCAAGATATATTTTGGGGGTCTTCATGTATTATTGAAGCCCATATGGGGGTTCTCATAGAACCCATGGGAGGGAAAGAAGGGGCCCAACACCACCTAAGGGTACCCATGATAACAACAACAACAACAACTTGTCAGAACGCAACAACAACAATAACGATTAGTGATGACTTTCTTTGTGACGCAATATTTTTTTTTGTACGTAGCCGTATGTGGCGACTGAGTGTAGCCGGTGCACATCAACTAGTCTGGGCCCCCTACCACCTTGGCCAAACCAACCTACAGTTCCACATACGCCCCTGAACGTTACAAAATGGCGCCCAACGTACTGGCCAGGTTCAATCCTGGTGTACTGTAATTTGATTTTTGTTTTTCTTTATTGATTTTGTTTTCCTTCGACTTGAGGTGTTATGGTATTATATGATAACCCTTAATAGCGATTCAAAGCAATCAATTGTAATGACTTTCTTGATTTTCACCTTATAGAAAGGTATTTTATATGTCATTGGAGTATTATACTTATGATAATATCCAATTTGCGATAAAATGTGATACAAATCCATTATTATTTTTCAAGTCATTTAAGATATATTGTCATTCGCTTTTGACATTTAAGGTCAAGGCAATTAGCGATATCTTGTGTGTCTTGTTATTGCGTCACACCTTGAAGATCATCAACTGAAAGTTTTAAGAAGATTTATTGCTCTGCAGATATCTGCTAATATAGATACTTATAGTTGGTTTGCAGTTGAAATCGAATAAATTTCGTAAATGTAAAAGCTATTACATATATTCTGTTGTTGTTGTTTATAATTATTTATGACTGACCCAAACCTTTTTACATTATCCTTATATATATGAACGATAAATTTTTAAAGTTTTTTTTGACATTATTTGATTTAATTTTCTGAAGAAGAAAATTGGAATCATCCTTGTTGACATTTCAATTTCTATATTCTTGATTTTTTTTTTTGCGATTTGCTTTTGACGTTTTGAGACCTTACGTTGATTGATTTTGTGAATTTGTTTAAAGCAAATATTTTGACGAAATTGCACTCAATCTTCGTCAGTTTAGTAAACATTGAATTTGGATTCAAAGTTTTTTTTGAAAGAATAAATTTAGCTTCTGGTGATTTTGATTAGATCAACGTTGAATAAAACTTCTACTCAATGCCTTTTGACCTACGATTGTTGGAATATTTTTTTTCCGGGGAACACATTTATTGACGTTAATTGTTGCCCGCTTTATGACTTTGTCGTTTTCTTTCCTTTCTGGCACCCGCATTAGAGAAACTTTTTGCACAAATTTTATTTCCTGTCTGGGTTGGGAATTAAATGTGAAGCATCGTCGTGGAACCTGGTGAAGCCTTTCGAGATTTCAATTGGGATCTGTGGTGCATTAGCTTTTGTCAGATTTTTCAGAAATTTGTGATAGTAATTTACTATTAACTTTGCTGGATTTTCTGCCGTGGTACTAATTATCATTCCTTTTCCGATTGCGTGAGGCATAGGGTCGTCGCCCTCAAGACATTTGTTTTTCTCTTTTTGATTAAAAGACGGCAGGAGGGGTTTGATAGGCTCAAACTACCGATTGCTAGTTCTTACTTTTAAAATATATAAGCTTTAAGTAGTAATATATTTTTGTTTGTTTTCACGTACACACAGGGTGTACACAGAACTGGACTAACTGTACCCGAAGACTGGTTTTCAGCTCGACTCGAGGTCAACTGAAGTACCTTAAGGTTGTAGGGGCGGTTAGTCTGGAGAGCCTTCGGACGGCAGCGCTCAACCTTGAGTTGGAGCATTTTCCGTAGGACTGGTTGTTGTCTGGTTGTCGATTTCCCAGTGTATCTTTAGAAAGCCGTTCTATGCTTAACTAAAGATACACTGAAGAGACCTCGAGAAACTCTTTGAGGAAATTCTAACCGGCAACAATCACTCCTACGTTTGAACAGTCTACTCCATAGAACAATAGGGGTAGGCGAAGAGGACTGAAGAGCCTATCGAAGTCCTATATATATTTTTTTTTTTTCACCAGCTAAGACCTTTCTTGTTCTGATTCGAATATTATTCGAATTAATTTTACCCGGACTTACAAACTTTTACCCTGATCTACCACAGCTTAGATAATCTACTGTCTCAATTTATTCTGTTTTTCAGGATTTTTGAGTTTTTTTTCCTGCTTATGAGAAACTTTGCAGGATTTATTGTTTTTTGGTTCGATTCTTTTTTCGAAATACCTGACCTGTTGGAACCATTTAAATTTTCATATTGAGTTTTGTTGCGTATGAGATTTTTTATATTGGACTTTTCGGAACCTTAAGGCAGTAACCGTGATTGACTGTTTCATCTATATATCTTTGGTATTTTTGTTGAATTTATGGTATCATACCTACCTTTTTGAAAACCTGTCGGTCATTAGAGAAGACATTTTTGGATTTTGAGCTTTTTATTGAAATTTCTTGTTGGACTGAGTAGTACAAGGACATTTTTTTTTTGTAACTTTTGTTGATTTGTGGGACATCATGCAGCCTGCTACAGGTGCTAAGCCAAAAACTTACAGCATTATTACCAGGTCGACAAGTCAAGCAGTGGGAGAAGCTGCTGGAACAGAACCAGGTACCGGATCAGGTATCCCAGCTAGCGCTGATGGCAATGATCCGCCTACACCAAACGAATTTGCAAGTCCACCTACTCTTTCGCAAGTAAATGAGCAACCAAGCACAATTACTAGACCTTCTTTTAGCCCTTTGACTATTCGTGGCAATGACGAAGATCAGGTTGATAGGCTTAGTAGCACAGGAGTTCTTGAGGTAGTTCAGTCCGCCTTAGAGGCCACCCAAGCATCAATGGTTGAAACCATGAAAAAGGAAATGCAGAAAGCGGTTGCTGCTGCAGTTCAAGCTGCTTTTTCTCAATCTTCCGTTCCTCCAGCTAATCCTATTAACAGACAAGAACCACATTCTCAAAGCATTGATTGGCCTCATGATTTGCCACCCCTACAAACCGATACCAGACATGCAGGATCGGGTAGTAGAAACCAGGAAGTTCCAAATCGAAATAGGGAAGATTTTAGTAGGCCCAGGTATCCATATCTCAGTAAGTGGGGCATTAAGTTTGATGCTACCCCAAAGACACCAAATGTCGAAGATTTCATCTTTCGAGTAGAAAGACTTCGGAATAGTTATGGCTGCCCAGAACAAGAATTGGTTGATGAATTTCATCATTTATTGGAAGGTCGTCCTTGCCAATGGTATTGGGGAAAGATTAGACAGTATCCAAACATGAACTGGGAAATGTTAAAGATCAGTATAGTCCATGAATTTCAACGTTTTCAATCAAATCTTGATGTGATGAGGCAGATTATGGACAGAAAGCAGGGTAGGGATGAATCTGCTACTCAATATATAGATGCCATAAATAGCCTGCGTACTCAGTTGAGGGAACCTTTGAAAGATTTTGAAGTTATAGACATTCTCAAAGCGGGATTAAAACCCCGACTTGCCCATTTAACTTTCAGTGGCACCTTTTATTCTGTTGAACAATTCCGAAATGAAGTTAGAAAAGCTGAAGAGTTTCTTGAAAGGGAATCATCACTGAGATTTAGGACCAACCAACCCCCTCGAATGATAAATGAAATTAACGATTCTGATTTTGATGATTTAGTCCATGATGTTGAGGAGTTGCGTTTACGGCAGAAGCCAACTGGTGTTTCCAAAAATGAGCCTTCACGGTGTTGGAATTGCGGCAGCAATGGCCACATTTTTAAGAATTGCTCCAGTTCTCATCGTTCAGTATTTTGTTTCCGCTGCGGATCACCAGGGGTTACCACCCCACAATGCAATAACTGCAAACAAATTAGTCGTTCTAATGTTTCTAAGTCCGAATCCATAGCTACTCAGACAGTGGATTGACTAACCTCTACTGATGTTTCCACTCATACAGATCCAATTTTCTCTGATCCATGTAAAGTATTACCCAGACTTTCCAATAACTTAGCCAAAACCAAACCTGATTTGACATTACCTTTTCACGTCCGCATGGCCAATTATATGAAGACTCGTGATAGAATTTTCAATTCCGAAATAACGGCCGATACCACTGTTTTTGTTTCCAAACGTATTATGAAGACTCGTGAGCGATATAAACGTAGGCGACTTAAGAGGTTATCAATATCGTCTGCTCAATTTTCTGATTTTAGACCCAATGATCCTCGACCATTTAGAGAAGTTCGTGTTAATGGAGTATCAGTTTTAGCTCTTTTTGATAGTGGAGCCAGCGTCACCTGCTTAGGTAAAAATTGTTTTTCTTTGATTGATGAATTAAACTTGAAAGTTAATCCGGTTTATAAATGTAGCGTTGGTACAGCTAGTGGCCAGCGAGTTTCTTGTTCTGGTAAAGTTAGTGTTGAGCTCTCGTACGACGGTAAGACGAAAACCATGGATGTTTATCTTATTCCTGGTCTCGAGAATTCCATGTACTGCGGGGTAGATTTCTGGAAAGAGTTCAGTGTAGCACCAAAACTTATTAACAGCCTAGAGATCAGTTCTGAAGAAGTAGATTCCGATATGCATATCTTGTCCGATGATCAATTGGCTCTGCTTGAAAAAGCTAAAGAGAGTTTTATTGATTTTGAGAAGCACGGTCTCGGCAAGACAGATCTGGAGGAGCATGTCATTGATACCGGGGATGCTGTCCCAATAAAACAGCGACATTATCCAGTATCGCCAGCTGTCGAATCTCTTATATATCAGGAACTCGATCGAATGTTGAGCCTAGGTGTTATAGAACCGAGTACAAGTCCATGGAATTCGCCAGTCACACTCGTACGCAGAGGCGAAAAGAACAGGCTCTGCTTAGATGCTCGTAAGTTAAACGAAGTTACGGTGAAAGATGCTTACCCGCTACCATTTATTGATGCCTTGTTAGGGAGACTTCAAGACACGTACTTCATATCAAGTATCGACTTAAAGGATGCATTCTGGCAGGTTCCTCTGGCAGCAGAAAGCCGTCCGAAGACTGCGTTCACAGTTCCGGGGAGACCACACTACCAATTCACCGTCATGCCGTTTGGGTTGTGCAATGCAGCCCAACGGTTATGTCGGCTGATGGATAGAGTGATCTCACCGGAACTAAAGAACAAAGTCTTCGTATACCTTGACGACTTACTTGTAGTTTCTCCGGATTTTGACTCGCATGTCGAACTGCTTCGTAAGGTAGGTGAAATGCTGACCAGAGCGAACCTGACCATCAATCTGAAGAAATCCAAATTCTGTCGTCGAGAGCTTAGATATTTGGGGTATATTGTAGGTGGAGGAAAATTGAAGCCGGACCCATCGAAAATCAACTCGATTACTGATATTCCCATTCCTAAGTCCACTAGAGATGTCCGCAGGTTCCTAGGAATGGCCTCTTGGTTCAGGCGCTTCATCAAGAACTATGCAGAGATAACAGCTCCTCTGACCAGCACCTTGAAAAAGGGCAAAACTTTTTCATTCGATGATAATGCGATCGAGGCTTTTAACAAATTAAAAGTCGCTTTGACTACAAGTCCGATTTTAAATCATCCCGTTTTCGACAAGAGATTTTATGTCCAGTGTGACGCATCCAATTTAGGCTTAGGTGCGGTGCTGTTCCAGCTAGACGCTGAAGGTCTGGAACGTCCCATCGCCTTTCATTCCGCTCAGCTGACGAATGCTGAACGGAATTATAGTGTCACTGAGCGAGAGTGCTTAGCTGTGATCAGTGCAATAAAGAAATTCCGTCCCTTTATTGAAATGATGCCTTTCACGGTTATCACTGATCACAGCGCTTTGAAATGGCTGATGGGACAGAAAGATCTCAGTGGTCGGTTGGCGAGGTGGAGTCTGAAGCTTCAGGCTTTCAACTTCGACATTCAGCACCGTAAGGGATCGCAAAACGTTGTTGCGGACACATTATCCCGTTTGCACATGGATGAAATCAACATGTTCTCCGATGAAAAGCCATTGATCGACTTAAATTCGCCCGATTTTAAAAATGATGAATACACTCAGCTGATTGAATTAGTTCGTGAGAACGAAGACAGTCTTCCCGACTTAAAAATTGCCGATTCTTTTGTTTATAAAAGGACGATTCCGTCTGATGGCACACCGATCCATGAAAATTTCCTTTGGAAACTCTGGGTTCCCTCCGGATTAACCGAATCACTTGTTGAAAACGCTCACAAGTCTGTTTTAAAGAGTCACTGTGGTATAGGTAGAACGATAGCAGTCCTGCGACAATATTTTTATTGGCCGAAAATGGCTAAGCAAGTTCGCGACTATATTAACTCATGTGTATTATGTAAGGAGACCAAAGCTCCAAACAAGGTTTTACGACCGAAAATGGGAAGCGAAACCGTCACTGATAGGCCATGGCAGAAAATCTATGTAGATTTTATAGGACCTTTCCCGAGGTCAAAGTTAGGCAACGCTTACATTTTCATAGTGTTGGATCACTTAACAAAGTTCGTACTTTTGAAGCCTTTAGCGAAGGCAAACTCGCGAAATGTTATTCGATTTTTGGAAAGTGAAGTATTCCACAAATTTGGTGTCCCACAAACCGTTCACTCGGACAACGGGAAACAGTTTATTTCTTCCGAATTCACTTCTTTTCTTAACCGATATGGTTGTACTCAGATCCGAAACGCGGTATATTCTCCACAAGCGAATGCATCGGAGAGAGTCAACCGAACAATTATCGCGGCTATTAGAACGTATGTGTCCGAAGATCAGAAAGATTGGGACCGATATTTATCAGCTATTGAATGTTCACTTCGGTCCACAATCCATACATCCATAGGATGTTCTCCATATTTTTCACTGTTCGGAACACACATGGTCACACACGGTAGCGCGTATGCTTTGGCGGAAAAACTCGGCACTTTGGAGGACGGATCTGTCGAAATTTTACCTAAAAATAACATTCATGATTTGATTAAAAGCTCGATTAAAGAAAAACTACACGATTCGTACGAACGGTCCGCGGCACGATATAACACCAGGACACGCGAAGTAAACTTTAAGCCCGGACAGGAAATACTCAGACGCAACTTTGTATTAAGTGATGCCGCCCGCCATCTTAATTCAAAACTCTGTCGGAAATTTGTCAAATGTAGGGTTGCCAGAAAGGTAGGAAACTCCCTTTACGAAATTGAGGATCTGCAAGGACGTAAGATAGGGGTCTATCACTCGAAAGACCTGCAACATATAGTCCCTTTAAAATAGTTGCCCGGCTTTTGGTTTTGATTTTTTTTTGTCTGTAAATTCTATCTCAGGGTCGTAGTTCTTCCCCACCCGAGTTTGAAGATGAGGTTAACGTCCCGAATCAGCGTTACTCCGACTGGTCTTCGTAGACTGTTCGGGTTTGTTATGTGAACCTATCATAACTCGGCAACGCAAGTGACGTCGTACGCATCGTCGTGATTGTGCGTAGATGATGATAGCAATTGCTTTCGGTTCGATTGTCAAATTTTGTAAGTATGGCAACATTTCGTGTAATGGCGCTCTGCAGCCAACTTGAATGTCAACGATTAGGATTCATTGCAAAAAAATATCCGAACAGACAACACGAACACCAGCTAAAGCAGAGGAATAAATAAGTGTAATTGCATATTGGAAAAAAATAAAAAGTACAATCTCTCCCCAATTAGAATTGGAAATTTATCAAAATTAGCATACACTAAAGTAGTGTATCCAAATTAACATCGATTTCTATCGAAATTAATAATCAAGGTGAGCCCTTAAACTTATTTAAGGAAAACTGTGAAGTGAACAAAAATTTACACAAAATTTTTGCCTTCTTTTCTTTAGATATCCCGTTGGCTAACGGTACCCTATCGTGTTATACATACTCTAGGTACACGTTGCCAACGTGGACCACACGTGTTTGGCGCTATCCAATTCAATTAACATACCAAAAGGATTACGCCACCGCCAATCCCACAGTTGTTCTTTTTATATTTGCGTGCACCTTACATTATTCCATATTCGAATTGCACCATAGGCTAATAGCTTCGAAAGGCAAACGCTGTACTCTTTTGAGATACTGGGGTATTCATACCAGGCTTACAACATTCCGAACGTTTCATCCCCAATGCCTATTGGAACATGTGTTTAGCTGATGACGTCATATGAAATCAAATCTTGGACAATACTCCCAGGTTGCCGTTCAGCATTCCCCTCAAGACCGCGGTTGAATTGTTGTTCGTACATTTTTCTTCAAGATTTTGTCAACGACCATCTGAATTGTTTCTAGCTCCACTCACCGCATCCTCTAAAGGCAGCATCATATGAAAATTTTGACAATCAACAACCCATCAAACATTTGTGCATGTTACACCTGGTGAATGTCATCTTACCATAAAGGAAGCTGAAGGCTGCCCATATATGAATAACCGATGGCGGCGGTAAGAGTTATATCCTACGTGCCTACCAGAGATCGGAGTAAGTAATCATAACCCTGTCGGGTATAATTGAAGCAGATAAACATCATAACTTGTGGTACCCACCCCCTTCAGTCACAGACGGGAGGGTGTGGGCCCAACTTTTTACAAGTCCCTCGACGGTCAGCCGAGTTACAACATCACATTTTGGAGATTTTTAAGGGATTATTTTACAATTCTATTTTCTTTATTTGTATGTATATAAGGCAACACCAATGTACGTATATACTCGTTGACATATCTTTTCAATTTTTCGATTTTGGTTGGTCAAAATTATAACGGTTCGTCGTCACGTGGTACAGCCCACTGGTAACAGTAAACGAGTCTAGTGCTCATGACGATTGTTTTTGTTAACCTGCCATAAGTGACAATTCTTAAAATCATTTCATGATTTTATCATTTCAATGTTTCTACGATTTTGCCAAAATTTATCACTGATTTCATAACCATATAAATCGTTAATAAGCCTAGATCGTTTATTTTATCTGACACTACCCCCCCCCCCCCCCCCTCCCTCTCCTTTTTTTTTTTCATTGATTTAAGTATTGATTCATACTACCAATCACTTCCCGATCCATAGTTCAAAACAACACGATAATTAAATTGTTGAGATATTTTCGATATTTTTAACAATTTTAAATCGGTTTGTTTTCCGTGCTGACGACGAACCCTTCCAATATTCTATTCTTATGTTCAATTTTGCTCCTTTATTGTAATACCGATTTGGAAAGATAAATAACATTGTTCATTATCAATACTTTTCATTTATACTTCCTAATGCATACATATGTGCAATATATCTAAATATATTAGATATATTTAATTATTCTGGCCACTCTAAAGTACAACCTTTGTATACTTTGTTGTATTTTCTTTAATTTTTTTTTTTTTTTTTTATAAACCATTTTGTCAATTGTTGATCCCACTTCGTTGAGTCAAAACGAAATTTTTGAAAATTGTTTAGAAAGAAAACCTACCCATTGAGCTCGATAGGATTTAGGTATCATTTGGTATAAATATTTAGTGCGCATTGGCACCAAGAAATGGGATTAACAAACAAAAATTAAATAATTTTTGTATGTATCCTACAATATTGTACCTTTGATTGTATGTATCCACCTTTTTTTTTTGTCCACTTATGGATTTGAATTATAATTATAATAGTTTTGAATTATAACTTGATCTCCTCCTGGATAAATATATATTTTTGTGATTCATGAAATATGAACTGAACATGTTCTAGAAAACTTATTTAAAAAGGATATGTAAGTGGGCGGGTTCAGTCAAGATATATTTTGGGGGTCTTCATGTATTATTGAAGCCCATATGGGGGTTCTCATAGAACCCATGGGAGGGAAAGAAGGGGCCCAACACCACCTAAGGGTACCCATGATAACAACAACAACAACAACTTGTCAGAACGCAACAACAACAATAACGATTAGTGATGACTTTCTTTGTGACGCAATATTTTTTTTTGTACGTAGCCGTATGTGGCGACTGAGTGTAGCCGGTGCACATCAACTAGTCTGGGCCCCCTACCACCTTGGCCAAACCAACCTACAGTTCCACATACGCCCCTGAACGTTACAAGGCCTAGGAAATCGTATAGCGGGAGAATATAATGTAGAACCATCCTTAAAAACAGCTTATAGATGAATACGAAGCCTATACAAAATAAATTAAATGCATTTTTTCACGTTTTAGTTTTGTATCGGAATTAATTTTAGAAAAATGTTACGATTATATAATAACACTTGGACTGTATACAGACTAGAGTTGTGGCAATCTAGTTCAATAGAACGATCTAGTCCAGTGCGCAGTTCAAATCGTCCATATTGTTTGTATGAAAAAATTCAGTATACGTAATTTTACACTTTATTTTGGCACTACTCATACTGTTTGGAACTAGGACGGTGAACTAGGATCTAGATTGCCCAACTCTAATACAGACCCCGTCTTACCATTCAAATTGCTCCACAAACATCCCATAAGGGACAAGGGAGACTTCTCTCATATCAATGAGTGCACCCCGATTCATATTAGCTCAATGATATGGGACCTACAGTTTTCGCCGAGTCCGAACAGCGTGTCTAAGACACTACTTTTGTAGAGAAGTTTTTCATGGCTGAAATACTCAGGAAATGTCGCCAACATTACGGAGGGGTATTTTGCCACGGTTGAAAAGTGTTTTGATGTTGCTTGGCCGTGGAATCGAACCCACGACCTTATGTGTGCAAGGCGGGTATGCATACCATTGCACCACGGTGACACCCGATTACCAACATAATAATATGTTACATTATGTTTCGCAGGGCCTTAATCGCCAGAAGTTTGAGAATATGTCAAGAGGGACTTCCGTGTACAGTCCAAGTATTTTTAATTATAAGCTATTTTTAATGATAATCCTGTTATACGGTTTCCTAGGCCTTTTCCAAACTTATCAAGTGCGAATTAACAATTAGATTAAAATATTCTGTTCTTATTCAGTATATAACTTTCCTATATATATATACATTCTTGTTGCAACAAAAGCGAAAAATATTTTTTCTCTGCATGCTGATCTAGGGGTTCTCTTTTGGACCCTCATTTCTAGGTCATGTAGATCTCTCCTGACATGCCTGGGTGGGGGGTCATATCCACCATATGGTGATTAGGATGGCTCTCATGGTAACATCCGAGCAAGTACTGCAGCGAAAGCATGTCATGGCTTTGCTGTACTGGAAGAATCTTTGTCTCCTCATGTAAATGGTCCACTGAAGACATAAGGAGGTATCCTGCGGCATTCTGACAGGTTTGAATATTTTTCCATCGCGTTGCACTTACATTCGCAGACCACACTGCCGACACCTAGCTTACCACATTGCGTTATACATATGTGCTCAACATGGTTTCTTTATCTGCACCCCAAGTCCTGCGGAATAGAGACTTGAGAACCTTGAAATACAAGAGAGGTTTAGGAGATATCACATCATCTGGGGAACTACCTACTCATTCTACGAGGCTTGGACTTCTTTTTCCAGAATTCCACGTACGGCTGGCGTCCACATACATATATAATTGATTAGCCAACGTTTCACACACGGCCGGAGCGTAGTCTATAGAATGTTCTTAAACAGTGTCGTGCGCTTGACAATATCAACGTCTTCTGATAAGTCGAGCGTAATTAACAATGTCCTTTCGCACGGCATGCTCCGTTTGCGTCCTCGACTAGTATGTTTGGAGATGCATTATGATGGTGATTCCATCACGCTCCGGATGATTTAGAGTTCCTGATGGTTTTCGCAACATCATCCATTGTAAGTTGTGGTGTTTCGTCCTCGACAAACTGTTAAAATAATTTGCGCACGTCTTCCAGTCAGTCAGCACAACGTCGCCAAACGTGACTTAAGTCCTATGTTCCTTCTGTTAGGGACTGAAAGTGACTTAACCGTTTTCCATAATTCACTTATACCGCTTACAATATTGCAAGTCTTCAGATGACTCAGCCACTTGTCCGCTTATGTTCACTGACGAAACTGTTAACTTCCAGTGCCAGCTCCCTGACTCTGGGATCATCACGCTCATTAGCTAATTCCGTCGCTTTTGTTGGAAAATTCGATCTCACTTCGGGTATTCCACCAGCAGGTATATGACGAGCAGCTACAGCAGTTATGATGTCTGGAAACTTCCTTTCATCTACCTAAATCAAGGCCAATTTGGTTTCCCATGATTGATAAAAGTGCGGGTTTCATAGGTGATGAACATCTAGACAAAAAAAATATCCTCACCGCCAATTATGCTTGTCAGAGTATTTTGTATAATTATAATTTGATAAAAACTTCTCAGATGCTGTTCAAAATAACGTTTTCCCAATCGCGTGACATTATTCGATATCTCATATGCAATTTGTAATGTTTTATCTGTGTATTTAGCTAAATTGGTTGTTTGACAATGCGAAAGACACATCAGTAATTGATCTGTCAGTCCTAAGTACATTCATTGTTTGTAAATTACACATTATTATAATTTTGTGATTTTAATTTAAAATACAACAATAGAACCAGTTTGTTGCAATAATACATGCTTATACATATACCTATGTAAAATAATTATATGTGCAAACTAATATTATGATATTTAGTGCCGAAAACAAAATATATTTCCAATATTCTTTTTACATTGTAGTTAGTGCTTACGATTGCTTTTAAAATATAAAAGAAAATTGTGTTCTTATTAATTTCATATTAAAGAAAAATAATATATAAAAAAATTTTCATAGAAAATATTTATATGTGCAATAACGAACATTTGTAAAAAATGCATAATAATGAACAAAATTGATGTACATTTAACATGATATTGTATTGCCCTTGTAGATTAGGACTTGTTGTAGCCTTCGTGTCATAGAACCGACTAGGTTTCTTAAGGTGTTAGTCGTGATATACTCCCATTCCGCCAATAATGCACATTTCAATTCTTTGAGCGTCGTGCACTCCTTTGACTTCGCGAAAACTTTGGCAGATAGTATGTCCCGATGGTCTTCACTGTGTTTGTGGCCATGAGTTACAGCTGGCCACTCCAATAACGGTACATTTCGTGCTTTTAAAAACTCCTTTGTAGGTCGAACAGGGTGATTCGGGACAATATCCTGCTGGAAAGTCTAATTATATCCGTACAGTTCTCCAGCAAAATTTATTAAGTTGTTCTCTAACAACTCAACATATGTTTCGGCATTTATTTTTGTCGGAACAAAACTTAAATTATTCTTTCGTCCAGCTCTGAATGCAGCGCATACCATAAGAGATCCTACGCGAAAAATTCCCAATTTTCAAATAAATTCTAACGGTATTATATTTCAATTTTTTCTACATTTTGCTTATGTCCTGTCAATTTTTGCTTAGTGGTAATATCTTCCTTGGATTTAAATTGTAATCCCGTTAGTTGGGACATTCGATTTTAACTTACAAGCCAATAAAAAATAATTATATGAGAATTATAAAACATTCGCGTCTGTCACGTCATAAAGGGAACACTTAACATCGACGAAAGTTTACTTTAAGTTTTGTTCCGACAAAAATGAGTGCCGAAACATAAATTTAGTTGATAGAGAACAACTTAATAGATTTTGCTCGAGAAATGTACGGATATAATAGGACTTTCCAGCGAGATATTGCCCCGAATCACCCTGTTTGACCTACAAAGGAGTTTTTAAATGCACGAAATGTACCGTTATTGGAGTGGCCAGCTGTAACTCATGGCCACAAACACATTGAAGATCTTCGGGGCATACTATCTGCCAAAGTTTTCGCGAAGTCAAAGGAGTGCACGACGCTGAAAGAATTGAAATGTGCATTATTGGCGAAATTGGAGTATATCACCACTAAAACCTTAAGAAACCTAGTCGGTTCTATGACACGAAGGCCACAGCAAGTCTTAATCCACAAGGGTAATACATAGAGTTTCTGGTCGGGAATTCCCGGCCCGGGATTTCCCGGGAATTCCCGAAATTTTTTGAACGGGATTTCCCGGGAAAATTTTTTGAAATTCCCGGGAATACGGGTATTTGTATTTTCATGTATAAGTCATATATTATTTGTCTTATAGTTATTAAATATTGGAAATATAGTAGAGTGGCGATAATTCGTGCCCCGATTATTCGTAATGCGGGACCATTGGAAAAATCGCCATAATTCGTATAAAATATGTGTGTATTGGTCCTCTCGATAATTGGTGTTTGTTTTCTGGAATTCGAAGTCTGTATAACCTCACATAATTCTTGATTTATAGTTTATCACGGCTGTTCTAGTCTACATTTTTATTGGTGGCATTCTTGAAGGATATTAATTTGCTAAGATATAAAAGCTGTGATCCATTCGAATTGTTGTTTTCTCCAAAGTTATTGTTTGCAATATAAAACACTGTATAATATGTAAGTGACAAATAGAGCATATAAGGATTGGAAACCAGTAATAACAATGGTATGTATGTTCATATAAGTACGACTCTATATCATTGGTGCCAACGTGTTGCCATTGTGAAGCGGTGTACTCAAAAGGTCAGCCGTGTAAAAATTCGTTATAAATGGATTTGTTATATGATCAACACGCATTTCGAACCATAAGAAGAACATACGATATCGTTGACTTTAAAAATATAATCGGACAGCACTCTTCGATATCAAGGAAGCTTTGCTAGGATGGTAGTTGGAAAAAGATGTTTTATATAACCTCCGCTAATTAGTCAGGAATAATTGGATTTTGACCGCATACATAAGATATTCTTGAACAGCTGCCATATGTCATATATGATTTATTGGTTCTTTCAAGATTTTGGCACAACGTCGTTTAAGATGTTTGCTATTGCTTTTTGACCCTATTGCTATTTTACCCTTTATATTGTTCCAAAGAGATAACTAATGACACAACTACACATAAAGGGAGTAGGTATTTCATGTTTGCTTACTCTCTGTCACGTCTATGCCCCACGAATTCGATTTACCATAGTCCCGGGAATTCCCGGGTTCCCGGGAATGAGAAATTTTCATTCCCGATTTCCCGGGAATGGAAAAAAGTCGGGAATTCCCAAACTCTAGTAATACAATATCATGTTAAATGTACAACAATTTTGTTCATTATTATGCATTTTTTAAACATTTTTGTTTTTGCACATATAAATATTTTCTATGAAAATTTTTTTATAAATTATTTTTCTTTAATATGAAATTAATAAGAACGCAATTTTCTTTTATATTTTAAAAGCAATCGTAAGCACTAACTACAATGTAAAAAGAATATTGGAAATATATTTTGTTTTCGACAATAAATATGACAATATTAGTTTGCACATATAATTATTTTACATAGGTATATGTATTTCGCCTTGTCTGTGTCATCGTGTATTTAAACACAAATTCAAACTTGTTTATAATGGGATAGTAAATGAACTGAACGAATGATAGGGATATTGACAATAACTAATTCGGTTCCAATCCAACTGCTTCCGTCCAGCTAACCACAACAAATTTACGTTAAAAAATATACTTTATTTCATTTATAATTAATGACATATGTATGCGTGTGTTAATGTTCTCCCCTACCGTTAACTGCTATTCTATATATTATGTCCATTTGACTGTTTTAAATACCCTACAATCCAATCGAATTGCAAATTCCATCTTCACATATTAGAGAACTTTTAACTTTAGTGTCTTCCCAACATAGCAAATAAAAATAAAAAATAATAAAGCTTCGTAATAATATTATAAGAATCGAGAATTCGTAATCAATTTTTAACAATGCTTGAGAAAATATTACAATGCACAAACTTTTCTAAAGTCTATTTGTATACACATTTTTGTTGAATGACATACATACGTAAATATGTTGACAAATTCGTTTTTTCTAAAAACACTTTTTCGTATTTTACATCGATCTTTCAATTTCTATGCAATTCAATAATAAAAATATAAAAAGTAATAGATAAGAAATAAAGACAAATTGGCAAAGAAATAATTTAAAATATTTTGAATCATAAAAATTATCTGAAACTGGTGCTATAAAAACAAAGTGGGATGAATCTTCTATTAATGGTATAATTGAAGAAATCAATATTTGAGATTAATTGGCTAAGTGTACTTTACATTTTTTTTTGCAACAAAATCTCGCACAAATTGGTCAAATGCTCATACTGCAATAAAAACCTAAAGTTGAAACATTTTATGAGTTATATTTCAGCAATAATATTTTAAAAACTGCGCATATTTGTGCCGCACTTTTTTAATAAAATGTTTAGAGTGTAGTGTTAAAAAATTAATTTCAACCTCTGCATTATGAGGAAGATAGTTCTAGATTGAGATATGAAGGTAGTTATGGAAATTCGTACTTATGTGTGCGAAAAGTACTAAATGGTACTAAATTTGGTACAATTTGGGTGAACGGATAGAGTTGGAAACCTGAAATTTGGAATAAAGATTGCTCTTGAAGTGTAGGATTTAGATATTGAGATAGGCTCGAAAGTTCGTACTTATGTATACGGAAAGAACTAAATGGTACTAGTTTTAGTACAACTTGGATTTTGGTGAACGTAGAGAACTGGAATCCTGAAATTTGAAATTAATAGTACTGTTGGAGTGGAGTGTAGGAAAAGATACTAGATGTTGTTGATCTGTACTAACATTTGTTGAACGGATATAGATTGAATTCTGAAATTTGGAATTATGAATAATGCTGGAGTATAGGATTGAGGTAGTTTTGGAAATTCGTACTTATGTACACGAAAGGTACTAAATTTGGTACAATTTCGATTTAGGAGAACGGATAGAGCTGGAATCCTGAAATTTGATGTTAATATTACTGTTGAAGTGTAGGCTTGAGATATGGAGGTAGTTTCGGAATCGTACCTTTGAGTACTAAATGGTACTACGTTTTTTTTTAGATTTTGGAATTGGGATAGAGCTGGAATCCGGAAATTGGGAATTAAGATTATAGTTGGTGGGTAGGATTGAGATGTGTGTGGGAGAACGGATAGCGCTGCAATCATGACATTTGGAACTAAAATTACGCTTGATGTATTTTTGGAAATTTGTACTTATGTGTGGGTGCCAACGTGGTGCAATGGTATGCCTTGCACGCTGAAGGTCGTGTGTTCGATTCCCCGGCCAGACAAACATCAACGTTTTCAACGTAGACAAAATACCCCTCAGTAATGTTGGCGACATTTTCTGAGTATTTCAGCCATGTAAAACTTCTCTACAAGTGGTGTCTTAGGACACGCCGTTCGGACTCGGCAATAAACTGTAGGTCCCATATCATTGAGCTACTATGAATCGGGGTGCACTCATTGATATGAGAGAAGTCTCCCTTGTCCGGTATGGGATGTTTGTGGAACAATTATATTGTACTTATAAGTACTACATGGTTTCATATTTGGTACAATAGAGAGCTGGAGTAATGAAAAGGTACTAAAGCTTTTTTGAAAGAAAACTACTTAGGATGTGTATAGGAAAGAATTTTGCATCTTTCAATAAACGACACTCTAACAGTTTTATATATGAAACATCTGAAGTTAAACCCATTTCAGTGTTCGCCATGAAAATAATTAATAATTATGTAAACAGACTGTTTTTGCATCCAAATCAATCCACTTATGCATGAAGTTGTAGAGATTGAATCGGATTACAACTGGGCAAATACAAATTATATTTCAGCTCTTGGAATTGATTTAACTTATGATTTGGATGGTTATTGTGTCCAGATTTTAATGTCCGCACTTCTCCTGGAATTCACAGGGGCTAAATTTACCAGAAATGTGACCCCTTTGACAGGACCGAACATTCTCGTCAGAGAGGCCACATTTCTTATTTTCTTTTTAGTTTATTAGGTTTAGGTTAAGGTTAGTTTTAAGTTTAAACCAAATGAGACAAGCTCTCAAGTACTGAAGTGCGGGGAGCAAACACGATTTACTTACAGTGTACATTAACAATATATCGCTTATTGACTCAAAGAGTGGCATAACTCAAAAAAAAGGGGTTTTTTGAGTTAGCAATTTCTATTTTTTCTACGACTTCTACTTTATCTTGTGTCAAATTTTCATGTTGATATCTCTAAAACTCATCGAGGTACAGCTCATTAACAAAAAAGTTTTGTGAGTTTATGAAGCAAGAAAACACTTCAAATCATGCTTGATCATGCACAGAAATTTAGCACTGATATCTGGCTAGCCGTTTGCAAAAAATGGTTCAAGTAGTTATTTTATTTTTTGTGTAATAGTGTTTTGTTAATAGGAAGGTAAAATTTCAATCAACTTAAAATGTGTTTCTCTCGAAACTAGATTTTTTGAAATGTGTCACTCTTTGAGTAAATGAGCGATATGTAATACGTCAAGACAAGCCAGATGCTGAATTTTTGAATATGTTTTTAAAACGAAACATAATAGCTTTAAGTGTTTCATGTTATGTGCGTTTTAAACTTGTATGTGATAAAAAAAGACTCAATAAAGTTGAAATTGAAAAAAATTGAATTTTGTGTTATTGTATCACCTTCTTTCTTGCAGCATGGGAGCTACCAGAAAAAGCGGTCCAATTTAGTCCATCTTTGGACAAAATCTACGTACGAATTAAATATTACAAGAATTATTTGCTGCAACAATTTAAAAACTATTCGCAAAAAAAGGGTGGGGTTCCTGGAGGGGTAGACCCACCTTCCAACTTGATTTAACATAGACAACACTATTACGATACTCAAAGTTTCGACCAACTCGGATTCTCCGTTCTAAAGTTGTTGTGAGCACCAATGAGGCCATTTTTAGGAAGTAGGGACCTGCCTCTGAGCCAACTCGTACCATCGTAATAAGAACCGCGAGACCAATCTGTTGCAAAAAATTCAAAACGATCCGAGAGTTGGTCTCAAACTGCACTTTTCCGAACATTTTCAAAATTTAGTGCGGGTGTTACCCGAATGAGTGGACCGATATTGTAAAAATAGTACGATGTGCAAATTTTGGGCCAAATTGGTCAGAAAAATGTGATCTTCTGTGGAGGGGAACTATGAAATATGAATAATAATGGATAGCGTATGCATTATTCTTGGGCCAGTACTCGTATACCAGTAACGATCTTCTTTTTCATATTTGATTTAACGATTTCCTGGTTAATTATTATTTAAATGTTTTAACCAGTTTAGCTTAACACTCGTTAATATAACACCCATCCTTATTTGTTGTTTCTTGTTTTTTAGCACATCATTCAGATACTACAAAAAAACACACATATATACATATACGGTGTAAAAAGCAATATCAACTGAAGCAACAACAACACACAAAACAACAACCATAATATTAAATTATTTGTCCAGCATCTCTTGGCAATGACGGATTCACAATAGCAGTTGAAAAAAAAAGCAAAATGGTTTCGGATAACCACAAATCCCACGCTGAAAATATGGAAAGTAAGCAACGACATCATCCGTCAGTGGACAGTGACATACTTTTGAATACTTTTCAAATTAAGAAGAAACGTTATAAAGTACTGCTCAACTGTGATCACATTGTGTGGGAGCGAGCGGATGCCAAACACTGCCATGCGTTAAACAATTCGGCAATTAATGATAAAGTTTCAACGCCATCAGCAGCGGTGGTGCAAGGCGTTAATGTAGCAGCAGCTCAAAAAGGTAAGCTCATTTATTGTTTATAAATAATGTTTATACTACTTATGTACATACAAATTTACACAACACCTTGTGGTTCAAAAAGAGAGTGAGAAAGAATTAAAATGCAAATGTTTTGGCACAATTCTATGTGTAATTGGCATGTGCGTCATGGTTTTGTACAGGAAAACTATAATAGAATGATCATGCACTATGCATAGCTATTTATTTATCTGGCAATTGTCCATAAAGGGGGTGTAGGTTAGAAATCAACAACAGTAACAACAAGTAACAAAATAACGTTAAACCGAACATTTCATACCCTCCACCATGAAATATTCTGTGCTAAAATGAATATTTCTGTCCACTGTGAATCCTCATTATCAATTACACCAAATTTGGGCCGAAATGTAGATTAAAACTTCAAAATATATGAAATTGGTCGGTTCCAACGTATAGGTGATATATAATATGTTCGCAAAAGGTAGATAAAAACTTCAAAATACTTGAAATCGGGTAGTACGGTTATATGGTGGCTATTTCAAAACATGGAACTATATCAACATTTGTATAAAGTTTTCTGAGCACTGGGACACCTAAATACCAAATTTCACCTAATTTGGACCGAAACCGTCGATAAAAACTTTAAAATACCTGAAATTTTATGACCTCTTGGAATCCTAATTCTCAAATTACAAATTGCCACTGGAACCCACAAAATCTCAAATTACGTTGAGTCCGTTGAGTGACACTTTGTGACACGCGTTGTCCCAAAAAAGGTTAAATTATGTTTAACTTTAATGCGACAGCCATATTGTTGTTTTTCAAAAAAAAAAACTTGGCATCACTTACACTTTTTTCATGTGGTTGTTGTAACGCGACACTCAATGGACCGTATGTGCCGAGGCCTATAAAACGTCGACGCGTCACCCTTCACTTTGTATGGGGGCTATACTAAAACTTAGATCTATATGAACAAATTTTGTTAGAAATGTTTTTAACCTCTGGAAACACAAACTCCCAAATTTCAACCAATTCGGAGAGCAAATCGGACTAATACCTTTAAAATTATTTAAAACGTCGACGTTTCACCCGTCACTTTGTATGGGAGCTTTACCAAAACGTGGTTTATATAGCCCATTTGAAAAACCAAAAGTTCTATTGACCTACAATACACCCATCAAAATTAAATGAAAGTGGTTCCATATGAAATCATGAGTTCACTGGTTCTTTTGCATGAGTTCAAATGAAGTCGTAAAAGATCCGATCTTTTACATCGAATTATCATGAGTTCGAATGAAGTCGTGAAAAAAACGATATTTTTCATCGAATTATCATGAGTTCGACTGGAGTGGTGAAAGATTCGATCTTTGTCATAATATTGTCATGAATTTAAATAAACTGCATTGGTGCAAAATGTCATGACAAAGAACTGGTGCAAGATGCAATGACAATGAACTGGTGCAAGATGCCATGACAATGAACTGGTGCAAAATGGCATGACAATGGTGCAAGATGCCATGACAATGAACAATATCACGAGCATAGTTGAGCCGAAACTACTCTGGTTTGTCGTGCCAGCTGACGCTACTCAGTTGCGATAGATGGGAGATGTATTCCGAGGACTTTATTCACCCTATATTTGCTTATGGCCTTAACAACTGCGTCCGTGTGAATTCTATTTAAACCTGTTTGATATGCCTGTTGATCTAGGGGTTCTCTCCTGTATCGTTGGACATCTTCCACTAGAACGTGGTTATCCTCCTTGATGTGCCTGGTTGTGTCGGGCCTACTCACCAGTTGGTGATTGGGATGGCTCTCATGGTAACACCCGAAAAAGTACTGCAACGAAAGCATCTCATTGTGTTGCCTTACTAGAAGAATCTCCTCATGT
Organism: Musca autumnalis; assembly: GCF_047663935.1. Classification (NCBI taxonomy): domain Eukaryota; kingdom Metazoa; phylum Arthropoda; class Insecta; order Diptera; family Muscidae; genus Musca; species Musca autumnalis. Next base: position 119,136,129 of record NW_027411644.1, on the reverse strand, counting down.
ATATGTAGTCATGAGGAGGCACCCTGTTGCTGTTCTTAGGGCGGCATTCTGACAAGTTTTAATCTTATTCATCACATAAATTCGGAGACCAAACTGGCGCCGCTTACCACAGACCGACCTATAGTGTTATATGTGTCAACAAGGTTTCTTTATCTGCGCCCCAAGTGCTGCCGGCTGGGAACATGAGGACCTTTTTCCTACATTTCAGTTATTTGCAGATAGCGCGAAATACGTGAACGAATGTGACCCGTAGGATTTTGGAGTAGTTTGTGGTCGGAACTCTGCTACAGTCCATCACGACATTCAACTCTCTTCCAAACTGCGCAGTCCATGTGCGTCCATGTGGTTAACAGAATAGCCGTAGATTAAGTGACGGATATCTGCATATTCCTGGCGAGGAAAAAATTTGGTAAGATCGTTTAAATAGGAGTTCAGGGCGGAATACAGAAGAGGTGGAGGCTAAACAATTCCGGAGATATCACCGCACATTGGGGAACTCCCTGTTTCACTCTACGGGATTTGGACTTCTTGTTCCTGAATTCCACGTACGACTCGACAAATATGCGTAGAGATAGCGTGCAGCTCTGTTGTCGTGCTGTGCTGCTTAAGGAATACATGCTAACGATCGGCAACTGGACAGCTATTTCTGACGCTGTGGAGGACTAAGGTCTCAAGAATCTTTGCTACAGGCGACAAAAGCGAAATCGGCCTGTACGAATCACTTTTGCTGGCATCCTTGCCTGTTTTAACCCTGCCCATTTTCCGGACTTCGGGAACAATGAGGGTGGCTAGCGAAAGGTTGAGAACTTTAGTGAGATACTCCACTCTCGGCTCATCCAGCTGTTTCAGCATTACCATTGAGATTCCATCAGGGCCCAACGCTTTGGATGATTTAGCGTTCCTGATGGCATTCGCAACATCATCCATTGAAAACTGTGATGGTTTATCCTCGGCAGGAAGAGATCTGATGCGGCTCTTCTCTTCGCCCTGTCACTCCCGCGGTGCTCGACAAACTGTCGATTGAAATAACTTGCGCACCTCTTCGGGTCTGTCAACGTAATGTCGCCAAACGTGACTGAGGTCCTATCTTCCTTCTTTCCAGGGTTCGAGAGTGACTTAACCGTTGCCCCCAATTCACTTATTCTGCGTCAAATGTTGCAAATTTTCATATGATTTAACCGTTTGTTCTGGAAATGCTCCTCGACCAACCTGTTAACTTTCAGTGCCAGCTCCCTGCCCTGTGGTCACTGGGGTTGGCACGACGAAGCTCCTCACGCTCATTTGCTAATTCCATCGCCTCTGTTGGGAAGTTTGCTCTCACTTCGGGTATTCGACCAGCAGATATATGGCGAGCGGCAGCAGCAGTGATGATGTCTCGGAACGTCCTTTCCGCTACCCGAAGGATTGGGCAGATCTCTGAAGAGATGATAAGTGGACTCTCTGAAACTCGGCATATAAGCTTACCCATGATTGACGAAAGTGCGGCGTTCAGAGGTGATGAAATCGGGCGGTCTGCTAATGGAGACAATTATGGGGAGATGATCTGATCCAAGAGAAATGCCAGTTGACGTCATTTGTCAGACCAGGTGACACGATGGATATGCCTGGCGAACCGTAACACTCTCCTCTAACTCTGGTAGGGGCGTCCTCATTGACCGAGCAATACGTAGAGCTATCAATCTGCCCAGCCAGCGCTGTACCCTCTGGTCGTTTCCGAGGACCGAATGCCACATCTCATGATGCGCATTAAAGTCCCCCAAGACCGTACGGTTATGGTGGGATGTATACGTTCAGCAACTATATCTCAACAGTTCCACACTTGACTGCTACCCCCATACATTACATGTAGAGGTCATTAGAGTCAGGCTCAAGCGATATAGGTCTGTATTGAACAGACTGATGCAATAGGAAAGCTAATCCTCCACAAGCACATCTGGTGCGATCCTTCAACAGTTCGTTGTAACAACGCTGTAAGCTGCACTTGTTGTTGAGCTTGGTTTCCTGCACCGCCGCGACCTTAATATTCTTCCGGTTCATGAAGTCCACTATTTCCTCGATCTTACCTCGGAGTCCATTGCAATTAAATTGCAAAAAGGATGCATTTTCTGGGATTGGAACAACAACGGCTGGTGTTAAATACTGCGTGTGCGGTTGCTGTTGGAGGGACTGCGGGTGAGTTTCGTAATCTGACGATAACGACTCACTGGAGGCTGTGTTCACGCAGCATGCACCAACATAGTCCCTCACGTGGACAAGTCCAGAGCAACCCCTTAGATGCATGGATATGGGAGCATGCATTCCGGGATATGCTGCTCCCAACACAGAAAAACGATACATATACAAACATGTGTACACTGAGGTGGCAGCCGCTGCCCGAAAAACGGATGTTGTGTGGCTCCGGGTTAATCCGGTACGAGAGAACCCGCTGCAGCGGGATTGTATGTATATGTGGAGGGAGTAGGATGCATTGCTATACCTGGACAATTCATGGATTTGGGAATAATGTTTAGATTGGAGCTTATTCGCCGTTACAAGTGGCGCATCCTCTTAGCACTCCCGTGTTTTCTTTCCTCTATGTTTCTTGCGGAGACGGCCCTGTCGTACTTAACATGTCTTTACTTGCCTCTATCTCCGATGCTAATTCCACTTTTTATTCTATTTTTCAGAAGCCGAATATGAAAGAGAACAGCTTTCACATCGAGCCAGTTATGGAAATTGCAGTAATGTTGTACACTTACACGAAGTTATTCGAGTTTCTAAGGGTAATACCAAATCGGCCACTGTTCGGAATGCTCATAATCCCCTCGATGCTGGTGGAGAATCACAACAGCCACATAATGTGACAACACCAAGCGATACATTCTTATCAATGTATTATGCCGAACGCATTGTTGCCTCACCAACCGACTGTAATCGTTGGCACATCCGACGTCTAACGTTGCACAACAAAGATCCCTATATTATTGCCAAGTGGTATGACAATTTGCTGAATTTGTTACAGCGGTCCCGACAAACTCGTGTTAAGCGTTTATTGGTTTTTATTAATCCCTATGGAGGGCGTAAATTGGGACTCCAAATCTATGAACGTTCCTGTAAATCAACATTCCAATTAGCTGGTATTGATGCATCCTGCATAATTACGCAAAGGGCTAATCAAATACGCGATATTCTTATGTCCCACGATCTGACACCGTTTGATGCAGTTTGTTGTGTTGGCGGAGATGGTACGGTAGCTGAAATGATTAATGGTCTCATAATGAGATCTCTGCAGGATGCCGGAGAATGTCTACGACGACCAGATAACATTCCAAAACCCAGTTTACCGGTGGGTATTATTCCGGCAGGCAGCACCGATACTGTAGCTTATAGTTTGCATGGTACCTCTGATCCTCAAACAGCAGCTATTCATTTGGTTTTGGGCAGAAAACGTGGTCTAGATGTTTGCAGTATCCGCAATGCTGATGGTATCATACGCTTTTTCGCCAGTACCATGGGCTATGGTTACCTTGGAGATGTCGCCGCCAAAAGTGAGAAATATCGATGGATGGGCACAAAGCGTTACGAATACACGGGAGTGAAATCATTTCTCTTAAATCGTGGCTATGAAGCAGAAGTGAAAATTCTGCTCAATGAGGATGAAGTAGATGGTGAAGATGCCATGCCTGATATTATTTGCAATGTAAATTGTGAAACTTGTAAATTGGATACATCATCAGACCACATCGACATGGACAAACCTTCATCGTCTAAGACATCTTTGCATTCTGATCAGAAGTGTGAAGCAAGAAAATCCCATAATTATAACCATTCCCAATATCTTGAGGCCAACAACTGTGATATCCACGATTCCACCAGCCAAAAGAATGACATTGTTAGTAATAGCAATGTCACTCTTGCCTTAGAAGATAGAGCAGATTCACCCAGTAGCTCATCTTTGTCTAATAGCGACAATATGCAGCAACATGAAATAGCATCAAACGAAAAGCAAAAAAGTGAAAACAGACAAAAATGGCGTATTATAAGAGGTGAATTTTTTATGGTCACAACAACGAACATAACATGTGCCTGTAGTCGCAGTCCCAACGGTATGTCCAAATATTGTCACTTGGGAGATGGACATTTGGATGTAATATTAGTTCGTAAATCGAATATGTTTAATAATTTACGATTCGCCATCAATACAATGGCTCGAAATGGTGATATTGTGAGTACTAATGGGACATTTATTTAGTATCGATATAATTTTGTTGTTTCTTTTTTCTTGGTTTGCAGCGTAATTTGCCCTTTGTGGAAATATATCGCACAAAACAGTTCATATTTAATGCTAGACCCAACATTTCACCCCAAGACTATAATAGTATTCGTGGATCTTGCCAACCTATAGCCGATTCGTATCCTGATGCCGAAACAAATTTGCCAAATAAAGTATATTCATCTTGGAATTGTGATGGTGAAGTCATTACAGATTTGGAATTGACATTGACGTGAGTATATGTATATACCAACGGGTAAAGTTGTTCACCGCATCTTTCTGAAACAATTCACAGATAACCATGATCCTCATTGAGATAAAATAGAGTGGGTGATGTTCATGGGATTTTTTTTTAATTTTATAATTTCCACAATTAAAATTATTAGCAAGAACCGCAATTTTTAATAACCATTTTTCTTTTTCTTTCTTTTAGTTCTCATCGACAATTGATTGACGTCTTCATGCGTGGTCCCTATATTTACAGTAAACCATCAACAAATCCAGAAAACAGTTCCATTTTCAGTTGCTGTCACTCGGATTCCTAAGAGTAATTTGCGTTACAGTTTTAATGAATATGGGTGAAGGAGAGCTAATTTGAAACCATGAGCAACTATACTTTTATATGTAATAGAATATTGTTTGCGTGTGATACATATATATTAAGGCTGTTTCATTTGTTAATTAGATCATAGATTTGGTTATTCTATACCCTAGAGATTAATAATCGAAATGTGGTGATTTGGTTTTCCTTTGTTTTTATATATGTATGTATGTACGATTCTCAAAGAAGACGGCACAAAACAAAATGTATTATCTGATATTATCATTGGATTGTTATTTTTATTTTTTAATTTTCAAATAAGTAAATATGTTTATATGTATTTATTGTAAACACTTATTTAGTCCGGTCAAAATAGACATGCGTATAAGGGGGAAATAGCAAAAATTCTCACAAAGCTGAATTTTGGTGGAGAGCTAGGGTTAGCCATTTGAAGCAACGTCCTAAAAGTCCCCATCGATCCCATGTGTGCAAAACAAGTTATTCGGGGTCAAAGGTCATTTTTGGAGGCATTATTCAGTTTTTTTTTAATTTTTCTCAAAAACGGTAAGACTTAGCAAAAGCCGGCTAAAGTAAAAGTTGTAGATTCAATAATTGTCTACAAGAGTGGTCTTTATGATTCTTAAAAAAGACTTACCATTTTCGAGATATCGCGATCTAAAAGTCAAATAAAAAATTAGCCGCGTACGTACATTATGAGGCGAACCGGTTAAAGTAACGACACTATGTGTTAGATACTTCCGTAAGCTTTCAAACGATATCCACTTTGCAGTAATCGGTTCAGTAGAACCGGGTCTAACCCGGTTTTTAAATTTGGCCTTTCGGGTCTATTAACCGGCGAACCGGATCCGCAACCGCTGAAAATTATACATCTCCGTAATCAGCGCAACAAACCCTACCTTTGGACAAAACTTGAAAAAAATCGGGGAGTTGTCGTTGGGGTCGTTCCCGTTGGGCTTTCGATTATACATGTGGGTTAAATGGGCTATTTTTGCATAAAATGACTCTAACATTGAATAACTCCACTAAACACACTCCGATTTTGTTGGATTTTTTTTTTAGAAGATAGCTATAATTTCGCTCTTCAAGAAAATATATATTTTTTGGGGGGACAGACCCGATTACTTCGCTTATTTTAGCCGGTTCGTCTGAATATGTGCATATTTCCCTTATAAGTGCATAAAAATCATGTGTTTTTTAGAACAAGAATGGTTCCTTCTAAGAAAAAAATTATAAGGGTCAAACTTGTAGGTAATTTTTCTGTCTACAATATTTACTTTAGTCACTTTTTGATTAGATCAACCGTTTTCCAAAAATAAATCCGAAAACCTAAAAACCCTTTAATTTTGACCTTTGACCCCGAATAATTTTTTTTGCACACATGGGATCGATGGGGACTTTTAGGACGTTGCTTCTAATGGCAAACCCTAGCTCTCCACCAAAATTCAGCTTTGTGCATATTTCCCTTATGAGTGCATAAAAATCATGTGTTTTTTAGAACAGCTATACCTATATAAAAGTCAAACTTGTAGATAATTTTGCTGTCTACAATATTTACTAATGGCAAGCCCTAGCTCTCCACCAAAATTCAGCTCTGTGGGAATTTTTGCTATTTCAATGTATATTTTGACCGGACTAATTATGTTGTGTTCGTTTATATTTTCTGCAATTAAGCATTCCCGTGTTTTGTTTGACTGTTTCCCTTTATTTATATGCATATATTGAACGGTAATAATCGAAATAAAAGTGATTCACATACATGTCTACAAATTAGGTTTGTCCTTGTACTTTCTCAGTAAATATTACTCAGTAACTTCTTTTTACAGAGTAAAGCATTTTATACTCTTTCAAAGGAAAAAATTAAAAAAGTAAAAAGACAACATTCAGTAAAAATTTTCAATTTGATTAATATTTACGATTTTGATATTTGAATATTTTAAACTTTGACAACTGCCTAAAGCTACAAAATGTTACTGAACAAAATTCTTTCAGTAAAAATTATAAGTTCTCAGTAATAAAACTTTCAAAACAAGTTTCTCAATTCATTCTCTTTTACTGGACATTTGTGTAAAAAAACAACATTCAGTAATAATTTGTAATAGTTATTACAAATTATGAATTATCATTACCCAAATGTACATAAAAATATTGTTTAAATTTAATAGCCTACAAGAAGGAAAATATTCATAAGAATATTGTTTTGACCACCAGATATAAACATTGATTATAATTTCTATAGGATCTTTTTCCATTCGGTAATTCCAATATGTTTATGTATTTAACCAGTGAAGTATTTAAAATGTCTTTAAAATTCACGTTAGCAGTTCCAGAAACAGCAAGAATCTACTATCTTGAAATTTTTTGACAAATTTATAAAGAAGCAGTTCCTGCAAAAATCTACAATTTTTTTCTACAAAAATTCTTCCTTCATAATATAAGAAAAAAGTAAAATTTAGTCGACTCTTGCAGTTCTGGAACATACCAAGTATGATCTTGCAGGTTGTTGTAGCAGCATGAAACCTATGTAGAAGCAAAGGTTTTACGCTGGGTTGGCAGCAGCTCGCCGAAACAATAAGGTTTCAGGTCAATCCGACACGCTGTCGTGTGATTATCTTGCACGTTGTGGGGCAGTGTTTGGTTTTTGATGCAAATTTATGGTTTGTTTGGCTTATCATGGTTTAGTTTATTTTTTAAGTCAGAAATGAGAAGCAAGAGTTTATTGTTTTTTACTTTGTTTATACCCTAGACAGACGGCAGCGTTAATTTGCATTAACTGCCTTAATTCAAATTAATTCGTGCATTATCCACATTAATGCATAAAATCAAAGGAAATTTAAACTGAATTTAGCAATTTCAATATGGCAATGCTGTTGAAAATCAATTGTCTTTTGTCAAATTTCAATGTTTAAAAAAATAAAAAAGGAAAATAAATCAGCAATTTTCGCGTTTCTTCAAAATAAGTAGTGGTCTTTCGCGACTAGAATAGCAGCTAATCGTTTTTCACGCCTTCTAACAAATCTCTTTTTAAATTTTTTATTTTCACAAAAAATATCATTACTCACCATACCAATTCTATCGAAAATTATGGGGGTTATCATGAATGAAAATTTGAGTTTCGTCTTTCCGAAGTTGCCACTTAAGGGAGAAAGTGAAAAAAATCACGGGGAATTGCCGTTCATGATAACCCTCTATATCTTCTTCAAATGTTTTTTTAAAGTTTTGCAATATTTTTATAATATTAAAAAGACTCAAAAACATCGCGAATAAATTAAATTTATTTTTTCTTCATCGTGGTGAAAATGTCAATGGTAGAAAGTGTATTTGTTTCGCATATTTTGGCGAACTTTTGTAAAGCTTTATGAAATGGTCTGCTGCGTACAAACAAACAACACAAACAGCTGTTTCATAAATGCAGAAACTATCGTCTGTCAGGGTGAAAAATTAATTCAAATTAGGACATTTTTAATGCAAATTAACTCTGCCGTCTGTCTAGGGTATTATACATATTTTCCAAAATTTCAAACGTCATCGACGATCGTCTTCAGGGATTTTCTTTTAGGCCCATACCTACATATATACGTCCGTATACCCAGGACGTGTGTGGTGAAAAAAGGAGAACACATGCCCCAGCAAAATGTTCGATGCCAAAGATGCTATTCAAGAATGGTGCAAGTGAAATGGAATGTCATTTTTTCAACATCTTCACTCATTCTTTTTACAAGAGCGTGACCCCCAAAAGATGCAATTCATTTTCAGATCCTAAGCATGTCATCTTCACTAACTCGGTGGAATGGCATCTTCAACAATTCTTTGGCATGCCATCTTAACCAATTCCCAAGAATAGAATTTTCACTAATCTTTGGCATGTCATTTTCACCAACCCTTTGGCATGTAATTTTCACGTCTTGTTCGGAAAATGGAAAATGCTGTATTGAAAAATTATTGTCATTCTTTTATTTTATTAATTCAAAGGAATTAATGAAATAACTATAATTTATTTATCATCATACATTTTACATCTATAGTAATTGCAGTTTGTTCTCGTTGTTGTAACAGTAGTTAATATGTTTGTATTCTCATTTTTTTTGCTTAATCTGAATCTGGGTCTATCAGTCGTAAGAATGTGGCTATTTCGCTATTTATATGGTTTGTAACCACAAAACTGCAAACTTAAGTTTCTTAGCAGGATTGGCAGGGCAATTGAAAAGGAGCAGTGTGTCCTGGGCCTGTGCTGTGTGATGGGCAAATGTTTTCCACGTTACGATCTCAATGTCGTCTGCAGCGTTTGCAATTCAGAAGAGGGTTTCTTCACTCTACGGGTCTTGGACTTCTTGATCCTAAATTCTACGTACTACTGTCATCCACACTTAAAATTTATTATCCAACGTTTCAAACTTGGACGGTGCGTAGTCTGCTCGATGACATCAAACAACGAGGGTGCTTGACAATATCAAAGGGCTTTGCTAAATCAAATGTCACTATCACTGTTCTATCGCTCGGCTTGCTCTGAGTGAGTCCTCGGCTAATATGGTGATGGCCTTCAGCGCAGTTGTTGTGCTGCTTACGGATCCTATGCTATTGATCGGCAACTGGAACGTTATTTCTGATGCTGGAAGAACTAAAGCCACAAGGGTCCTTGCTACGGGCGACAAAAGCGAAATCGGTTTGTAAGATTCACCTTTGCTGGCATCCTTTTCCAGACTTCGGGAACGAAGTGTTTGGCAATCGACAGGTTGTAAATTTAAGTGAGAAACTTATGGGCCGATTCCGTACAGCGAGGCGAGTCGTGTCGCGTTGCCAGTTGCAATTTTTCCATTACGTATGGCAAAAGTCGCACGACGACGTCAAATTTTGTCGCCGTAATGTTCATTTTCCGGCGACAACAAATTAGCTGTCGCCGTTCATTTTTACTAACGAATAAAAATAAAATAAAAAAAAAATAAAAATAACTTGTTATCGACGATTATTTTCCATCGCTGTACGTAGTGCATTTTTTAACTTGGAGTCTAAACACCGCCGCTGCACGCAACAGAGTTAACTTCCTCCGCAACAGGTTTTGATTCATCTTACAAAAGGATTTTACTTGCCATCAGTGCAGTGCAGATTTCGACATTGACTCCAACAGCAGATTACTATTTCTTGAATTTTATTTTACAACGTTTTGGAAATGTTTGTTGTTTTGTAGGGATCTACAAATGGACTTGTTGAGCAGGGTTCTCTAGAGCAGGCAAGGAAACTTTTATAATTGGTCTGTTCCTTTACTTTTAGAAATGGTAATTGTTGCAAAAATGGTAAAAGTGGTGAACTGCTCTCATATAAATTGTATGCTTTTAAAAGTAAGGAAACACTTTGCGGGTAAAAACTGGAAACCTCAGGCACGTATAGGAACACGACTAATACCAAAGAGACCAAAGAGTGCAGTCCGACTCTACTTTTAGCTCAATGATTGGGACTTCCTAGCATAATAAATCTTACATTGCTTTAAATTTACATATTTAGATAAATAAAAGAATATATACATGTGTAAAAATAAAAACACAAAATTTATCTCTATTGGATCGATGGAATGGGTTCAAATGCTAAGGAAAAGATCGGATCTATCACGACTTCCTTTGAATTGGTTCAAATGCTGATGAAACGATCGGATCTTTCACGACTTCATTTGAACCAATGCAAAAGATCCAGTGAAATCATGGCATCTCATGGAACCACTTCCATAAAATTTTGCTGGGTGTATTCTTATGAGAACTACCGAAATACGTCGAGCGTATACTTTTTGTAAGTTGAACAAATTCAACTATGATAGAACGTTTTGTGTGCATGTATGTGTGTGTTTTGTATTTTGAAAACAAAAGCCCAACAAAACCTCAAATACATTTAATTGCAAAAAAATGATTTATTTTACGAATGAAAACATTTAAAAAAGTTTTGGTCGCGGATTTGGTGTTTTAAATGTGATTTTGGACTCAACGTATTTGGCTAATACGGACGCTCAGAGAGCGTTGTTGTGGTAGGTTGGTGAATAATTTTTGTACGTCGCGCTAAGAGTTAGGTATAGCTGTTAAGAAAAAAAAACAAATATCATTTTTGACATACAAGTACACAAAATTATGACAATTACAATTTCTTCTTTACCATTACTTTTTTTGTAGTTGTCTACAAAATTAAATGTGATGATGGTCAAATTCGTCCAAAAATTATATAATGGTACAACGAAAAATAAGAAAAAGATATTGAGTGGTCACAAATCCAAAAAATTAATAAACAGGCGTTCAAATCCAAACTCATAACTTCAAAGGCAGCGCAAAAAAGAGTTTGACATGAAAAAATACAATTCAACGGCCAAATATCCGTTATTGTATAAAAACACATTTGCATTTTAAAAACCAAAAGTTCTAGGACAGAGAAGCCATTCCACAGTTGATATGTCTAAAGAGCTGCCCAACTAACAGCGAAACCGGTCACATAATTTGGTGGCTGTGTGGCTTCGAGTCCTTGTCTTTCCTTTTCCACTTGCAACAAATTTCGATCATCAAGCTTAACCCTAAACGAGAAAATGAATAAAAAACAGGCCATTGGAACAAAAAACTGCTCTCCAAACTTCAAGGATGTCCTAATAAATAAAAACAACGTTAGACGCAGATATATGCTAGAATGCTACACATAAGCTTTGTTCCCGTACTTTTTAATAGTAAAACTCGTAAAAGAGAGAAAGAGTGCAAAATTGTTGTCACACAAAAGTTTTTTCAAAAAGTTCGGTAACGCAAAAATGGAAAAAACGTCAAAAAAGCTGGAACAAATGTCAAAGTCGGCGTACCAGCCAATCAGACGCCGGCATTCATGTTACTATTTTTTACACGCTCAAATTGGTCGAGTAAAAAGTTTTTAAAGAGAGCGTCATTCAGCACCATTTTTGTTTAAAGAGAAGTGAACATTTTACAACTTTTTTGTGTACGGGAACAAGTTTTTGTGTACGGGAACAGGTTTTCGTGTAAAATGTGTAAAAGTCGTAAAAATTGTAAAAACTTTTTAGTTCTGGAACACAGGTATAATTAATGTTCCTCCGGAAAAACTCATGAATTGTAAAGGGAAAACCTAAATTATTGCGTGTGCGTTAAGACTTAAGAGGGGCACAGAGCACTGTGCCCGAATCTAACGAAATATTGTAGTAAGGCAAAAAACTTCAGTTCAGTTGGAAATTGGTTGTGAGCAAGTGAAGACGTTTACCGACTAATTACAAGAAGAAATTGTAATTAATGGTCATAATTTATATTTTGTTTATGTATTTATTTTTATAACAAAAATGTTAATTTTTTTTCTTAAAAGAAAATCCATGATGATGATCGTCGATGACGTTCGAAAAGTGCTCCTACCCAGCAAAAATTTGGTAAACACATGTCATTACTTCTCATGAGTCATGAGTGCTTATTACACTCCGCATTATCAGACAATACATATATAAGGGTTTACACATAACTAATTACTTCCTTACTTACTATGTAATGAGTACGGTGGCACAGAGCTAGTGTGTCCGACTACAAATCCTAGGGATGTGTGTTTAAAGTTCACCGTCGGCATGGGAGTTTTTTGTTCACAAAATTACGAAGAAATGTTTATGTAGATGGATGTATATGTTTACCCACTTAGCGCCGAGAATTTTTTTGCGTGAAAACTTAAAAGTTTATATGAAAATGATACTTTGAGGCTTTCTAAGCATTTTTTATTGACAAATAAATTTTTTTTCTAAAACGAAAAGTTTTCCTCTAATCGGGCCTTCTTTTAAAAATGTCGAAAACTTGGAAGCGTAATATCTGTGTATTCTTACATGACTATCCCTTGGTTTTTTGATGAAGAAAATACTCTTACCATATTCATAACAAATCCCTGACCTTATATGATTCTAACATTTATGATTAAATTTTTATCGCATATTTAAATTTTTCATCAAAACTCGAAAATTACAAAAAAGTAGATTTTTCTGAATTGCTTGCGTTTTAGGCCAATTGCGTAGAAATGCATGGACCGAATAAAGCTTTATAAATATTGAATGATAGATAACAGACAATACTATAACAAAATGCAAAAAACACACAAAAATATGGGAAAATAAAACGACCAGTGGCTTTAAGTGGGTTAAACAACCCTAAGTATTTGTACGAGTGTGTTTGGCTACAAATCAGAAGTTCGTGTGTTCAAAACCAACAGGTAGCGAAAAAAGGAAAAGAAAAAACATGTGGAGTGTTGAATTTGAATGTAATTTCACCTCAATTGTTCTGTAAATAGAGCATAGTTTTTTAGCTTTTTTTGTGGTTAAATATGTACTTAATAACATATTTAAGGAAGTACTTCCTTCCTATAACATCACCATGTAAAAATAATGACTTTTACGGTCAATTTGTAAGTAGTTACAACTGCCAAAATTTACTGAATAAATTCATTAGTTGTTAATGACTTTTTTAGTGGGTAAGTCCGACATGTACCAGTAGTCGGCATCTTTTGTAGTTGTATACAATTAACTAAGAATTACTATATTTAAATATGAAAATGATTTTAAAAATGCTTCAATAATATTAACCCCCAGTTTTTGTAAAAATTTTTATTCTTCTCACACGAATTGTCAAATTTTGTGGATCAATTTACTCGCTTTAGCGCAAATGTAGAGCGCTGATTTTTAAATGTGGAATCCTTAATGATATATGGAACGGGTATACGAAAAATTAGATGTGTATGTCATCTGGGGGCTGAGCTATGAATGCCTAAATTATTACGAATATAGACGAACGAACAAAAATAAGTTACAAAAACTGGGGGTAAATGTAAAATTTCATTGAGCTTGTGAGTGTTTTTCACAAAAACCGAAAAAGGAATTTTTCTTTAGAAAAAATAGTGGAGACGTCAACATAATAATTTCTGTAATTATATAAAAATGAACAAATTTTCAATAAAATTTTTGTTGTGATGCATGGTAGAACAAATACAAGGTAAAGTTAATACTACAACAAATACAACTCGAACAACAACCACAAAGGAATTTGTTTTTGTTTGTAACGTTACTGCCAGTTGTATTTGTAAACAAAACAAGGAAATGTCTATAAATTATTGGAATTTAAAAAACTAATAATTTTTCACATTTGGTTGAATATTTTGGAAAACTTGAATGAAAATTCGTTACATTTTCAATTTTTATGCTTCCACATCATTCCACTAAATGCATAAATTCTCGCAGAAAGTAGAATTCTTGCAGAAAAGTTTGGGGTCGCTGGAAATTCATAGAAAAAGGAGAAGCTGTTTCAATGTGTTGTTTTAGAAAACAAAGAAGCACATGTTTATTAGGGCTTTATTTTTTTAAATTTTAACAAAATACCTCACATATTAACAAACGTTGTATCGCCTCTACAAGCGGGGATTTACTGCGCGGCTTATCGTTCGAACTTGGAGGAGGTTACATATCATTGATATGAAGAATTCTTTCTGGGAAATGGTTTTTTCCGAAAGATATAATTTTTTTTCTCAAAAAATATATGTCCCTAATGTACATCGAAATAGAAATAAATGTATAAAATGTCATATGAAATTTGACACTAACGTTACAACCCAGTTTAGTCAGCTGTGTATGGTTGTGATGGTAGATAATATTCAAAAGAACGCATTAGAAAAATAAATTATTAAAACAATATTGTAATTCTGCCATTCTAGTTTATGCCGACTATAGAGACCACAAAATGTAAAGTTTGTTTTTTTTTTATTTCTGACCTAAAAGCCAATCTAGACCACTAAAGCGGTGTACACACGATCAGTTTTGACTGTCGATTTTTCGGAAATATCGATAAGTGTCAAACTGTCCAGCAACCACAAAATATTTTGTGGTTGCCTGATGACTGACAAAAATGAACGGCCACTGTGGCAAGTAGCCTATTATTTGACCAAAACTGACAGTCACAACTGATCGTGTGTACCCCACTTAAGGCAAAACATTTTGTTTATAGTAATTCTGAGAGAATGGTGGAGGGTATAAAATGTTGGACCACGCAGAACTTAACGCCGTTATTACCTGTTTTTGTTTTTATATTGTCTTTCCATCAGCAGTTCAGATTTAGACATGGACTCCTTTCCATTAATAATTCCCGTGAATTACAACAAAAATCTTCGAAACTTTACTTTGTATTTTTATACCCTACACCACACAGTGGTAAGGGATATTATGTCTTTGTGCATTTGTATGTAACATACAAAAGGAAACGAAATAGACCCATAGTTCCTTTTGGGGATATACATATAATCACTTTCTGAGTCGATTTATGCATGTCTGTCCGTCTGTCCATGTATTTTTGTTCGCAACGTACAGGTCGCATTTTTTGTCCTATTCAGCTGAAAATTGGGGACTACATTTTTTTTAGACATAGGAAGAACGCTATTGCTTTTGGTGAAAATCGGTTCAGATTTGGATATAGCTCCCATATATATTTTCGCCCGATTTCACGTATTTGCTGCACCAAACACGCAATATACTTCCGATTTTGATGAAATTTTGAATGTGTGACTCAATTTGGTCTAGAAATAAGTGTGCCAAATTATATCGAAATCGGTTCAGATTTGGATATAGCTCCCATATATATTTTGGCCCGATTTGACGTATTTGCTGCACCAAACACGATATATACGCCCGATTTTGATGAAATTTAGAATGTTTGACGGAATTCGGTCTAGAAATAAGTGTACCAAATTATATCGAAATCGGTTTAGATTTGGATATAGCTCCCATATATATTTTGGCCCGATTTGACGTATTTGCTGCACCAAACACGATATATACGCCCGATTTTGATGAAATTTAGAATGTTTGACGGAATTCGGTCTAGAAATAAGTGTACCAAATTATATCGAAATCGGTTTAGATTTGTATGTAGTTCCCATATATATTTTCGGCCGATTTCGCGTATTTGCTGCTGATATTTGGAATGTGTGACTGAATTCTGTCTGGAAATAAATGTGCCAAATTATATCGAAATCAGATAAGTTTGGATATAGCTCCCATATATATTTTACATATTCACAGTGGTGTAGGGTATCATATAGTCGGCCCCGCCCGACTTTGATCCTTTCCTTACTGGTTTATTTTATAAAAACGTTAGAAATTAATACACTCTTTGGAATAAATGATAACTACATCATCAAATTGACTTGCTTGTAGGGATTTCTAAGCAACTACAACTGTAACCAACAGAGTGCATTTTTCACGACTCTAGTGGGGTACACACGATCAGTTTTGACTGTCAGTTTTGCTCAAATAATTGGTTACTTGCCAGTGTGGCCGTTCATTTTTGTCAGTCATCAGGCGACTCTAGTGGGGTACACACGATCAGTTTTGACTGTCAGTTTTGCTCAAATAATCGGGTGCTTGCCAGTGTGGCCGTTCATTTTTGTCAGTCATCAGGCGACTCTAGTGGGGTACACACGATCAGTTTTGACTATCAGTTTTGCTCAATTAATCGGTTGCTTGCCTGTGTGGCCGTTCATTTTTGTCAGTCATCAGGCGACTCTAGTGGGGTACACACGATCAGTTTTGATTGTCAGTTTTGCTCAAATAATCGGTTGCTTGCCAGTGTGGCCGTTCATTTTTGTCACAAAATATTTTGTGGTTGCTGGACAGTTTGACACTTATCGATATTTCCGAAAAATCGACAGTCAATACTGATCGTGTGTACCCCCCTTCTGTGTGGACTGCATCAAACTAGGGATAGGTAATGAAAAGCAATAATCGATTTTTCGACTTTTCGATTTTGGTCTAAAACTAAAAAATCGATTTTCGGTCTGGCGATTATTTCAATTGTCCTAAAACTCGACTTTTGACTTTTTGATAACCGCAAAGAAAACAGATGTTTTTGTAGCTATCAGAAAGCAGTAGAACAGCCAAAGTCAACTAAAATCAACTTACTTACTTATGGGTACTTTACATGATATGTTATTTTACATATGTGTTGTCACTTTGCGTATACATTTTGTATATAAAAGGTGACAACACATATGTAAAATACATATAGTGTAAAGTACCCATTAGCTGCCCCATTACAGAACATTTGTTCCATTGACCGAACTAAGAAAAGATCTCCAATTCTCTCTGTTTAGTGCTTCGCTTTCTGGAATACCGCGCCTTGTCATCTCTTCATCCACTTGTTTGCGCCATCTATTCTTTAGCCTGCCAATTCTGCGTGCCACACCGCAATGTGGCTGAATTTATACGCCTTTTTAGCGGGTTCATCATCGCTCATTCTTATTATATGGCCTAGCCAACGCAATCGCTGCATCTCGAACTAAAATCTATCAAGAAATAATCGATTATGCGATTGTCCCTCCCGTCAAAACTCGACTTCGATTTTTAGACTTTTGACTACAAAAGGTCGACTAATAGCACGGTTACACAACAGCTTTTTGCCGGGTTAACCCACTTCATGAGGATTTATTTGCTTAATCTGCTCAAATCTGACCAGATTTGCCATAGAAAAATTAAATCCTCTCATGGCTGGGTTTATTTTAAATCCGGCACAAATCCACCAAAAATACAGTGTTGTATTCGGTATTTGTGCAAAAAAATCCAACTCTACTCAAAAAGTACCATGATACAATGATACAAGGTAACCTCACGCTCGCAGCTCACAGAGTTGTATTCGCTTTGCCGTCCCTTCATTGACAAAATGATTTTGACAAACTTTGTATGTATATGTTAAAATATACATACATATGTCACTTATGTTTACATTTTCAATTTCAATTTAAATTTTTCCTATAATTTGGAGTCGATTATTAATGTTTGTTCGTCCGGCTGGAGTATAACTCTCGAACGGATCAGCCGATGTGGTGCACATTTTGGTCCTCATTATATTATATCTAAACTAGATGATTCATGTAAGTCCGTACAACCCCCAAAAAAGTTCAATATTTTTCGCTAATGTGGTGCGTACGGGTAAGTAAACAGTTTGGTCCATAATTTGCATATCGTAATATTTCTTGATATAGATGATAGATGGACTGTATCGGTCTCATCCCTTGGGTGTCTCCCACAGGAAATGTACGTCATGATATATTTTGCAGCATGCAGGATTTTTCGTGGGAAAGTACATACTTCCGCTTTGTCCGAAATTTGCACATCAAAAAAGTTCTTCCAAACGTGCAACAAATCAAAGAACAAAAATGTTAGAGGATCGATTTGATTTTGGATTTTTCCCAAAGGTATTCCTTGTGGTATTGTTTAGAGCGATATAATGTGTTTTTTTTGGACAAGCGAATGCTTCAAGAATTCCTACTGGTCGTCACAATAATTGAAAGGAGAGAGTGCGATTGGACCAACTTTTGCACAACGTAATATTTCTCTCAAATATGCGCCCTTGCTTCCTGACATGAGCCAAAGCTCAAAAAATCCTACAGTAACCAACTAAAATGGTTGTTTGACACAATAGCTATCGAGGGAAATGACTCCAAAAAATAGATCAAGTGCAAGTTGGACTAAGGCGTGTCGAAAAGTTTATAGCGCGTATTCGTAATCATAACTACAGCACTTGTTAATATATGTCTTATTTAGATTATATGTATTTTTGCATCATTGATGTTTAATAATAAAAAATTGGAAAGTTATTATGGCTACAACATTGTATTATTTTGTGCCGGGGGGAATTAACACATTCTGAGATATGGACCCGAAATGACACACTATTTTGGGCCACTCTTTCTCTCGCACTAAAGTTTTTCCGTTTTTAATACCTACGCCACAAACGCATAAAATGTTATTTATTATTTTTTTATTAGGACATTTTTCAGCCTTTATTATTTTGTGTACAGCCGTAGAAGAGATTCTAATGAAAAAGCAGAAGACTAGGGCTGACTTCCGTATCGTCAGATGCTATGTTGTTTTTAAACTTCGTCACCATATTTCAATAAATGCATCAGAAATATAAATGATACATGTTTGGTTTTTAACTTCGTTAATAATGCGCAATTGCGACGTTCTGATCTACATAGCTTCGCATTTGTTAAGTATCACGGCATTATGAAACACAATACTTCAGACATTTGCAGTCATTTGCCAAGCATCTGACGTTACAAAATTCAGCCTACATATATTACAAATAATGGATAATAGTTTGGTGGCAACAGCAGAAAAGTGGCTCTTAACCAATTCAACGTTGTTCTCATTGAGATCTTGAGAGGGAAGACCTTGATGCGCAGATCACAGACAAGCTTGCTTATTGTTTTTTTATTAAGGCGAGACAAATAGGTATTAGCCATCTTGGGTTGACTGAAGTTGCATTCCTTCGATAACAAAACGATTCCCATATGACAAAACGACCAACAAAGCCACCATGAGCCAAATTCAACAAGTTCCGCTTGTCAAAACTTGTGTTTCAAAGATGATGCTACATCGCTTGGCTAATTTAAATAATTATTAATTGAAATTTATTTGTTCCAAAAATTATATATGTACTAGATAAAATGTAAACAAACAATATTTTGTTATTGTTGTCATTGCCATACAATAACAACTTTCATATTGTTTGGAATGCAGGGTTGTATTTGGCAGCTCAAGGACGGTTTTTTCAAATGAGATTACCTTCTTATTCTGCCATGAAAAAGTACCAAAATTTGCAACTGTTTTTGCAACAGAGTTTGTCGTGTTTTACACGTTTACGATTGGTCGCATGAGATTTTATGGAGTTAATAAATCTGAAGTTATTTGGAAATCATAAAATTATTTATTTTTTTCATTAGACACTTTTGTAACAAAAAGTGCGATTGATACCATGATACAAAAATGTATCCCTGTGTGTAAAGCTGGGTACACATTGTCAGTTTTGAATGACAGCTTTGTTGTTGCTTGCTAGTGTGGCCGTTCATTTTTGTCATTCATCATGCAACCACAAAATGTTTTGTGGTTGCTGGACGGTTTGACAGTTATCGATAATTGCGAAATATCGACATTCAAAACTGACAATGTGTACTGCACTTAAAATATACCAATATGAGCAAAGAGGGGACGATATCTCATACGAAAAATTGTAAAAATGTAACATACGACTTTATTAGTTATTTTGTATGTATGTATACGTAAACAAACATCAGCTGACAGTTTATATCCTCGAAAAGCTAAGTGTAACCAGCAAAGATTAACCCACTGGATCTATTAAACCCAGTGGGTTAATCTTCAATAGTGTAACCGGGGTATAATCGATTAATCGAATGTCGACATACATATCCCTACATCAAACATGCATTAAAATCCACATTGCACAGTGGTCCCACTTGTATGGAAAAGAGTGCCAAAAATAGTTCTAATCGAGCTACCGCCTCCAAATTTTAAACGTAGGTTTATAACAAACCAATAAAATAGAAAACCATTTTTAGTGATAGAAAGGTACCGCCCGATTTGTGGTATTTTGACGATTTTGGCCAAATTAACCAACCGATTTGGATGTTATTTTGCATTTAAAGTTCTGAGTGGATAAACTACCTCCTTGCAAAAAATATTCAACATAGGTCCACGTTTAGGTATAGCCGCTATATAAATGTACCCTCAGATTTTCGGTATTTTGACAATTTTAGCAAAATTTTCCAACTGATTTGGCTGTAATTTGGTTCTGAGTGAACCAAATACGTCCATGCAAAAAATGGTCAATATCGGTCTACGTTTAGGTATAGCCCCCATATAAACGTACCTCCCGATTTTCGAAGTTTTGACGATTTTACCCACATTTTCCAACCGATTTTGCTGTAATTTTGGATTTTAAGTTCTGAGTGAGCAAAATACCTCCTTGCCAAAAATGTTCAGTATAGGCCCAAGTTTAGGTATAGCTCCCATATAAACGTACCTCCCGATTTTCGGAATTTTGACGATTTTACGGGCGTGGTATAAGGGGAATAACTTAGCGCGTGGCAGATGGGGGCAGCTGGACTTTTTTTAATCGTAAACCAGAGACTTTCCTCTGCATTTAAAAAACAAAATTCCAAGACTCATAAATGCTCACAACATTAGTAAAACTCAACATAAATTAATAGTAATTATATTAAAAATAACAGAAAAAGTCATTTATTAAGAATTTATTTTTAATGAAGTTAGAAAACGAATTATGAATTTGTTTTTTTGTAAAAACATTGTCAATGCCATCACCTATAAGCTTTATTTTGAAAATTGCACATTTACCCCTCCAATTTTGTATACTTTCACTCATAACCTACTAATATTTTGCGGATGTATTTTTCGTTTTTAAGGCCTCACATACAAATCACAACTTCTTCTACTTAACTTGGCGTATAACCGCTGTAAATTTACAAAAATAAGGCTGGATGTTAAAAATTTGATATGTTTAGAGAATATTTATTTCAATCGCAATAAAATTTATCGCCATCAATTTTTCGATTTTTGTCCACGGGCAATGCACAGTGATTGCACACTTCCGAAATTGTTTTGCTGGGTGTGTTATCATTTTATTGGGCGCCATCTGTATTTGGTTTTAATATAAAACAAAGATATACAATATTACAAGATGGGACATTTCCATTGCTACTATACATCGGCAGATGGTACTGGTGGTCTAACATAATGTGAAGTTACAATATGGTGACATGAATTATGTTATATTTAACATAGTTCACATTGGTGTACGCTTTTGTTTCTGTTAATTGTATGTTATACATAAACGCCCTCTATGCTTGAATATGAAAATTTAAAAAATTTTGCATGATGTCCAATCTTTAAGATTGTATGTCTTTGTATAAAAGTGTATACATAGACTAATTAAATATAGCAAAGATATACAATATTACAAGATGGGACATTTCCATTGCTACTATACATCGGCAGATGGTACTGGTGGTCTAACATAATGTGAAGTTACAATATGGTGACATGAATTATGTTATATTTAACATAGTTCACATTGGTGTACGCTTTTGTTTCTGTTAATTGTATGTTATACATAAACGCCCTCTATGCTTGAATATGAAAATTTAAAAAATTTTGCATGATGTCCAATCTTTAAGATTGTATGTCTTTGAATATAGGCAACGGGAAGATGTTGTCAAAGACATACAATCTTAAAGATTGGACATCATGCAAAATTTTTTAAATTTTCATATTCAAGCATAGAGGGCGTTTATGTATAACATACAATTAACAGAAACAAAAGCGTACACCAATGTGAACTATGTTAAATATAACATAATTCATGTCACCATATTGTAACTTCACATTATGTTAGACCACCAGTACCATCTGCCGATGTATAGTAGCAATGGAAATGTCCCATCTTGTAATATTGTATATCTTTGATGTTGTTATCTTATTCCGCCAGATGCCACACCAGCATATTTTTTGCGGATGGTACATACTCAATGTGTTGAAATTGTTTATTTTTTCCGCACCATAGCCATAGACTCATAGACTAATGAATCATATAGACATATATTTGCTCTCAGCATTTATCTTCGAATTTTCGAAAATTGGTAGATGGCGTTAGTAGTTTTATTTATAGTTACTATATATCTTAAACTTTTTACTCTGATAAAAGACAACATGTGGATAATCTTTGGCCAGATCTACATCCTCATATAAATTAATTCAACAAAATATTAGCTGTGTTCCAGAACTAAAAAGTTTTTACAATTTTTACGACTTTTACACATTTTACTCGAAAAAGCGTTCCCGTACACAAAAAAGTTGTAAAATGTTCATTTCTCTTTAAACTAAAATGGCGCTGAATGACGCTCTCTTTAAAAGCTTTTTACATGACAAATTTGGGCGAGTAAAAAAATAGTAAAATGGTTGTCGGCGTGTGATTGGCTGATACGCCGACTTTGACATTTCTTCCAGTTTTTTGACGTATTTTCCATTTTTCCGTTCCCGAACTATTTCAAAAAACTTGTGTGTGAGAACAAATTTTTTGCAGTTCTCTCTTTTACGAGTTTTACCATTAAAAAGTACGGGAACGAAGCTATTGCAATTTACCCCAAAACATTGTGCAATTGAGATTGAAAAGATTAAGCACTTTCCGAAAGGGCGACACCTACAAAAAGAGAAGCACACTACAATCTCTTTGTCTATACGATTCATTAGTCTATGTCTATGTTTTTGCTCATTCTTAAGGTGAAATTCAATTTGCACACCAGCGTCATCCCATAGACTAATGAATCATATACAAAGATATACAATATTACAAGATGGGACATTTCCATTGCTACTATACATCGGCAGATGGTACTGGTGGTCTAACATAATGTGAAGTTACAATATGGTGACATGAATTATGTTATATTTAACATAGTTCACATTGGTGTACGCTTTTGTTTCTGTTAATTGTATGTTATACATAAACGCCCTCTATGCTTGAATATGAAAATTTAAAAAATTTTGCATGATGTCCAATCTTTAAGATTGTATGTCTTTGTCATATAGACATATATTTGCTCTCAGCATTTATCTTCGAATCAAAGACATACAAGCTCTGTTCCTTTACGTGCAAGAATCTTCAAGTTTTACAACTTTTCACTCGAAAAGCGTTCCTTTACTTCAGACACCATACAATTCATATGGAAGCAGATTACAACTTTTGCTACTTTTGCCGGTTTTACCACTTTCAAAAGTAAAGGAACATACCAACAATCTTAAAGATTGGACATCATGCAAAATTTTTTAAATTTTCATATTCAAGCATAGAGGGCGTTTATGTATAACATACAATTAACAGAAACAAAAGCGTACACCAATGTGAACTATGTTAAATATAACATAATTCATGTCACCATATTGTAACTTCACATTATGTTAGACCACCAGTACCATCTGCCGATGTATAGTAGCAATGGAAATGTCCCATCTTGTAATATTGTATATCTTTGTTCGAATTTTCGAAAATTGGTAGATGGCGTTAATAGTTTTATTTATAGTTACTATAGATTTTAAACTTTTTACTCTGACAAAAGACAACATGTGGATAATCTTTGGCCAGATCTACATCTTCATATAAACAAATGCAAAAAAAATATTGTAATTCACCCCAAAACATTGTGCAATTGATTGAAAGATTAGACACTTTGCATACGGGCGACACCTACAAAAAGAGAAGACACTATACAAAGATATACAATATTACAAGATGGGACATTTCCATTGCTACTATACATCGGCAGATGGTACTGGTGGTCTAACATAATGTGAAGTTACAATATGGTGACATGAATTATGTTATATTTAACATAGTTCACATTGGTGTACGCTTTTGTTTCTGTTAATTGTATGTTATACATAAACGCCCTCTATGCTTGAATATGAAAATTTAAAAAATTTTGCATGATGTCCAATCTTTAAGATTGTATGTCTTTGCACTATAATCTCTTTGTCTATACGATTTATTAGTCTATGGTCATCCTAATCTGAATTTTTTTTCGAACAATAAAGAAGAAGTTTTCCATTCCATTAAATAACACCATCTTGAGTTATAAATATATTTTTCAAAAATAGATGTCTCTGTAATGATGCAAGACTGATGTCACATAGATGTCACTGTTTGTCGTGAACTTAAAGTAGATTTATAGTAGTGCTATATATCATGGTAATAGTTAAACCATTCTTTTTTGATACATTCGTCGGTCTCATAGTGCGTTTAGATTTATAAATCCACTCGATTTCATCTGTCAATTCCATAGAGTGAACGTCAAATAAACCTTAGTAATATTCCTGTCCGTGTACTTGAAAATTTGTAATAATTATTACAAATGCTTCGAATTTTGACAGTTGTATAATGGAAAAGTTACTAAAAAAGTGTTTCAGCAACATTTAGTAAAAATTATCAAGTACAAGGACAAACCTAATAAATCCACTGAATGTATTTGACGTATACGCTATGGAATTGGAAGTTGAAATTAGAGCTGGCAAAAAATCTATGGCAATATCGATAATATCGATTATTTTTTTAAAAATTCAGTATCAGCTTTGTTCCTTTACGTTAAAGTATCTTAAAGTTTTACCATTTTTAACTCGGAAAGCGTTCCTTAACCGCAAAAAGTAGTAAAACTTGAAGCAAAACTTAGGAGAAAGCATGACAAAATGGCTTTCTCTTTTACTATTTTCTTCTCGACAAATTTCGTGGTGTAAAAAGTGGAAAATCTGTCAAACTGCTTATTTGACATTTATTTGACAAATAAGCCAAAGGAGAAAGAAAATAACGCGCACTGTCAAAGGAAAATAAAAAGAAATATAAGCTCTGTTCCAGAACTAAAAAGTTTTTACAATTTTTACCACTTTTACACATGTTGCGTTCCCGTACACAAAATTTATATGAAAATCGTTTACGACTTTTACAACTTTTACCACTTTACAAAGTACGGGAACAGGCCAATAAATAACAAAAATTAAGCCAGTGACATGAAAAACAGTGCAATTAATTTTTTTGTTGTTATTTATTAAGCAGCCGTGTTTGTTTTTTGACATTGCTGCCAGATCTACTATTTTTCCGTTCCTTTACTTTTGTGCAAAACTTGTTACGTGAAAGCAATTTCGACAGTTCTCTCTTTTGCTACTTTTTCTATTAGAAAAGTAATGTCAAGTTTACACTTGCGCTCCAAAATCCAGTGGATTTCACGAAATCCTGAAATACACCCCGGTGTTTACACTCATTTTTTTGTTGATTTCAAGTATATCACAATGATCAAGGTAGATGCATATGCGCAGCTGATATAACATGAATTTACAAAACAAGTTGTTGTAAAATGAATTAATCATTAAAAATATACGACAATATAGAACTTTACAACTTTTTTTTGGAAAATTATCGTAAAATTATCTATATATCGTATTAATTGTGTATAGTGCTAACAAATAAAAAAAATAATTTTATCGTTGAGACATCATAATAATAAATTTTGATAGATAAAAGTTGTGCTCAGAACCTGCACAATACTACAAGCATGTTCATTGGCATCTAATATGATAGCTGAACAATTTGCTATGAGGTTTTATTAAACCCATTTTAATTTTTAAATTTGTTTCAAGGATGCTTTTTCTCCTCATTGGAGTCTGTCTACTACCTTAAAATACGACTATGTACTTCGTACATAAAATGAAAGGTAATGACAGAATCTAATGAGTGACGTTTGAGAAAAGCCCGCCTCTCAGTATCTACGCTAGAGTTATTAAAACTAACACCAACGATAGGATCACGTCCTACTCGTCAAACCCTTTGTACAAAGGTAATACCGTTCCACGAACGTTAAATCAATAAAAATACAGTCCACTGCGATTAGAAAAAATACTTTCACAACGTGTTTTATTTTTCTCTAATTTTCTTTCCATATTGCTACGCAAACATTGGTCCTTCGAGCCGGATTTTACGATCGGTCTCTGCCTTTACAAGGAAAACCCAAAAAACCAACAAAAAGCAACGACTACGTCGCAGCAACAACAACAAAGGATCTACGATCAACCACATCAATTTATTTTCCAATAAATTGCGATTTTTACCATCACAACAAAGGTATGTACACATTTCATTACGTGAAAAAGTGACATACCAAAATTTACAAGTGTTGTGCATAATTAAAAGTAAAAAAACAAAACCGTTTGTCGTTTTACAATAAATATTTAACGTCCGTCCGCCACCTACGATATTGCCGTCGGTAAAATTCATTTAAAAAATACCAACAAAACTAAGTGTCAAATCGCCCACTATTTTCTCACATAATAGCAACAACAATCACAGTGATTTTTTATGTTTATTAATTTCCACATTTATTGGTGTTTTCGCACATTTCTTTTATATTTAATATAAATCCATATTGTTATTGTTGTGTTTTCCTTTTATTCTCTTCTTCGTGTTCGCCAAAAACACAAAAATCATCACAACAATAACAATTCTAATATAAAAGAATAAATGTCATTCACTGTCATTACTGCTGATTGTTTCCACCTTTAATTAATACGGGTGGCAGATTTGGCACTTATATACCATTTACACTACGATCGATTGTATTAGGGGTATTCCCGTGTACTAAAAATTAAAATTATTTTCGTAAAGATATTTTAGTGCTGTTTTCTCGTATTTTTTGAGTTGAATCCTTCGGATATTAACTAAAAATAAATTTTATTCGTGTTTTTGACACCGTGCCCCCTACCGTCGGTATTAGTGAAGTGGTTTTGCGAATTTTCAATTTTTTTAATATTTTTGGAAATTTGTTTTCGGCAAGTGCTATCTTCGATACATTGCCATAGTTTACGTGTATTATACGATACACTCTAAATATTTTGCGAAATTTAGAATACACTGAGAGAAAATTGGATTTAGTTTTACATTTTTCTTAAAATTTAAAGAATTTTTTGTGGTTTAATCACGTTAAACCTCAAATATATTGCCGTATCCACGATACATTATGGAAATAGTCTACGACTACTAATAAACTCAGTGTATTTTTCCAATAAAATAATTTTATTTTGAAGCATCACGTGTTTTAAAACTATTTTTTTTAATACTTTAGTGAAAATTTACTACCTTTGTTGGATTTTCGCCTACAATTTTTGACATCACGTGTCATTTCCAAAGTAATAAAATAATTTTCGTGCAATTTTATTGAATTTGTACAACTACGTGCATTATTTAGGAAATTCATTTAGTCTTCGACTAGATTTAATTTCTCAATACGACATTTCGTGTCACAAATTATCTTTGTTTTTGACTTTAATCGTGAATTTCATTCAAAATGCCCCTCACTCCTTTAGATTTATTCAACAGAGCTGCTGATGCTTTAGTCAAATTTGATGCCTACTTCAGTTCCCAACGGGACGATGAGCTCGATGTTTATATCTTAGAATTGCTAGGAGCTGAGGCGAGAACATTATGGGAAAAAGTTAAACTACAATCTGATATATGCCTCAATTATCTATATGAAGATAAAAATTCCAATAAGGACAACCTTGTAGCTGCCGACATCAAATTCGATGTCGCATACAAGTGTTTTATGAATGTTTTATCGTCCATTAATAGAAAGTTAGGTGTACTCCGGACCTCGTCTCAGTCACCTACTTTCACTTCTCCAAAATCTCATATAGATAAACCTACCGTACCACGTTCTGAAGATACAACGACCATTTCTGATGTTTCACATCGATTGACACCTTCAAATAACTCATCCTTCACATCCTGTGGAGATGTTAAAGCTGGTCACAGACTTAATTTACCCCCCTGTGACATTGAAGTGTTTAATGGCGATTTTCTCTCCTGGCCTACTTTCAGGGATTTATTTTCTGCCCTCTATATAAACAACAGCGGCATAAGTGATATAGAACGCTTATGTCATTTAAAGAAAAAGACCAGTGGTGATGCCCATGAAATAGTGGCTAAGTTTTCGCTTACCCACACAAATTTTAGTCTGGCGTGGAATGCTTTGCAACAAACTTACGACAATCCACGTATTTTGGTGAACCACCAACTAAAACGCCTCTTTGACCTACCAGTTTTAGAAGAGGAAACTAGTTTAGGGTTGAAGACTTTGCAAAGAGGCATAAACGGGTGTATTTCGTCCATGTCTAATTATGACGTGCCGACAGAAGACTGGGATCCAATTCTAGTTTTCCTTTGTCTTCAGAGATTACCTAAACACTGCGTTGTGCTATGGGAACAATGCATTAAAAACAAGTCTGCATTGTCCTCGTGGGCAGATTTGGATCAATTTCTCACGGAAAGAATCCAAACTCTGACCTGCTTACGTGATATTAGGGGCATAGACTACGTCGAACCTCTAAATCACAATAAAAGACTTTCCCATTCCACGAATGGTGGAAGCATTAAAACATCTGTGGCCACGCCACAAAGCACACCTCGTTCTTCACGGTATTCTCGCGCACCCTCGCCTAAATCATGTGCTCTTTGTTCACGACAAAGACATCATCTTAGGGTTTGTCAAAAATTCCTTAGATTTTCAGTTCCTGAAAGGATAAGTGCAGTTAAGAAACATTACTGTTGTCTTAACTGTTTGTCTCACGGACACAAGGCTTCACACTGTAATAGTGTACATAATTGTACTATATGCAACAAAAGGCATCACACCCTGTTACATAGGGAGGTCTCACCGCATCGTACGTCTCCGACGTCGCCTGATTCCAGGAGTTTAGTTGCTTTAAATTCCCCTTCTACCTCTACAGGTCATCCATCTGGGTCTAATTCTAGACAAGTATTCCATACCACTCAGAATAGGGAAATATTGTTAGGCACGGCTATGGTCCATATTGTGCACCAAGGTACTACGTACCCAGCCAGAGTTTTAATTGATCCTGCTTCTGAATCATCTTTCATTTCTGAAAATATGCAGAGTAGAATAGGTATTGCCACAAATGCAGTTAGAGCCTCAATTTTGGGTGTAAGTAGGTCAGTTTCTGCCACTTCTGGCAATGAATGTTCCATTCACATTGTGTCTCCTTTGGACGCTACGCATTCAATGGACACAACTGCTCTTGTCGTCCCGACCATTGCAGATAATCTGCCCTCCTGTTCCATCCCAACTGACACTCTACCACAATTGCCAAATCTACGTTTGGCGGACCCCGATCCATTCTCTTCCCATTCTGTTGACCTTCTTCTTGGTGCAGATCTTTATCCGATGATTCTGGCACAGGGTTCTCATACTAAGATATTAGGTTCGTTGATAGCGCAAAGTACAGTCTTCGGCTGGATCCTTACAGGTCCAATGCCATCCACCCATACTGGGCCTTCTATTTAGGGATTCTCCTTGAAATAGTTAGGATAGAAGACTGGGGACATTGAGTCTTTGGGCTCCAATTTATCCATACGGACGCTATTGACAGTCATGCACTTAACCTTCGGTGGTGTATGTGTTGACGGGTTAGTAAGCCATGCAGGGTTAGTTTTCCCACGGAAAACAGAGATTACATCGCCTACACTTCTCCACCACTTGCTACGCAAGTATTGGTTCTACGACCATCTACCTAAACTTTGGCCCTACGGCCGTCTATCTTATTGGTTTTAATGGGCACATCCCAAAATGTTCATTAGGCATTTGATTGAAATTTTGATTAATAAAAAGTCCTAAAATATTCCGTCACTGGATATTTTATTCAAGCTCCTCCGGGGCAAAAATATTTATCTATGTTCGAAAGAGGGTATCAATACTGATACTGAAAACGAAATTTAATCCCGACGGCACTCAATCATCCATATTCCCACTCCCACGGAGTTAATTAATAATAGACCATGTTTCGAGGCGTCTACGCGACCTCACTACTTTTTCGTGTTATTGAAAAAATATAGCTTTGATGACCGTGTTAGAGCCGCGAAGCATCGGGCTATATATATGTAAAACGACCAACGGTTAAGAGGTCCTTCTGACCTAAAAGTTTGTTTTATTGTTTAATTCTCGCTTCCTCTCCATTTTTCTTATGACTTGGAAAATTTCGAATGATGGTTGCGACGATGGTGTGAGGATGACGTCCCCATGCACGACAAGGAACAACAAGCTGATGAAGCCTACGGCAAAAAGGACAGCTGGTACTGTACCTCCTTCGGAGAATACAGTCCTATTTTTATACAAATTAATTTCGCCCTCGGCGACTCCTCGGAGTTCCTCCAGGAGAAACTTGTGGTCTCGCCACGTAAATCTGTAAGAGGTGGTCTTCAATCACCTTTTACAATCTTTACATGATGATCAAGGTCTCCACGAGGCATTGCACGATCGTGCCCCACGGGCACACGAATGTAAAGTACTTTTTTAAATAACTAACATTTAATTTTGCAACATAGCTGGATATTGCAAGGCCGGCGGAATGAACAATTTGCTATGAGGTTTTATTAAACCCATTTTAATTTTTAAATTTGTTTCAAGGATGCTTTTTCTCCTCATTGGAGTCTGTCTACTACCTTAAAATACGACTATGTACTTCGTACATAAAATGAAAGGTAATGACAGAATCTAATGAGTGACGTTTGAGAAAAGCCCGCCTCTCAGTATCTACGCTAGAGTTATTAAAACTAACACCAACGATAGGATCACGTCCTACTCGTCAAACCCTTTGTACAAAGGTAATACCGTTCCACGAACGTTAAATCAATAAAAATACAGTCCACTGCGATTAGAAAAAATACTTTCACATCGTGTTTTATTTTTCTCTAATTTTCTTTCCATATTGCTACGCAAACATAGCTGACACGTTGATTTTGACATTTATGCTGGAGTTTTTGCAATTTCCGTCATTTTTTCGTTCCCGTATTTTTTAAGAAATTTGTATGGGGAAGTAATTTTAGACATTTCGCTCTTTTTTCTAACATTACCATTAAAAAAGTACGAGAACGCAATGAAAAATAGCATTGTAACAAAGTGATCCAATATTTTTTTCACATTGTTTAAAAATTTTGATTCTAAAATTTTTTGTTGCAGTAATTGACCATCTACCTTGTTTATTGTGATACGTGAAAAGTGTTGCAACTTTTGGTACTTTTTCAGTCACAAACTGGGTTGTATATCATGTGTACTGTGATTTCGATGTTGATTTCGCTGAAATCACGAAATGAGATGATTTCATTTTTGTATGCGAAATCATGATAATTTTTGCTTGATTCCGCGCGAAATCACGAAACACCTTCGAAATCACGAAAAGACGCCGAATGTAAACCAAACATAAAGGAACAAAAATAACGATAGATAGTTTTGTCTATCGAGATAATCCCTGCGTTTACAAATGACAGGACAGTTGACTTCATGTATTGATTGTCGAAATCCCACAACTTGCCTGTGTGACGTAGGCGCCCAGACAACAGAAAAACCAGTTGTAAAATTATGAATGAGAGTCATCGATTTCTTTTTGTTTTTCGTTCACATATTTTATTTTTGTTCATGTTCTTTTGTTTTCAACACATTTCAATTATTGTTACCAAAATGTCAAAAATTTGTTAACCTGACTGTCCTTGAATAAATGACGGACGGCTGGAAGACAGCCGATAAATGTATGTATGTGTTTGTAAATCAGAGCTGTATTTGAAGAGAAACTGTCTTGTGCATGGAGCAAGAAAGAAGGTGATGCGATTAAAATTTATTCCGGAGCAAAGTCGGTCAAAAAATTACACCTGTGAGTAAGTACCCAGCAAAAATTTTTGGAAGTTGTGCATGTGGAGTTATGATTTCACTACATCCTTCGATGCAGTCCACACGGAGTTATGAAAAATTGACTCCGTTGGATACAATGTATAAGCAGTTGCTTTAGAGATCCCTACAAAAACAGTTGGTTGATCCCTACCCGCCGTTGACAAAATCATTTTTTCCAAAAATAAAAAAGAGTGTATACATTTCTAAGATTTTCTTATAAAAAAGAAATAAAAACTTAAGTTGCGAACTTTTTGCGGTAACTCACTAGACGGAAATTTTTAATGGAGTGGAGTTGAAGTCCATGTCGAAAACTGAACTAGTGATGGGAAGGCAACATAAAAAACCTTTAGGATGATTGAAGCAAAATCAGATGCGCTTGGATTAAATGGAGAACGGTTGAAGTAAGCTCAAATGTGATTGGATTTAATGGAAACTTTTTTAATTTGTGTTTTATAATAATGTTATTTGTATTCTTGTTTTACACAAATAATAAATGCATTTTATTTATTCTGGGATATTTCGCAATGGCTTGCATTTTTATTGCACCATTAGACTGATTAAAATGCAATCCGAAAAATGCCTTTAAATTCAATCCAAAGAACTACATCAAAAGCTGTGATTTGGATCGAAAATGGAGTACATCCTAGCTGTGTGCTGTGGAAGCAAAATGGAGTGAAAACCAAATTGTGTCTTCGTTCATTAGATCGACGAACGAATGGATAAAAACTTTTTACAAAAACAGGCTGTTAATTCCATAAATCCGCATAACTAGGCGTTTACACAATACAGTCTGTCTGCAAATACAACTCTGATTTACTAACACATATATACGTTTGTCGGCTGTCTCCCAGCCGGCCATCATTATTTCACAGACAGTAGGAAAGACATATTTTTTGGCATTTTTGTACAAATAAATGAGATAATAATTGAAATGTGTTGAAAACAAAAGAACATGAACAAAAACAAAACATGTGAACGGAAAATAAAAAGAAATCGACGATTTTCATTCGTAATTTTACAATTGTTTTTGCAGTTGTCCTGGGACTGGATTCTTGTTCTATGAAAATTTGAAATGAAAAATATTTCCTTTATAATTTTTTCCATTTGACAGTTTTTTCCTTTATAAAAGTTTTCACTTCACATTTTCAAAGACACAGAATTGAGCCCCAGTACTGCCATGTGTAAACGCACGGTTAAATAGGTTAATAGCATGTTTGTCCCAATTTAGTCCCAATTTACATTAGGCGAGTTTACTTG
Source organism: Musca autumnalis (assembly GCF_047663935.1). Taxonomy (NCBI): domain Eukaryota; kingdom Metazoa; phylum Arthropoda; class Insecta; order Diptera; family Muscidae; genus Musca; species Musca autumnalis. The sequence goes on along the minus strand of NW_027411644.1, from coordinate 119,102,935 downwards.
CGGCAATTGTCAGTTTGTAGGTGAGAGAGTGTGCTGAGAGGCAAAGGGTTACCATACGCCTCACCTCTCTCTCCTACAAAATGACAATTGCCGCAAGTAAACTCGCCCAATGTAAATTGGGACTTACATTAGGCGAGTTTACTTGCGGCAATTGTCAGTTTGTAGGTGAGAGAGGGTGCTGAGAGGCAAAGGGTTACCATATGCCTCACCTCTCTCTCCTACAACATGACAATTGCCGCAAGTAAACTCGCCCAATGTAAATTGGGACTTTATATTTGCTCTGTTCCTTTACGTGCCTGAGGTTACCATTTCTTACCATTTTTAACCTGTAAAGTGTTCCCTTATTTTTAATAGCATATAATTTATATGATAGCAGTTTACCACTTTTGCCATTTTCTGCCACTGTTACCATTTTTAAAAGTAAAGGAACAGACCATTTATTGGTCTGTTCCAGTATTGCAAGAATCTACTAATTTTTACTATTTTTTGCGATAACTTATAGGAAAAAACGTTATCGTGAAAAATTAGTAGCTACTTGCAGTTTGTGGAGCAGAGCATTAAACTTTTGGCCGGGTTAACCTTCTTTATGAGGATTTATTTGACGTATACACCATGTAATTGACATATTAAACTCAGTGTGTTTGTTAAATCCGGTTATATATAAACGTACTATTATAGTACGTTTATATATAATGTCAATTTCAAATGTCAATTCCATAGCTTATATTTCAAATAAATCCTCATAATATAAACATGGACAAATAGTACGGTTACACTAGAGTTTTTTGCCGGGTTAACACACTTCGAGAGGATTTATTTCACGTTTGCGCTATGGAATTGACATTTGAAATCCAATTCCATTGGGTTATATCCCGGTTACACTATTGAAGGTTAACCCACTGGGTTTAATAGATCCAGTGGGTTAATCTTTGCTGGTTACACTTACCTTTTCGAGGTTATAAACTGTCAGGTGATTTTTGTTTACGTAGGAACAAAATGCATAAATAGTGAGCAAAGAAAACATTTACCGAAAATGTAATAAAGTCGTGTTTTAAGTTGAAAGCACATAAAACGTTTGAGTAAAGTTTTGCCTTGGACGTTGACAAAAAACAACAACTAATGATGGGAAGGCAACATAAAAAACATTATGATGAAAGAAAATCAGATGCGCTGGATTAAATCGAGAACGGAGGAAGTAAGCTCAAATGTGATTGAATTTAATGGAAACTTTTTTAATTTGTGTTTTATAATAAAGTTCTTTGTATTCTTGTTTTACACAAATAATAAATGCATTTTATTTATTCTGGGATATTTCGCAATGGCTTGCACTTTTATTGCATCTTTAGACTAATTAAAATGCAATCCGAAAAATGCCTTTAAATTCAATCCAAAGAACTACATCAAAAGCTGTGATTTGGATCGAAAATGGAGTGCATCGTAGCTGTGTGCTGTGGAAGCAAAATGGAGTGAAAACCAAATTGTGTCTTCGATCATGAAATCGACGAACGAATGGATAAAAACCTTTTACAAAAACAGGCTGTTAATTCCATAAATCCGCATAACTAGGCGTTTACACAAGACAGTCTGTCTGCAAATACAACTCTGATTTACTAACTCATATATACATTTGTCTCCCAGCCGTCCATCATTTTTTCACAGACAGTAGGTGTTTAGTCCGCACTATAGGGACTTGGGGGGAACAAGTGTTATCGAGGCTCCCCAGTGGAGCCAGTAAGCCCAATGCGTACGTTTGGCCGTCAATATAAATGTAAAGAAATAGAAAATAAAACACGATAGTTTTAGTAAATAGGTTGGCTCAATTGCCGGTGTTTATTTAATGGTAAACAATATTACCTTTTAATTAATGTACAACGATATGTACCAAGGCTTACGATAAAGCGCGGGTGTTGCTTGCGATTCAAGCGGTCGATCGATCTTCTTGTTTATTATATTTATGTTGATATTGACATCTGCATGGATGCTTGAAGAGGGCGGTTGTCAAGTGAATATTCGTTGAAATCTCTCATACTATTACAGGGGTGTAATAAATGGGAATGAGGAGATTTCAACGAATATGCCTATGCGATTCATAGGGCCAAATAAAACAATATGATCAATTCTAACTTAAACAGTAGGAAAGACATATTTTTGGCATTTTTGTACAAATAAATGAGATAATAATTGAAATGTGTTGAAAACAAAAGAACATGAACAAAAACAAAACATGTGAACGGAAAATAAAAAGAAATAGACTATTTTCATTCGTAATTTTACAATTTGTTTTGCAGTTGTCCTGTTCTGTACTGCCATGTGTAAACGCACGGTTAAATAGGTTAATAGCATGTTTATATTATTGGTCTGTTCCAGTATTGCAAGAATCTACTAATTTTTACTATTTTTTGCGATAACTTATAGGAAAAAACGTTATCGTAGAAAAAATTAGTAGCTATTTGCAGGTTGTGGAACAGAGCATTATGCTATGTTTACATTTACGAAATCCACTCGATTTCAACTGTCAATTCCATAGCTCAAACGTCAAATGAAATCTCATCTGGATTTCATTTGACGTTTAACCTATGGATTTGACAGTTGAAATCGAGTGGATTTCGTAAATGTAAACCAAGCATTAAACTTTTGGCCGGGTTAACCTTCTTTATGAGGATTTATTTGACGTATACACCATGGAATTGACATATTAAACCCAGTGGGGTTTTTAAATCCGGTTATATGTAAATCTACTATAATAGTACGTTTATATATAACCGGATTTAACAAACCCACTGGGTTTCAAATGTCAATTCCATAGCTTATATTTCAAATAAATCCTCATAAAGAAGGGTAACCCTGCAAAAATCTATAATATAAACATGGCCTAATAGTACGGTTACACTAGAGTTTTTTGCCGGGTTAACACACTTCGAGAGGATTTGTTTGACGTTTGCGCTATGGAATTGACATTTGAAATCCAATCCCACTGGGTTATACTCCGGTTACACTATTGAAGGTTAACCCGCTGGGTTTAATAGATCCAGTGGGTTAATCTTTGCTGGTTACACTTATAGTACGTTTATATATAACCGGATTTAACAAACCCGCTGGGTTTTAAATGTCAATTCCATTACATATACGTCAAACAAATCCTCATAAAGAAGGTTAACCCTGCAAAAGGCTATAATATAAACATGGCCTTACCTTTTCGAGGATATAAACTGTCAGGTGATGTTTGTTTACGTAGGAACAAAATGCATAAATAGTGAGCAAAGAAAACATTTACCGAAAATGTAATAAAGTCGTGTTTTACACTTGTACGATTTCTGGTATGAGATATCGTCCCCTCTTTGCTCATATCCGTATGTTCTACACGCAGGGATACATTTTTGTATCATGGTACTTTTTGTTAAAAAAGTGTCTAATCTCAGCAAAAAAATTTGGAAGTTGTGCAATTGGAGTTATGATTTCACAACATCTTTCGATGTAGTCCAACAGAGTTATGAAAAATGCACTCCGTTCGATACATTTTATAAGCAGTTGCTGTAGAGATCCCTACAGAAAAAACAGGCCTGGGTACATTAGCTGCCTCGCCTGGCAATTTTACCTTTGCTTTTGCTTCAAAACAAAAAAAAAACTTGAAAAAACACACAAGAGTTTGGACGTGTTTCATTCGCACACATTCTTCTTTCGACATACTGAAACTGACTGTAACACTCTTTCTTGTGTTCAGAAAAAAAGACTGCGACTGTAGGGCTCAAAAAACTGGCTTGCTAGGCTAGGGATCTTTAAGCGATTGCTTCCAAAATGTATCGAGCGCTGTGAATTTTCATAACTCCGCGTGGACTGCATCGAAGGATTATTGAAATCATAACTCTACATTGCACTACTTCCAAACTTTTTTGCTGGGATGTATTTTTTGTACGTATACATAAACAAAAATCAGCCGACTGCCTTTTAAATGCTCCAAAGGCATATCTAAATGCCTTGACATTTGTACTGGATAAATTAATTGTTTGCAATGTTTTCGTTCTGCTCTTTTTTGAAAAAATTGTATGGGAAAGCAGTTTTTGACACCATCAAAAAAAGTATGTTAAATCCGATTATATATAAACGTACTATTATGATTGGTTTACATTTACGAAATCCACTCGATTTCAACTGTCAAATCCATAGGTTAAACGTTAAATAAAATCCAATGGATTTCAGATGAGATTTAATTTGACGTTTGAGCTATGGAATTGACAGTTGAAATCGAGTGGATTTCGTAGATGTAAACTTAGCATTAGACTAGCCATAAATCCTCGACTGCATTTAATAAATCCAGTACAAATCTCATTGCATTTAGATATACATTTTCGAGGATTTTAATGGCAGTAAGTCCGTGTTTAGACACACGGGAAAGTAAATTCAGTTTTTAGGCAATAGGGGGTAGGAAAGAGTATTGAGGAGCTCTTTCCTCTCCGCTCTCTCCCAAAAACTCAATTTACTTTCCCGAGAAATTTGTGTGTCTAAACACAGACTAAGCTGATTTTTGTTCATAGCACAATTACCAAGGTAGATGCATCAGCCCATCTGATCGAATTTTTACATTTACGAAATCCACTCGATTTCATCTGTCAATTCCTTTGTGTATACGTCATATGAAAATTCATCTGAAATCGATTGGATTTCATTTGACGTTTGAGCAATGGTATTGACAGTTCAAAATCGAGTGGATTTCGTAAATGTAAACATAGTATAATGCTAACTAATAGCCCGTTTCCACGGTACGTCGTTCGTTCTCTATTCGTTGTTCGACCCATAACTACGAATAAATTACTTATTTCCCCACACAAAACTCTATGAACGAACGACGATTTTCTACGTTGTTCGACTAGAAATACTCTCTGAACGACGAATAAGTATGTCCCATCCCTAACAAATGAGAGAATTTATCAAAAAAATTAATTATGACATGTCTAAATTCAAAATTGATAAATTTGTTGAAAACACAAAAATACAAAATTGAAAAATTTGTTGAAAACACAAACATTTTTAGTAAAAAGATGAATGAAAAATGATGAACTAACAGCCTGTTTCTGTATGTCGAAACGAAAATGTGTGCGAATGAAAAACTCCCAAACTCTTGTGTGTTTTTCAAATTTGTTTTTAGTTTTGAAGCAAAAGTAAAGGTAAAAAATATTTCGAAAGCTAAAGTTTGGGCGTGTTTCATTCGCACACATTTTCGTTTGTCGAAGGTCACACTAGAGGGGTTTCATTGGTACTTTTAGGGATTCTTAAATCGAGTTCCCCACTACAGTAACTTCCATGGCCCAATTATAAAGGTCCTCTCTCAAAAACAATTGATTTGAGCTGTCAAAATTCATATTTGTCATTTGAATTCGCTGTGAGGTAGAAAAATGTCAAACTGTAGAGGAACAGGTAGATGTATATCGAAAAAAGAAAACAAATCTACTGTATGTTGTACACGTAAAATGTCAAAAATTTGTTGTGTTTCGTATTAGAATTTAATTGACAATAACATATTTTGGCAGTTAAAGATCGATCAGCTGGTATTTTCTGATACGCCAAACAAAAATAACTGTGTCAACAACTTTTTCTCGGAAAATGTTATGTATGCATCTACCTTAATTGACAATAAAGAAATTCGCCTCAAAAATATTCCGTGTCGGCGAAAACAAATTTTTCGCCTTTGTTTATGAATTTTGACGTTTCAAATCTTTGTTTTTGTTTGAATTCGCTTGAGAGAGGACCTGTATAATTGGGCCATGAGTAACTTCATGATTTTACTCTAGTATGGAAATCGACCTAGGAACCCTGCATTTCATGAAATTATTTCAATGAAACCATCTAGTGTGACCAAGGACTTTCGACATAAAGAAACAGGCTGTAAGTCGAAGGTGACACTAGAGTGGTTTCATTGAAACTTTTAGGGATTCTTAAATCGTGTTCCCCACAACAGCAACTTCGTGATTTCACTCTAGTATGGACATCGACCTAGGAACCCTGGATTTCATGAAATTGTTTCAATGAAACCATCTAATGTGACCAAGGACTAAGCATTTTATACAGATGCAGAAGGAAGATGGTTGTGTTTCCTTCTTAATTCCACACACATTTCTTGTCCATTAGTTCAAAATCGCGTAAAAAATCAGAAACCAAAAAGAAATAAATAACTGAAAGTCTGTATACACAAATATTAGCTCTGTTCATGATGAAATAATAATGTGGCGTAAAACGTCCAGCTGATTGGTTTCAATCTGTCAAATGTTTTGTTATTGTGAATAAATTGTATGAAAACGTAAACAAACATTTTGACATATTGAAGAATTTTCCGCCAAAAATGAGTTGTTTTTGTTCTACTTACGTGACCTGTTAAATAGATCTTGGCTCTGTTCCAGAACTAAAAAGTTTTTACAATTTTTACCACTTTTACACATTTTGCGTTCCCGTACACAAAATTTATATGAAAATCGTTTACGACTTTTACAACTTTTACCACTTTATAAAGTACGGGAACAGGCCAATTGTTTTGACATGTCCCTCTCTCTTTAATTTTGAAAATAGAAACATATAAAAATATATTGAAAATACAAAATTATTCAGAATTTATGGAAAAAATGAATGAAATCTATGTAGTTAAGTATAGAAGATACATTTGAAGGAAAGCCTATTGCTTTTCCTATTCATTTAATGTATATTTTACGTGTTTTCGGTTAAAATTTTCGTGAAAACAAGGAAACAAAAATGAAGGAAATTTTGTTTATGTTTCTGTTAATTACGAATGGTGTCGTGGAAACGGGTTAATTCGTGTATGTCGTTCGACAGGCGAACAACGTAATTGAAACGCTCGTGTGAACATGACATAAAGAGCAAATAAAGAATTATTTTATTGCAGTTTGCCCATCTAAAATAAATAAACGAATTATTTTATCGTTTACACATGACAGGACAGTTGACTTCATGTATTGGTTGTCAAAATCCCAAAACTTGCCTTTATGACGTAGGCGTCCAGACAACTGCAAAAACAGTTGTAAAATTATGAATGAAAATCGTCGATTTCTTTTTGTTTTCCATTCACATATTTTGTTTTGTTCATGTTCTTTTGTTTTCAACACATTTCAATTATTATCTCACACATTTTTACAAAAAATGTCAAAATTTTGTTAACCCGGCTGTCTGTGAAAGAATGATGGACAGCTGGGAGACAAACGACAAATGTATGTATGTGTTAGTAAATCAGAGTTGTATTTGAAGAAAAACTGTCTAGTGTAAACGCCTAGTTAGACATCGTAAACATTATGCTAAGTTCACATTTACGAAATCCACTCGATTTCAACTGTAAATTCCATAGCTCAAAGGTTAAATGAAATCTCATCTGGATTTCATTTGACGTTTAACCCATGGTACAATAAAGTAGAGGTAGGCCAGGTATGAAAATCACTGAGAAATGCCACCCTGCAGCCATGGCTTAAAACGTCAAATGACATGGTACAATAATAATGGTAGATGTACCTGCATAGCTATCCCGTATTACAAAAACATATGGAACTTAAAGCTTCACTTTTTATATGTTAAAAGTGCCATATAGTGTAAAAACATTTCTTTAGCTAGGCTCCAGAATATTCTTGTTCGAAAAGTGTTCCAAAAATAGCAAAAGTTCTTCCAAAACTTATGACAGTGAAAAAATGAAATTCACTTATTTTCTACTTGACGAGTTTGGCTAATCTGACATCGTGATTGCTGGTATCCGATTTGCAGATAAATGTCAGCAGAGTTTTTACAAAAATTGTAATTTTTACATTCCTATACTTTTGGAACAAATTTAAATTAATATCAATTTTTGATAAATGGTTCATTCGTAAGTTTTGCTAAACAAATCAACAATTTGATTTTGCCGCGCGAATACATATTTTTTGTCCTTGTTTTCAATTTTAAAATATAGTGTTACAGCAGAAGTTTTTTGTTGGAACAATTCAGCGATACATCTACCTTTATGATTGCATAATGTCAAAAACATTACAAAATGTCAACCTTGCTTTTGACAGATTAGGCCATAAAAAGAAAAAAATTGTAATCAGCTGTTAGCTGTGGCCTACCTTTACTTTATTCTACCATGGTTTAACCTATGGATTTGACAGTTGAAATCGAGTGGATTTCGTAAATGTAAACCAAGCATTAGCCTTGATTGATTAAAATCAACTTTATACATCGAAACAATTTAATTTTTCCGCCTTGTTTACAAATTTTTACATTTTAAATTATTTTTAGTGTAGCAATTCACCGATGCATCTACCTTGTTTCTTGTGTCAGCATGCAACTTTTTGTATTAGGTGTGTACGATAACTTTCCCAGCAAAAATTACTCAGTCAATTCCAGCAACCTCTCTCAGTGAATTTTACTCTCTCAAGCAAGAAAAATTGCAGAAAGTTATCGAACAACAATTTGTAAAAACTTGCAAGGAATCAACGGTTTTAAAAAGAAGAAGAAGAAAAGTTTTTGCATCAATTTGATGTTCTTAGCTCTGTTCCTTTACGTGCAAGAATCTTCAAGTTTTACCACTTTTTACTCGAAAAGCGTTCCTTTACTTCAGACACCATACAACCCATATGGGACCAGTTTACAACTTTTGCTACTTTTGCCGGTTTTACCATTTTCAAAAGTAAAGGAACAGACCACTTGTTTTCCATGTTTTTTTTTATATTTTTCAGCTTTTGATGTTTAATTTTATGATATTTCAATGTTTAATTTTGTTTTCGCCAAACAAGAATAATAAATAAAACAAAACAAATGTTTTCAAATCAGCTGATCAGACTTGCAAATTTTTGCGGGACAAATTTTCCCAGCAAAAATTTGCAAGTTCTCAGTCACAAAACTCTCCAAAAATCTCTCCAAACTCGCTCTCTTTTGCTGGATAATTTTGTTATCGAACAGCATTCAGCAATAATTTGTACGAATTTGTACAAATTATTGGGTTATCGTACACACCTATTTTCTAACAACATGTTGCAAAAAACAGAGTTGTATACGAGGATTTATGCCAGATTTAAAAGAAATCCACTCAATACGAGTATTTAATTTTGTATGTGAAATCTGGTAGATTTTGGCTGGATTTAGCAAATAAAACTTGACAATGTGCTAAATCCGGCTAATGAAGTCATATCTAAATGGGCTATAACACAACTAAAATATTGGTCTGACAAAACACAACTTTAGATGTCACAATACAAAATTTAGCATTACTGTACATGTATTTGTGCCGAAATTGTGCAACACTTCAAGACAAATTTTGATTGTCATTCCAAAATACAACAGTTCAGCCGACTTGCAAAATTTATTGGCAAGTAATACAAACATAATTTCTTCATAAAACATTTTAATATAATAAATAAAAATGTACGCTGGCCATCATGCTATACCTCAGCAGTTCTGGAGTAATGGACCAGCTCCTGGACAATTCTACAATTTCACCGGTGGCTACAATGGTCTAGCTACTGGTAATGCTAGCCAATGCAAGGAGTATACGGCACCAGGTCTTTTTGGAACACAGCACAGTTCGTAAGTATTCATGTTTGGGTTGGATAATCAATTAAAAGTCACAATTACGAGCTATGTGTGATTTCTATAAATATAGATCTCCCATTACTACCGGCACCTCGGTGGTAGGCATTAAATTCGATGGTGGCGTTATGATTGCTGCTGATAACTTGGTTTCATATGGCTCCCTGGCGCGCTACCAAGACGTTGAGCGTGTCTTCAAAGTTAATAGCAAAACTATTATGGGAGCTGGTGGAGACTTTGCAGACTTCCAAAGTTTAAAACGTAGTATTGACCAGAAAATCGTCGAAGACTTGTGCCATGGTGATGATCTCGAAATGAAACCAAAATCATTGTACAATTGGTTGACCCGCGTTTTCTATAATCGCCGCAGCCGTATTAATCCCTTGTGGTTGGAAATGGTAGTAGGTGGTATGGATAATGGTGAACCTTTCTTGGGTCATGTCGATTTACGTGGTCGCGCCTACGTAGACGATGTTGTTGCCACAGGTTTTGGCAAACATTTGGCATTACCTTTAGTTCGGGAACAATTAGTTGAAGGACAAAAGTTAACACAAGAACAAGCTTCCGATGTGGTAAGTTGAAGGAGATTGACGTGTTGGATTCTGTTTTTAATGGTCTTTCTCAATGTATATTTTGTAGCTCCGAAAATGTATGGAAGTATTGTACTACCGTGATTGCAGATCAATGCCTAAATATTCAGTGGTTGTTTGCACCAAGGATGGAAGTGTTGTCCAGGGTCCATTCAATGTTAACGAGAACTGGCAATTGGCCACTATGGTTAAGGGTTATTAGAAACATATTCGGAATAATATTTTGTATACATAAAATTTTGGAATGTGATTAAATATAATTTGAAAAATATTGATATTTGCTGTATTTTTTGTTGTAACATTGCGCATATCAAAAGCAACAAATCCAGGATTTTGCAATAATTCGTCTGTTCCTTTACTTTTAAATATGGTAACAGTGGCAAAAAATGGTAAAAGTGGTGAACTGTAGTGGGATTCTGTAACTCATTTTTGCTGTTACCGACAAAAATCGGTAAAATTAAATCTCAAAATTATGACTAAAAACATGAAGCAAAGTTGGCATCACTGTTTGTGTCGGTAGAGGCTACCGACTACTTTTTATTCATCGTTAACATACCGAAAAATTTCGTTAAATATCGAAATTATAAGCATTTTAATTTTACCGACAATTATCGATAACAGCAAAAATTAGTTACAGAATCCCACTACTGGGGCCTAATTCTCGCATACGTTATCGAGTTATTTCGATCGATATTTTCAGTATTTGGATTACGGCATCCGTTGTCGAATACACTTTCGAGTGGAATCTTGCGAGTTTTTGCCCGCCACACATTTGCTGTCGAAATGATTACTTTTGTGGCACAAAACGAACTTTAATGAAATATTTTGCAATAAAACTAATCAAAATCACATACTAATGACTTTTTCCAATAAAATGAGTAAAAAAATAGACAAAAGGTGACTTTTTCTTAAAAATTAAAAATATATTTTCCAATGCCAGAATTTGATTTTTATATTTTTACATAGTGGAATTTATTTCGGGTCACTATTACTTTTAATTTTTCACAATTTTCTATTATTTTATACAATTCTCATGCTTTCATTTCGTTTCAACGCGCACAACAACTTGTTTGTTTGTAATATTTTGTGTTTATCATATGTTTCGCCGTTCGATAACCGTATGTATCGATAACTTTTTTAAATAATTTCGATCGTATAAGGGAATCCAAAAATTTCGATCGTTCGTAATTTGTCTTCGAACAAAAACTCGTTCGATAACGGATGCGAGAATTAGGCCCCTGCTCTCAATAAATTGCGTGCTTTTTAATGTAAAGGAACGCTTTGCAGGTTAAAAATGGTAAGAAAAGGTAACCTCAGGTACGTAAAGGAACAGAGCAAATTACATTTTTGGATCCCTTACAAGATTTTAAAATGTAATATTTTGTGTCCAGTTGTTCTTTGTTATGTACAGAGAGCTTTCAACAAGTTGTTTCTGTACTTTGTAGTTGGATAGGACAACAACGACAACAATATTGACTGATCCTCGAGAATGGGGAGTGCAAAACAAAAGCAACAATAAAAATATTATTAAAAATTGTAGTGTCACGTTACCAGCATTTTATGGACGGACTAGGAGGTACTCTTCTTTTTAAATACCCTAATGAATCTTTACCCCAAGAAATTCGCAAAAAGTGGGAGTAGAGTGAACAAATGCTTGAGGCGTGAAGTGAGAGGTGAAGTGTGTCTCAGAACATACCCGTATAACCATTCTTTTCATAATCTTCAAATCTATTCAGGATGAACAAAATAGGCCAAGGGTCTTCGAGTGAAGTAGTCATTTTATGGCTACGCATCACTTTACCTAACTGCAGAGAATGCAAAGATGTATTCGCATATACAGGCGAACATCTAATTTGCATACAGCCCATGCAAAAAAATGCACCGTATATTTGGTAGAAGAAAGATAGATACTCCTGCTTTCTTAACGAAGTAGTCACCACAGTATTTAGAATTTATCTTTCTTTTCCGATTTTTTTTTTTTTTTTTGAATGAAAAACTAAAAATAAATGTCAGACCAATCGTATACATAAAATTCATTCATATGTCCTTTTACATTTTGTTTAGGATCACATACGAAACAACTTGAATATGATATTGAAGTTTAGATCTCAGTCAATACGTGATATAGATGTTGTTCTCTTCTCCTCTCTTGCCAATATACACTGTCCCACAATAACATCAAATTAGATATAATTTCTTTTTTTATTATTATTATTTTACATTAAATGTCCTGCGAAAATTAGGTTCCGACCTACATAATTCTTCTATAGTTGGACATTTTAATGGTAATACCAATGTACTATTCATTTAAAAAGGAGTTGAGAGTAATATATTATTTCCAATTGGTGTGTATGTGAGGACACTAGACGATTATTTCTAGCATACTGGTACGAACATAAAGGAATTACCAATTATTTTTTTTCTTTACTCAAATTTTTATTACATTATTTTCAACTAATAGCTAATTCTATATATGTATTCATTAAATACCTAATGGAGAAATTATCTTGTGTTTTGTTCATAGAAGTAAACAAGATTCTGGTATGCCAATTATTAAACGAGATCTTGTTTAGAACTTTGGCCAAATGTAATAAATCAGACAATTTCGAATTGTTTGGAAAAAATTGTAACACAAAAAGAACAGAAAAAATTGTAACTAAAAGAAAATGTCTTATATATGGATAATCCGAAATTGTTTTTTCATTCCAAAATCATAAAGGAATTGTTGTTGGTTATTTCTTTAATTATGCTGTAATACCACCCACCACCTTTGGATTTGGTATATGCTTTCTATTGTAGTTTAATTGAGCATAGTGCGTCTATCATAGATGTGGCGGCGTTGTTCTCGTACTTGTCTCTTCCATTTATCCTGTTGATGGCCCACCCGATTAAGAACATTGGCTCTTGAATTCAGTTCTTGATTAGCTGATGAAGGCATAGGAGGAGAAGCAGAAGTAGGATCATCCTAAACGAAAAAGAAAAGTGAAGATAAAAGTTATTTTTGATATTGAACAGTGATTTCTGAATCAACAATAAAAACAAAAGAAACATGTGTATGCGGAGTATTAAAGTCAGTGTTAATGCGATACAAATTAAAAAGGTAACACAAATAAAAGAAGAAAAACATGAAACCCATAATGTGGTTAATAAAAAGCGATTAAGATATAGCATACAGAAAGGGAAACTTAAAGATTGGAACCAAAAGAAAGAGTAACAAATTATATTTTCATGAACAAACAAAAAATGCAAACAAAAATCAGTCGGAATCTTTATTGTCGTCTACTAATAAGCTATATTTGACGTTAGAAAAACGTTGCATATGTACATCTTCGTTTGTGTGCTCCTGATAATTGGCCTTGACACGTTTATTCAGCAATGGATCCAGACACATCAGGAACAGCATATATATCACAAGTATGGAAATAATCCAAATAACAATGATGACGACTACCTGAAAAAATAGAAGAAAATACAAATATGTATATAGATATAATTAAAGTAAGAAGGACTTAAAGATGACCAATTAGAATATATGTATTTATAATATAGGTTAATTACTTGTATAATTTATTTACTATAAATTAAATACATAAATAAATTCTTGTATAAATTTAACATAATATTAATTCATACGAAATGAACTTAAACAGGATTTAATAACTTTTCCCACATGCCCGCTATAAGTATTTTTCGCTTATACCGGGCCGCCATTTTGCTTCTTCCTCGACAAGCCCGGTAAGGGCTACGATGAGAAAATCGTAAAATTGGACAGGACGGACTTGGTTGTGAGGTATAGAAGTCTATCTGGCCGGTAATTTCAGAACATAGAACTGATTCCCTTTTCTCACTACGTAAATCAGAGATCAGAATTGATGTTGGGGGCATTTCTGGTCATTGCAGCGTTAGATCATTGACAAGTAAGTGGGAGGACAACAACAACTTCAATTAACCCCTTTCTCTTTTCTACCTCTCTATTCTATCAACATTCCTCCTACCTCTTTCCTGTCCTTCCCACTTCCCTTTGCCATCCTAGCCTTTTCAACCTTTTCAGGATGAACACAAGGACCTCTGATCTCAGAATGAAGTGTCTGTCAAGAAGCAACGGCAACTGCACATCCTATAACCTAACCTACCCTCAGTCTTCACTTCCACAAGTGCTTCAACCTCACTCCTCTTGACTCTTATAAATACGGACAATGACAGCGATTCCCTCACTACAGTTTAAGGGGTTATCCCTAGTTGTGCAGACCAAAAAAAAATAGTTTTTCATATTTTTTTTTAAGAAACTACAAATTTTTTTAAAAAGTTCTTTCTTTCATCTGAAAGAGCACATCTTACACTACTTTTGGAATTTTTGTTGTTGAAAAATATTGCATAGCCTTGTGGTAAATGGCTATCTGCGAAACCCTTTTTCTGTAAAAGCGTTTTGCGGTGCCAACGATACCTCGAAAACGGATCATCGTATATTTTTGTAAGAACCTAAAATACTTGTCTTTAAGCGAAAAAGAATTTTAAAAAATCTATTTTTAAAAAAAATTTGGACTGTCAAAGTAAAAATTTCGATTTGAACGAAAAAAGAATAGCGTTTTTGTCAAAAAATCGGCCAACAAATTTAAAAAAAAATCTTTCTCGTTTAAGGACAAGCTTTTTATGTATTTAATAAGCTCACCAAACCGTATGAAGATCGGTCAATTCGTTTTCGAGCTATCATTGGCACCGACTTCAAAAATGTCGTTTCGAGAAACACGCGCTTAAAGTTTCTATGCTACATACAAATCACAATAAATTGTTGCCTTCCAGTGCTCATATCTCAGACGATTTTGTTATAAAATGAAAATTTTTGCGACATACTCTATACTACCCGCACTTCAAAATAAGCCAATAATTTTTTTTCTGTTTTTTGAAAGTGACCCCTTAAGCTCCTGTGAGACACAAGAACGGACTGTAGTTTTGGGCGACGACATAAATGGCAGCCTAAACAGAAAGATCAGGGATCTACTCAACCTCATCGAGGAGAAATTCTCCCTAATTTTTTAGTGGAGATAGGAATAGACGACATTTAGGGTAATAAGCTATTACTGCATAAACAGATAAAACTGGAGGGGGAAATTGGCAAGGGACGGTTGACATTCATAAATGCCAAAGCAAGTCAGGCAGTGATACCGAAGTTGACTCAGACCACAGTTTCACAGTTTGGACATAGAATCTTAAACCTGCACTGCTTTCAAGTTTGACTCATCCTCAGCAATTGCTCCAAGCAGAGACGATGGGTTTGAAGATAAACTCCACTGGACGGTCTGGCAATATACACAGATGGATGTAAGATAGAGAAAGGAGCTGGCGCTGGTGTCTACTGCGAAAATCCACTAACCTAAAACTCATAAAAGCTCAACGATAGCTGTAATATCTTCTAAGAAGAGATCCTTGCCGTCAAGAAATTTTATTTAGATGATTTGAGACCAGTCCCGTAGGACTCATGACTATATTTGTCGATACCCAGGCGGCCCTAAATGCTCTCAAATCATGGACGATAAACTCGCAAGCTATGCTTGAATGCAAAAAAATTGCTGGGTTAGAGAACATACTTATATAATGGGAAACTAGTTAGCATATGAACTAGCTCGGGGGCTCTAAGTCGATCGATTTACCAATTGATGAATCTGTTAGGCTACCTTTATGAGATCTAGCTTGTGATGGCTTATGGAATGCTTAGAATATCTAAAGCAATCTGACCTGCGACCCCCACAATGAACACACGACATTGTAAATTCTTGACAATTGTCGTCTCCAGTGTTCGAAAATAAACACTATGGTATCGTACCGTACCGTTCTGTACCGTACCAAGGTGGATAGGTACACTACGATAGTGTACCGCTCCGGAACACAAACACTAAAAAATATTTTAGTCATACTGTACCGGAACACAACGATAATCGTAGTGTACCGCATGCCGGAGCACTAAAAATCGTAGTGCTCCGACTGCGGAGGACTAAAAATCGTAGTGTTCCGACTGCGGAGCACTAAAAATTTTAGTGATCCGACTGCGGAGGACTAAAAATTTTAGTGTTCCGACTACCGGATCACTAAAAATCATAGTGCACCGCGTGTTGGAACACTAAAAAATAATAAAGGTATTATGTTTTCTTAGGAAAATTAAATATTTGGTTAAATTTGATCAAATAAAAATTAAGATAGACTGTTACATCCATGCATGTTTAAATTAGTTAAACACATTGCGAAATTTGGTCAAAATTATGAAAAAACAATATTTAGTTTTTGTGGAATGAAGCACAAAGATCGTCGTGCCGGAGCACTAAAAATCGTTTTGTACCACGTTTTGAAACTATAAGGTAATGAACCATACATTAATTTATTATGATTTCTGAGGAAATTAAATATTATATATATATTTTTAATAAATAAAAATTAAAAGAAAATGTGAAAAACATCTGATTTGGTTTTTGGACAATGGAGCACTAAAAATCGTAGTGTTCCGACTGTCGGATCACTAAAAATCGTAGTGCACACGTGTTGGAACACTAAAAAATAACAAAGGAATTATGTTTTCTTAGAAAAATGAAATATTTAATTACATTTGAGTAATAAAAATTAAGATAAAATGTTACATCCATGTATGTTTGATTTGGTTTTTGGACAATGGAGCACTAAAAATCGTAGTGTTCCGACTGTCGGAGAACTAAAAATCGTAGTGTTCCGACTGTCGGATCACTAAAAATCGTAGCGTACCACGAGCCGAAATGCTAATAATAATGTTAAGATAATCGTCTGTTTATTATGTGTTTATTAAATATTTTATGTTTTTAGAATAAATAATTATGTATTTATTTATTATTTAATAAATGATTTATTAAATTATTTTTTAATAAATAAAAATTTGAAGAAAATGTGTAAAACATCTGATTTGGTTTTTAGACAATGGAGCACCAAAAATCGTATTGTTCGACTGTGGAGCACTAAAAATCGTAGTGTTCCTACTGCCGGAACACTAAAAATTTTAGTGTTCCGACTGCCGGATAACTAAAAATCGTAGTGTACCACGTGCAATACAATAAGGTAATGTACCACACATGAGTTTATTATGATTCTTAAGGAAAATTTAATATTTTATGTTTTTTTTAATAAATACAAATTAAGAAATAAAAAACATCTGACTGGTTTTTGGACAATGGAGCAGTAAAAATTTTACTGTTCGACGTTTAGGTAACCATCTGTTTATTCTGATTTATGAGGAAAATTAAATATTTGATGGCTTTTGGGTCAAGTAAAAATTAATAAATACAAATTAAGATGAGCATGTTATATCCATGTACTTAAAATTAGTTACAAAATTTGAGAACGTTAGTAGAAAATATGACAAGATGTTTGCGGTACAAATTTTTATAAAACTCTATTTATTACATTTTTTATTACATATAATCTAAAATATTACACATTACTGTGGTTGCACATTTAGACGCTCAGTATATACGTATCAGAATAACAAATACTTAGTGTCATAAAGATGTACATATTCGTATAAAAATTGTATTCTTGATATTCATGAATTACTTAATTTTTTTAATGTGAACAGAAGAAATAATGAACGGAAAATATTTATAACAACACAATGTTTGCGGAAATTGTACCAGTAACTTTTTGTATCAAAAACAAAATTCCTCAGTGAATGCAGTTGAAGAAAGTATGTGGATTTTCCCAAGTAGACTTGTACGTTTGAAGACACTTATTAGTTTGGGGAAATTGTACCTGCTGATATTTGTACAACAAACAATATCACTCAATGAGAATGTGCTGATTTTCCGCAAGTAGGATTGTACATTTAAAGTCAACTTTATGATTTCGGGATAAATACAACCACACACTTATTATTTTGGGGAAATTGTACCTGTTGCCATTTGTACAAGAAACAATATTCATCAATTAATGATGATGATTTTCTTTTTTCTAATTTTCTACTAAAGCTCTCAACGTTTGTAACTAATTTAAAACACGTGCATTTTATTTATTAATTTTTATTTTTAATTTTTACTCGTCCCACAACCCATAAAATATTTAATTTTCCTCAGAAATTATAATTAACAGCGTTTCGATTTTTAGAGATCCGGCAGTCGGAACACTAAAAATTTTAGTGATCCGGCAGTCGGAACACTACGATTTTTAGTTATCCGGCAGTCTGAACACTACGATTTTTAGTGCTCCGCTGCCGAACACTACGATTTTTATTGATCCATTGTCCAAAAATGAAGTCAGGCGTTTTTCACGTGTTCTATGAAATTTTATTTTTTAATTTGTATTTATAAAAAAAAATATATATATAAAATATTTAATTTTCCTCACAAATCATAATAAACTCATGTATCCACAGTCAGAACACTACAATTTGTAGTGCGCCATTGTACAACAACCGAATCTATGTTTTTCATATTTTCTACTTAAGTTCCCAACGTTATTAATTAATATGTATACATACATGGATTTAAGAGGTGTATCTGAGTTTTTATGTCTTAATTTGTACTTATCTCAAAAATTATAAATATTTAATTTTCCTCGCAAATCCTAATAAACTCATGTGTGGTACATTACGCACGTGATACACTACGATTTTTAGTGCTCCACAGCCGAACATTACGATTTTTTATGCTCCATTGTCCAAAAATCAAATCAGATGTTTTACACATTTTCTTCTAATTTTTATTTATTAATATGTATTTATTTATCCTAAAAACATAAAATATTCAATCTTCCTCACAAATCATAATAAACTCATATGTGGTACATTACGTTATTGTTTTGCACGTGGTACACTACGATTTTTAGTTGTTCGGCAGTCGGAACACTACGATTTTTAGTGCTCCGGCAGTCGGAACACTACAATTTTTAGTGCTCCGTATTTGAACACAACGATTTTTAATGCTCTACAGTCGCACAGTACAACTTTAAGTGCTCCATTGTGCAAAAACCTGTCAGATGTTTTTTCATATTTTCTACTAATTTTTTTTCTTAATCTGCATTTAGTAAAAAAAAAATATTAAATTTTCCTCACGAATCGTAATAAACTCGTTTGTGGTACATTATCATTACGTTATTTTTTAGTGTTCCGACATGTGGTACACAACGATTTTTTAGTGCTCCGACTGCGGAACACTACGATTTTCAGTGCTCCGACTGCGGAGCACTACGATTTTTAGTGTTCCGACTGCGGAGCACTACGATTTTTAGTGTTCCGACTGCGGAACACTACGATTTTTAGTGTTCCGACTGCGGTACCCAACGTTTTTAGTGTACCAAAATGTGGTACACTACGTTTATCGTTGTGCTCCGGAACAGTATCACTAAAATATTTTTTAGTGTTTGTGTTCCGGAACACTAACGCTAAAAATATTTTAGTGATACTGTACTCGGAGTGGTACACTATGTTAGTGTACTGTTTATTTTCGAACTCTGGTCGTCTCTAACAAATCTGCAACAATATTTGCTTTGAAAGGATTATCTCTGATTTAGGTGCCAGAAGAAAATTATATATTGTTGGAATCAGTACAAAGAACATAATTTTCATAATATTCTGAAAAGGGTAGCTAAATCAGAGTAGTTCCCTTTGAAATTGGGAGAAAAACAGAAGTATTGCACATAAGGAACTAAAACTAACTAAAAAGTAACAGATATATATTTACCTACTGAATTTTGTGGGACATATTCGTAGCTCTTAAGGCCTGGGTACAAAAGCCGCTCGGCTTTCTTACTTAATTCATTTCTGGTCTTTTAGCAGAAATGAATTAAGCAAGAAAGCCGAGCGGTTTATGTACCTAGGCCTTAAGAGCTACGAATATGTCCCACAAAATTCAGTAGGTAAATATATGTACAAATTGTAATCTAAATATGGCATAAGACGAGCTGGCCAACTATGCCAACTATGGATCGAAATGAAATCACAGGTAGATCTCGTCACCCTGATCACAAATATATATAACATTTGTTGCGGAAGTCCATACTTTCCGAGATATGGGCCTTTGAAGTTCCAAAAATTCCTTTGTTAAAGACAAGCTGATAAGAGAAAAATTTTAAATGTAAAAAAAGTTGTTCCCGTGCCCTAGATTTGCACCTGTCCATAGGAGAAAGTTTTAAATCCACTACTTAAAAAATACAATTAAAAAAAAATTGAGCATAGTGCGTCAACTCAACTTGTTCCCTAAATATTTAAACATTTGGTGAATGCGCTACTAGCATAAAGATGATTTTTTTCAATAATATATGAATTACATAGTATAAAAAAGCTTACTTACTTTAATCAATGTGGTATTGCGAGCTTCATGTTTACACTTGCATTCGGGACAGATTTCCAGTTCATTTTCTCCCAATCGTGGAAGCAAAGCTCCATCACAAACACTAAAAATTAATAAAAGTGGGAGTATTTGAGTATTTGGATTAAAAGGGAACAGAAATTATGAATGTTGATAAATTTTATGTATGCATGTATGCGAACTTGTGTATGAACACAATAATAAAACAATAGGTGTGTATACACAGTAAATGTCGCTAATTATTTAGCGGATATTAGCAAGTGAAGCTAATAAAACAACAATAAATAAAAAATTGAACTTACCATTTTGTTGGAGCTGTTGTAGAGTTTGCTGGTGGAGCAATACCAGTGCTTAATACTTTCGGAAAAGGTGTAGCTGTTGTGGGTTTTTGGGGCTCAATTTTGTTGGTAGCATTGTTCGTGTCAGCCTTTTTGTAAAAAACAATGAAGTTCTGTAACAAAAGATCAATGTAAAAAATCTAACTTTTCCGACTTACCCAGGTCACGCCAATGAAAAAACATATCGCCAGAAGAAGTGTGAATAGAAATAAACGCTTGTACTCCATTAATTTGCGGAAAATGTTGTTTATTTTTTGTTATTAAACGAAATAGGTTTTGCCAGTGGAGAAATCATTCGCCAACATTAACATTCGACCACAATGAAATTTCAATAAATGACAGACGACAAAGAAGAAGTGCCAATAAAGATGAAGATAAAAGCAAAACTGAGACTGTTACGAATGAGAACTCAAAGCAAAATTTGTCAATAAAATCAAATCAGCTGATGTTAGGGTTTTATAAATCAATCTCCAATATATGCCCTCGACCTAATACGTTTCACACCAATACCAATTATATGTGTTTATGTCGTCATTTATTGGCTAATATGCTTTTTACGTTAGCACAAAAATGAGGTTTTTGAGCTGTTGCGTCATTTATTTGCTAAAACAGGCAAAATTTTTCGTCATTTACCATACAAAAATAAATGATAACTACGTCATTTATTCTAAACAACGCACGAAAACACCATACAATTATAAGCAACCTTGCTTTTTTGTCATATACTACCGAAAAATGCAATTGTTTTATGTTGTTGTATGATGAAGAAAAACAAAAATACTCAAACAATAACAAAAGTAAAAATAAATGGTTAAAAACTTGCAAAAATTATTGGCCTGTTCCCAAAAATATATATCCCTAATGTACATCGAAATAGAAATAAATATATTGAATGTCGTATGGAATTTGACACTAACGTTACAGCCCAATTCAGTCGGCTGTGTATTGCTGTTAACTTTTATTGTTCTACCATGATACCGGTGTAATTATGCTACAAACAACTTTTGACTCTGACTGTATACACAATTTTACGATGAATTTCGAAAGCATAAGTGCATAAGTATAAACAAGCTATAACATTACAAACAAATTTCTATTTTTAAGAGAGTGACAGAGGAGAGAGAGCACAGGCTACCGGACAAATTAGCTGTGTCTGGTTACCCTAAAATTTGTAACAATTTGTACCAATTGTTGCTGGAAGTCGTCTGTTAACACAAAAAACCAGCAAAAGAGAGCGATTCGAGAGAGACATTTTGACAGTTCTTTCACTGAGAGCTTGCAAATTCTTGCCGAACAAATTTCTTCTAGCAAGCACTTGCAAGCTCTTCTTCTTCCTGAAAACAATCAATCAGCCGTTTTTAGTTTTTTGTTGATTTATGTTTGTGAACATTAAAAACAATTTTATTGTGGAAATAACATAGTCTAATTGTATTGTTTTATGGAGAACAAATTTGTAAAGTGGAAAAATACTTTTTTGTTTCATTCTCTTTTTTATTTTTAATAAAATACAACGTGTTTGCTTCCTTTGTTGGCGGACAAATTGTTCTGTTTTGGCAAGTCAGCTGATTGCTTTCTGGTTTTTACTGGGAAGGTGTCTGTTTACTTTTTACATTTTTCTAGCAAAAGAGAATAAAAACCCCTTACTCTCTGAGAAAGTTCTTGCTGGACAATTCTTGCTGGGAAAGTAACCAGACAGACTTATTACTGCAGGTAAAAAATGGTAGAACTGATTTTTCGACTTTTGTTTGACGATTATTTCACAACGAAGAAAAAAGTGGACGAAAAACAGAAGTAAAAGTCGAACGCTGACAAAACTAAATTAAAAACTGTGAAATAAAAGACGAAAATTGATTTTTTTATGTTTCTTATTGACATTGCTACCAGTAGTGGGATTCTGTAACTCATTTTTGCTGTTACCAATAAAAATCGGTAAATTTAAATAGCAAAATTATGACTAAAAACATAAAGAAAAGTTGGCATCACTGTTTGTGTCGGTAGAAGTTAGCGACTACTTTTTATTCATCGTTAACTTACCGAAAAATTTCGTTATTTATCGAAATTATAAGCATTTTAATTTTACCGACGATTATCGATAACAGCAAAAATGAGTTACAGAATCCCACTACAGACCTACCATTTTTCCGTTCCTTTACTTTTCTGGTAAAAATGTTCATGATAGCCCGTTTTCACGGTACGTCGTTCGTTCTCTATTCGTTGTTCGACCCATAACTACGAATAAATTACTTATTTCCCCACACAACATTCTATGAACGTACGACGATTTTTCTACGTTGTTCGAGTAGAAATACATTCTGAACTACGAATAAAAAAAGTCCCATCCCTAACAACTGACACAATTTATCGAAAAAATTAATTGTGACATGTTTAAATTCAAAAACGAAAAATTTGTTGAAAACACAAAAATGTTTAGAAAAAAGATGTGTTCCAGAACGGCACTTATTAAGTGTTTACATTTTATTTACTCTTGTGCCAGACACTGAAAATAACACATGAAAATATTTTAACTTTTAGGAGAGGGCGGAGGTGAAAGAGCTCCCCTTCTCCCTTCTTACCCATAAGCTCAAAACATTTTCATGAAAATTTTCATAGTCTGGCACAAGACTTATTTTTATTGACGTTGCCGCCAAGCGCTTTTATTGTGTTTGCGATCGATTCTATTGATATCGATCGTCATTGTGATTTATCATGTTTTCTGTTTGTGATGTTGATAGTTATCGCAGTTTCCTCCATTCTCTCTCTTTGACAATATCTGATTAAGGCATTTGATATTTGCAATGCCATTATTCTTCGTATTTGTCTTTTTGCAGTCAAAGGAGAAGGTGAAAAAACTGCGGTAGGTATCAGCAATGATATTTGTTATTGTAATTTGTGTTAATGACTTTACATTTTTAGAAATAAACGCGATCTACTGTATAACATGTTTTATGCAGTAAATATAAACAAAATTGTTTAGCGTTCAACGCAAGCCATCCTTCTTTGACGTTTAATCCATAACAAATTCTTTATTTCGCAATTTGTTTGGGTTGTGACGCAAACATTTGTGGGCATTGCTGTGTGTGGAAAAATACAAAGTAAGCCAAATTTGAGGTTGGAAAGATGGCACCACCTGTTCGCCGGAGCCCACCAACACTGAGAAGCATAGCCAGTGCAGACACTATTACATCAGATCAGCCTGATCATGAAGCCCAAGTGGATGTAAGTAGTGAAGCCTATGGAAACACACAAGCAACGCCGAGAACGGAGACAAATAACCAAACTATGTCATCAGCCGTACATAGTGGAACAAAAAAGCCTGCATCTAACAATTGTGCCAGTGATAATAATGCCATCACAGAAACGCCAAAGGGGAACGTTTCAAGCCAAAAGAAGACGGTCTCCAAGTCAGGTAATGCCATGAAAGCTACAGAGCCAGGTACAAGTAGCCAACAGAGGGAAGTGGACAACATAGCTGATATAAAGAAGCAAATGGCCTACCTAAAACGACAACTTTTGGAAACAAAATCTCAACTAGCCGAGAGTCAACGCCAGTGCCAGCAGTTGGAGGTTATGTCCCAAAAGCCATCAAGAGAAACGGTAAGTGACCATAACCTAAATTCAGAAAACATGTCCGCCATTGATTTAGCAAACACAACAACAACAACGATGCCGCCAAATATTCAAGCAACACATACATCGACATCAACAGCCGCCATCATGACGCAACCGCCACCTGCTGCCGACGTCAACGTCGTACAAATGCCGACGCAACCTGCAACGAATAATTTCAACCAGGGTTTCGGAGTCGGAGTCGGAGTCTACGAGTCGGAGTCGAGCAATTTTGCTGGAGTCGGAGTCTGAGTCGAAAAAAATAACTCGACTCCGACTCCGGGCAAAATTTTTTCCACGTTATAGAAGTATAACATAAAATTTGGAACAAGAACATTTTTTTAAAAATAATTTTTTATTTTAAAAGAAATGTATAAGAAAACATATATGCAAACGGTATATTATACTAAGTTAAGGGACGATTCACCGGTTATTTATTATCCTCTGAAGTATAGTCTATTCATCCCTATTTTGTTGATCCAATTGATTCTTTACATTTTTGCAAACAAAAGTAATGCTCTATGACAATCGAATTAAGATTGGACATGTAACCTCTTTCGTCAGAAGTCTTACTTCCCTTCTCACAAAGGTCTATTGGTATTCTCATCCAGTGTTTTATGAGAAGTCATCCTTGTCTTCTATTAAAGACAGTGTGGTCTCTATGGGAAATCTTACTGAATAGAATTCAAGATCTAGGGGTGGAAAAATTCCTTTTCGGAATGAAAGCCCCAATTGAGAACACCAAAGGATCCCATAGCTGAAATTTCTGACATAATGAATTTTTTCATTGACCCCCATCCATCATTGAGAAAATAGCTTTATATCTCAGTTTGGAGACATTGTTTCATCATTTTTAGATGACATGTCATCTTTCTATATACTCGATGAGGGCTTTAGATGTAGACATTCAAATAAGCGGATCTATCGCCATGAACAGATATAGTTCATGTGTATCCGAGTTTTCTATCACATACGAAATTCAATGAAATATATAATCATAGTTTTCATGAGAAAGGATCGGGTAAAAGTGATAAAGAAGTGAACACATGGCAATATCGATTTCTTGTCCTAGTGGACCGACCCTACATAAAATTTTCCTAGCAACATTTTTGTAGAATATTTTCATGCACGAAATCTCATCGTGTGCTAATTTTTCAGTTCCCGAAAACTTCCATCTGCCTACGTGCTGGGTAGAATACACACTATATCTCAAATATTTCCACACCAATGTTCAAAATGTGTATAAATTTCAGAAAAAAGTAGAATGTATAAATATCATAGAATAGGTAGTCAAATTTTTAAGTCGATCGGAACAATATTGCCTTATTGTGAGCGTTGGATTGGAACAAATTATTTTATTTTGTTTGCAGCATAAACTGTGTTTTTCTCGAAATCGGCCACAAAAATATATGACAATTGGTTTATTCGTTTTCGAGCTAAAGTTGGCACCCCACAACGCTTTAATAAAAACGGGGTTTCGTAGACGGCCTCAAAACTTCGTAATATTTTTCTCTTTCAGATGAAGAAAACAAAACTGCCAAAAAGTTACGTAGTTTTCTCGGGAAAAAATCAACAAAAATTGAGCTGTTATTGAGCTTTACAACTGGGGGTCTCCTTTTGAGGCTAAGCACACTAAAATGTTGTCTTACATCCAGTTTGAAACTTGGTAATGAACTGCCTATAATTGTTTTGCATGTAGTCCTTATGATTTGTATTGCTCCTTCATTTTCACTTATTTTGAAAGCATAACGATATTCTGACGCGGAAGAATTCCGTCTAGAATATACTCGTGCAAAAAAGGATAACCGACAAAAACGTTCTAAATTTGCTATTTTTCAATGTAAGATTCGGCAGAAACAATATTGATATGTTCAAATGTATTCAAACGAATGTCTTTTATAATGAGTTGTAAGGAAAAACTAACACGTTAGCCTATATAGGCCAAAATATAGGAAAAAGTTAACAATTTGTCCAAATTTTATTCATTTTTAGTGGTATAGGATTTTACTCTCGGAGTCGAGCCGGAGTCGGAGTCGGAGTCGTGAAAAAAACTCGTCTGGAGTCGGAGTCGAGCCAAAAATACCTCGACTCCGAAACCCTGATTTCAACGCATTTTTACCGCCAGTAACAAATACAAATTTATCGCCATGTTCTACAAATAGTAACCTCAGCCAACAACAACATAGAAATTTGTATGGTACACAAAGTGGAGCCAGTGAGGTTATGGTTCATAGGAAAATTATTGATCTGCCTGAATCTGAAGGGTGAAGCAAAGGAAATTGTGAAAGCGTTACTTATTCATCCTGAAAATGTATGTGATGTAATTGATCAACTGAAATTTCGATTTGGAAGACCAGAGCAGCTTATACATTGCCAGTTGAAGCAAGCTAAAGAGTTGCCACATATTTCGGAGAACAATTTAACGAAATTAGTGCCATTTTCAACAAAAGTTAAAAATTTAGCAGTTTTCCTGAAATCAGTTGATGCACAACAACACATTGCTAACCCTACACTTCTGGAAGAGCTAGTGTCGAAGCTCCCCATGAGCAAAAAATTGGAATGGGCCAGGGTTGCCACCACTATTCAACCATATCCGACCATAATTAATTTCAGCGATTGGCTTTCTGAAATGGCAAATTTAATTTGCATAATTCAAGATGTTGACAACAAAGAACAGAAGCGCCGTGTTCTACTCCATTCTACATCACAGCAAATACAATGCATTTTCTGCAAAGGTCAACATAAAATATATGAATGTCGTCATTTTTTGAAACTCAACGTGCAAGATAGATGGAAACAAATTAAACAGATACGTGCCTGCTTTTCTTGTTTGAATATTGGACATATAACCAGAGATTGTCGTCGTAGTCGATTATGCCCTATAGAAGGTTGCCAACGTAGGCATAATAAACTGCTGCATGAGGGCGCCCCCTGTGTACCGGCTATTCAGCCGTCGAATCCTGAGCCAGAATCTCAACAAAATGTTCTCAGCTGTTCTTCTGAAGTTAATAAAAAGCTACTTTTTCGTGTATTGCCTGTCACACTATATGGAAACAATTGTCGTATGGATGTATATGCTCTTTTTGATGATGGATCATCTATAACCATGATGGACAAGGACATTGCTGAGAAAATAGGAGTTCGAGGAAAAAGTTGTTCATTAAATATTCAGTGGTTTGGAGGAAGGTCTGCCAGAGAACCTGTGACGTCATTCAATGTGAAGGTGAGTGGAGTGAACAAAAAGAGTTGCCACCTGATGAAAAATGTTTATGCAGTGTCAAATTTAAACCTTCCAATGCAAAGTTTGACGGAAAAGGAGATTGAAGCCGCATTTAAGAGCAACCGAAATCCGCCAGTGAAGCCATATTCAAACATTGTGCCAAAATTATTAATCGGTTTGGACAATGCCTTTTTAGGGTTGCCAACGTTCACCAATTTCAAAGATTTATCGGGACCTTTTGCCTGTAACACTGAATTAGGATGGGTGGTTTTTGGACCCTGTAAATCGATATCGCCATCTCAATCATCGGGTCTTTTCGTAAGTGTGGAAGAAGATCAAGATGTCCACAAAATGGTGGAAGATTATTTCAACATTGAAAGCATGGGTGTTCGAGCAGCCCCATTAATAGAATCGGATGACGATATAAGGGCAAAAGAAATTCTTCATGAATCGACGAAAAGAGTTGGAAATAGATTCCAGACCGGATTATTATGGAAAAATGAGAATGTGGAGTTGCCAGATAGTTACACAATGGCACTTAGGCGACTTGAAGGAGTTGAAAAGAAATTGAAAAGGGATTCAAATTTGTATGCTGCTTACACAGAAGTTATGAATGGATATATAGCCAAGGGATACATAAGAGAGGTCCCATCTGAAAATATCAACCTGATATCAAGCAGAAAATGGTACTTGCCACATTTTGGAGTTATTAACCCGAACAAAGAGAATAAAAAGCTGAGATTAGTTTTTGATGCAGCCGCCAAGGTAAATGGGACGTCATTAAATGACAACCTCTTAAAGGGTCCCCAATATATTTCATCATTGCCTTCAATACTTTATAATTTTCGGCGTGGAAATATTGCAGTGTGTGCTGATATTAGAGAAATGTTCCATCAAGTGATAATGCAGCCAAGTGATAGAATATCTCAAAGACTTTTATGGAGAAATTGTAACTCTGATATAGAACCTGTTGAATATGAGATGACAGTCATGACATTTGGAGCCGCCTGCTCACCGTGTTCAGCCATATATGTTATGAAGACTAATGCCAAGGAACATATTGACTGCCATCCCAGAGCAATAGAATCAATTTGTGAACATCACTATATGGATGATTTTGTTGATAGTTTTGATTCGGTGGATGAAGCTATAGAAATATCAAAGCAAGTTACAAAAATTCATAAAAATGGTGGATTTGAACTCAGAGGATTTATATCAAATTCAAGTGATGTTATGTTGGCACTTGATGATTTATCGTCGTCGAAAATTATTGCTCCCATGGAATCTGGAGAAAAGGTATTAGGTCTGTATTGGGACCCGGTGTCAGATACATTTATGTTTAACCTGAAATTTAGCAAAGTCGATCCTGATATTATTTCTGGACAGAAAATACCAACCAAACGTCAAGTATTAAGCATCATTATGTCAATGTTTGATCCTCTTGGATTTTTAAGCAACTTTATGGTTGGAGGAAAATTAATTTTACGTAACATTTGGAGAACTGATTGTGGATGGGATGAAGAGATTCCCAAGAACATCGATGTAACTTGGCAAAATTGGAGAAACAAGCTAATTAACATAAAAGAATTTCGCCTGAATCGATATTACTTCCCCCCTGGAAAGCCTAAAAAGTTGGAATTACATATTTTTGTTGATGCTAGTGAGGAAGCATTTGCAGCTGTAGCCTATTGGAGATTTGTTACTTCTGAGAATGAAATTGTAGTTAGTTTTATATGTTCTAAAACAAAATGTTCACCCTTGAAAGGGGTATCGATTCCCCGCTTGGAATTACAAGCCGCAGTATTAGGAACGAGAATAAAACATAATATACTTGCTGATCACAAATTGGTACCAGAAGATATAACCCTATGGAGTGATTCAAAGACTGTTTTGAAATGGATTTCAAGCAGTCATAGAAATTATAAGCCTTATGTCGCCCATAGAATAGCGGAAATATTGGAATCTACAAAAATTGATAATTGGAAATGGGTACCAACAAAAGATAACGTAGCCGATGATGCCACAAGATATTATAATCATATTGATTTTTCGATTTCGTCAAGATGGTTGAATGGACCATCGTTTCTAAAAAGTTCTGAAGAAGAGTTGCCAAATTATGGCCCGACTTGTCATCATCCTGATGAAGCCGATGAAGAAGAAATGCGACCTAAGGTTTCGCTCTTAATTTTGAAAAATAATTTTATTAATATTGAGAGATTTTCGTCGTATCTCCGTTTAAAAAGAATTGTAGGACAAATAATTCGTTTTATTGATATTTGCCGCAAAAAAGTCGGCGCTCGAAATTTACCTGATTTAAATGCATATTATTTAAATGAAGCTGATGCAGTATTATGCCGTCAAGTTCAAAGAGAATCATTTGCCGAAGACATCAGAAATATTGAAAGGGGACAGCCAGTCTCAAAAGAAAATAAATTGGAAAATTTAACTCCTTATATCGACGATAATGGATTATTGAGAGTTTATGGAAGAATTGATGCAGCCAGCTGTCTTCCATATAGCATGAAAAGACCGATTATATTGCCTAAGGGTCACCATTTTACGAGGCTTTTTGTATATTATCATCATTGCCAGATGAAGCATCAAAATCATGAAGCCGTTATATGTGAGATAAGGAAACAATTTTGGATTCCACAAATAAGACAAGTTTTAAGGAAAGTTGTAGCCAGCTGTTTCACTTGCCGAAAAAACAACGCCAAGCCTGTGCCTCATATTATGGGTCCACTGCCTATTGATCGATTGGAGCCTTACATCAGACCTTTTAAGTATACTGGACTTGATTATTTCGGTCCTATAAATGTCACGATTGGACGCAGAACTGAAAAGAGATGGGTAGCATTATTTACATGCCTGACAATCCGCGCTATACATTTAGAAATAGCTCATGATTTGTCAACGGATTCCTGTATAATTGCAATTAGAAATTTTATAAATCGTCGTGGTGTTCCTGTGAGAATCAGGTCCGACAATGGGACGAATTTTATTGGAGCCAACGAAGAGTCCAAACGATTTGATGACGTTTTTGAGGCCGATCGGATTCAACATGAATTAAGTGAAAAAGGCATTGAGTGGTTATTTAATTGCCCAGCAAACCCCTCGGAAGGCGGCGTATGGGAGAGGTTAGTACAAAGTGTTAAAAGAGTTTTACGACAAACCATGAAGGACACCTCTCCAAAGGAACATGTTTTGCATTCCTTAATAATTGAAGCAGAAAATATAATAAATTCTAGGCCATTGACTCATGTGCCCATAAGCCCTCATGAGGAGGAGCCTCTTACTCCAAATCATTTTTTGTTCGGAGCAGCCAACATTCCTCAGACATCTGCGGCCAACGTTCCAGAAGAAGAAATCTTCCGCCTGAAGAAGCAGTGGCGAGTTGCTAAGAATTTGCGAGATAGATTCTGGAAGCGGTGGGTTATTGAATATTTGTCAACATTAACCAGGCGAGTAAAGTGGTGTGAGCGAACGAAGCCAATAGAAGTAGGTGATGTTGTGTTTGTTTGCGATCCTAATCTTCCACGTAATCAATGGCGGCGAGGTATGGTCACTCATCTGCATACTGGGACAGATGGTGTTGTTCGTCGAGCTGATGTCAAAACCTCCTCAGGAGTACTTCAACGTGCTGTCTCAAAGTTAGCCGTCCTGGACTTAGATGATGGTGAAACTGACCGCTCCACGGGGGTGGGGGTGTTCCAGAACGGCACTTATTAAGTGTTTACATTTTATTTATTTTTATTGACGTTGCCGCCAAGCGCTTTTATTGTGTTTGCGATCGATTCTATTGATATCGATCGTCATTGTGATTTATCAAGTTTTCTGTTTGTGATGTTGATAGTTATCGCAGTTATCTCTCTTTGACAATAGGTGTGTTCGTTTACTCAATAATTTGTACAAATTTGTACAAGTCCAGTAACTTCTTGTAAACGACTAAGGTCTTTTGCATTGTGCTGTAGAGTAAACGAACAACATCCAGTAACAATTTGTACGAATTTTGAGTAAACGAACACACATAATATCTGATTAAGGCATTTGATATTTGCAATGCCATTATTCTTCGTATTTGTCTTTTTGCAGTCAAAGGAGAAGGTGAAAAAACTGCGGTAAGTATCAGCAATGATATTTGTTATTGTAATTTGTGTTAATGACTTTACATTTTTAGAAATAAACGCGATCTACTGTATAACATGTTTTATGCAGTAAATATAAACAAAATTGTTTAGCGTTCAACGCAAGCCATCCTTCTTTGACGTTTAATCTATAACAAGATGAGTGAAAATTTATTAACTAAACATTTTATATAGATGCAATAGGAAAAAGGTTGTGTTTCCTTCTTAATTCCACACACATTTCTTGTCCATTAGTTCAAAACCGCGTAAAAAATCAGAAACAAAAAGGAAACAAGTAACTGAAAGTCTGTATACACAAACATTGTTTTGACATGTCTCTCTCTCTCTTTAATTTTGAAAATAGAAACATATAAAAATATATTGAAAATACAAAATTATTCAGAATTTATGGAAAAAATTAATAAAATGTGTGTAGTTAAATATAGAAGATACATTTCAAGAAAGTCTATTGCTTTTCCTATTCATTTAATGTATATTGTTACGAATGTAACTGATAGGTTTAAGTTAATTTAGTTTAATTTCCGTTAATTTAAAAATTTGAATTGTAACGTAACGTTTTATTACGCAGTTATTTTATTTAAGCAACAACAACTACCATGTAGAACTCTCTTCATCATTCTAGTCGTTACATTACCTTTTGTTAATGTTCTTTTGTTTGTTTTGCCAAAATCATGTAATTATCGTTTAGTTTGTTACTTCTTTTCTTGCATTTATTTGTTGTTGTAATTACGTCATTGATCATCCCCCATGTATGTGAGTCTGGTTGTTCGCTTAGTGCGAATGTGCGTCTGTGTGTTCGTTGTACATTTTCTAGAGGACTCTCGAACAGGGAGACTTTGGGATATAAATACAGGGGAACTGGCAATGACGAGTGAGTTGTGTTTTAAGCGTCGAACTGAACAGATCGGTTAAATAAGAGCTGCGTGCTAACTAGAGACTTGCTGTGTGCTTTGTAATTAACGTCGGTTCTGAATAAGTGTAATAAAGTAAATAAAGCATTGTAGAAACGTAATCTAAAACGAACCCTGTTTTATTTGGTACAAATCGTATCGGGGAATAAAACAACGTCTTCACGGAGATTAGTTAAATCTAATTCCGTAACAATATTTTATGTGTTTTCGGTTCAAATTTTCGCGAAAACAATGAAACAAAAATGAAGGAAATTTTGTTTATGTTTCTGTTAATTGCGAATGGTGTCGTGGAAACGGGTTAATTCGTGTACGTCGTTCGACAGGCGAACAACGTAATTGAATCGCTCGTGTGAACATGACATGAGAGAGCAATTTTGACACTTTTCTCTTTACCACTTTTACCATTACAAAAGTAAAGGAACAAACCTTACTTCTCATTTCTCTTTTAGTCCCGGTCAACACTAGAGTGATTTCAGTGAAAAAATTTCACGAAATTGTGCATATCTAGATCGACTTTCATAGTAGAGTAACATCCCAGCAAAAGGTTTGCATCCGCGGATGCAGTTAAATCACTAGAACAATTGCCGCTGGAGTACATCTTTTCCTATGAATTCACCTATGAATTTTACAAGAGAGCGCGCAGCTAGGATGCACTCCATTTTGCTTCCACGGCACACAGCTAGGATGCACTCTATTTTCGATCAAAATCACAGCCTTTGATGTAGTGTTTTGGATTGAATTTAAATGCAGTCTAAAGATGCTATAAAATGCAAGCCATTGCATATATCCCAAAATAAATAAAATACATTGCTTATTCGTGTAAACAAGAATATTAACTTTATTACACTAATACAAATTATAAAAACTCTCCATTAAATTGGATCATAACTGAGTTTACTTCCTCTGCTCTGCTTTTTGTGACACCGCAACTGATATTGCTTCATCATCCAAATGGTTTTTCATTTTTCCTCCAACTCTAGTTCAGTAGTGGGATTCTGTAACTCATTTTTGCTGTTACCGACAAAAATCGGTAAAATTAAATCGCAAAATTATGACTAAAAACATAAAAAAAGTTGGCATCACTGTTTGTGTCGGTAGAGACTAACGACTACTTTTTATTCATCGTTAACTTACCGAAAAATTTCGTTAATTATCGAAATTATAAGCATTTTAATTTTACCGACAATTATCGATAACAGCAAAAATGAGTTACAGAATCCCACTACAGACTTCCAAAAAAACTCTAATGCCAAGTTTACACTAGCGCTCCAAAATCCACTGGATTTCACGAAATCCTGAAATACACGGTGAAATACGGTGTTTACACTTATTTTTTGTTGATTTCAAACATATCACAATGATCAAGGTTGATGCATATGCGCAGCTGATCGAAAATGAATTTTCACAAGTTGCTGTAAATTGAATTAATTATCAAAAATATAATAATATAGAACTTTACAACTTTATTTGGAAAATTATTGTAAAATTATCTATATATCGTATTAATAAATGAACTAATAAATGAAAAAATAAAAAAAAATATTTTATCGTTGAGACATCATAATAATAAATTTTTGATAGATAAAAGTTGTGCTCAGAACCTGCACAATATTAGCACTTGCAGTAGTTTTCCCGTTTAGTGCTAAAAATGCGTTCCCGTACTCCGAAATCTAGCAAGACTTTCACTTCTCTTTAAACAAAAATAGATCCGAATAACACCCTCTTCTCCTGTTTTCTGCCATACAATTTTGGCCTAGTAGAAACTAGCAGCAAGCATGTTCATTGGTATCTAATATGATAGCTGATACGTTGATTTTGACATTTATGCAGAAGTTTTTGCAATTTCCGTCATTTTTCCGTTCCCGTATTTTTTAAGAAATTTTTATGCGGAAGCAATTTTTGACAATTCGCTCTTTTTTCTAACACTACCATTAAATAAGTACGGATACACAATGAAAAATAGAATTGTAACAAAGTAATTTAATATTTTTTCACATTGTTTACAAATTTTGATACTAAAATTTTTTGTTGCAGCAATTGACCATCTACCTTGATTATTGTGATACGTGAAAAGTGTTGCAACTTTTGGTACTTTTTTAGGCAAAAACAGGGTTGTATACCATGTGTACTGTGATTTCGATGTTGATTTCGCTGAAATCACGAAATGAGATGATTTCATTTTTGTATGCGAAATCATGGTAAATGTCGCTTGATTACGTCCGAAATCACGAAACGCCTTCGAAATCACGAAACAACGCCGAATGTAAACCAAACATAACTCCACTTCAAAATAATTTGCGTCTCGTGAATTACAGCAATGTTCGTATCTTTAGTTTGTATTTCTCTATTTTTTTAAACAAATACTTATAATTTTATACACTCTTTCTTGTGTTCAGAAAAAAAGACTGCGACTGTAGGGATCAAAAAATAGGCTTGCTTGGCTAGGGATCTATAAGCGAGTGCTTCTAAAATGTATCGAGCGGAGTGCATTTTTCATAACTCCGTGTGGACTGCATCGAAAGATGTATTGAAATCATAACTCTGCATTGCACTACTTCCATACTTTTTTGCTGGGATATTATTGATAACGCCATCGATTTTTTCCCAGCTCAAAGACAGGCCTAATTTCATCAAGGTAAAAACTTTGGGTTCTGGAACAATGCTATTGATACTGACAGTACATAAGCCGTTTACCAACACTGTACTAGATTATTTTATCTGAATTATCTGAAAGCTGTCATTGATTGTTTGACAGCTGTTTGCGTGTCTATTCATTCATCATTTACGTGTATTTTAGTTCTTACTTTAACTTTATTTAGCAAAACATACAAAGAAAGGAAAAGACAAATATTTGTGAAAAATAATAAATAAATATAAACACAACAAAGATGAAATATCAACAAGATCGAATAATATTGGTGACAATATTTGCAGTTCTATGCAAATTTCCAGCGGCTTTTGGTAAGTATGTTGTGGGTCATCGTGATTGGTCGTTTTCGTTTGCGGCCCCTTTTCCAGAAAAAGCCGATAAAAACTTTTTGATTTTTATCAATTAAAATGTAATGTTATGCCTCTCTATCTGTTACAGCTGCCAAAAAGAACTATGTTACCTGCGGCTCAATTATAAAGTTATTGAATTCTGATTACAATATGCGTCTACATTCTCACGATGTAAAGTATGGTTCTGGTTCCGGTCAACAGTCAGTGACCGCAATTGAATTGAAAGAAGATGTAAACAGTCATTGGGTTATAAAGGCGTCTACCAATAAACATTGTGAAAGAGGAGAACCCATTAAATGTGGAGATATTGTTCGACTAGAGCATTTAAGTACACACAAAAATCTACATTCACATTTCTTCTCGTCTCCATTATCGGGAGAACAAGAAGTTTCGGCATATGGTGACAATGGCGTTGGTGACAGTGGGGATCATTGGGAACTGATTTGTTCGAATGAAAGTTGGATGCGTGATGCTCATGTTCGATTAAGACACGTCGATACTGGAGCATATTTAGCTATATCTGGAAGAACATTTGGTCGTCCTATTTCCGGGCAAATGGAAGTTGTGGGTGTAAACAATCCCAGTCATGGATCAAGATGGACGACGGCTGAAGGTCTATTTATTGTACCCAAAGAGAAAGAGACTGAATATATTCACACAGAACTTTGAAATCATACTCACCACTTGGATGCTTGCTATCATTATAAATTAAGTGAACAAAACAACTACCCCCCATTGACGCTTTAGTTGAATTATTTCAATAAATGAAAAACTTTTTGAGTTATATTTATTTCAATGTTGATGCTAAAAAGTAGTATACTTTTTGGGTTGTTAAATACATATATAATGGTTACTAAAGATGTTATTTGACCGAATTTGTATTCAAATCGTCCTAAGAAACCGACTATTAATAACAGTGTGCACTTGATGAAGCTCTAATTTGGCGTCTACGTTTATCACCTTACTAATTGAACCATGGCTAATGACACTTTTATATACATATGTATGTATTCATGTTTGGACGAAATGGCAATTTGGAGTCGATTTAGCTCTATCCCTCAGTCGGTATATTTACCTGGAACGCACGAAAACTTTCGAACGGATCATACAATTTGTGCCTCGTAATATTTTGCTCAAACTTAATCGAAGTTCGAAGATGGACGATATCGGTATAGTTCCTCACCCCAAAAAATTAAATAGAACATTGGTGGCGTTTTTATTGGGATAGCTGTTACAATCTTGATTTTTCAAAATAGTCTGTTTTAATATTTAAAATAACTAATTTATTAGCGGAAAAGGTTTGGCATTGTTCGCCAAGGGGTAAGGCTGGGAAGACTAGTTTCGATCCGCGCCACAGGATCTCATCAGTTCCCTTGTTTTAATAACAGTGTGCACTTGATGAAGCTCTAATTTGGCGTCTACGTTTATCACCTTACTAATTGAACCATGGCTAATGACACTTTTATATACATATGTATGTATTCATGTTTGGACGAAATGGCAATTTGGAGTCGATTTAGCTCTATCCCTCAGTGTCGGTATATTTACCTGGAACGCACGAAAACTTTCGAAGTTATTTTTCAATAACTTCTTCAACAAAAAACTTTTTATACCCAAACATCCATCGTCAGCTCGAAGGGTAAAGGCCAGAACAGAATCAATCGTCGCTTGCTTTGCTTGCTTCCCCAAATGTCAAATTATAAAGGAATGCCAGAGTCTCTTTGCAAATCCGCCTGCGTTCTCCTTCAGGAGGCTCTGACATTCCTTTATTATTTGACATTTGGGAAGCAAGCAAAGCAAGCGATGATTGATTCTGTTCTGGCCTTAAAGGTGAATCAAGAAAAAAGTTCAATGAGAAAGTGTTTGCAAAACAAATCAAACCTTCTTCCACTGTTATGTGTCGTTGATTTTCAAAAAATGCACATAACAAAATGTTGTTGGTAGCTTATACCAAAAAAATCAAAATTGTAACAGCTATCCCAATTAAAAACGCCACCAATGTTCTATTTGAGAAACACTGGCACGGTTTGTGTATGGTTGCCTTGATGTACCGACGCACAGTGTATGGACCATTCGATGCGCCTTGGCCATCTCCAATTGTTTTCCCAATTTCGAGTATAACATTGCCTCTTGTTCGTATTCCATGACTGCATGTTGATAACGTCCTTGTTGATTGTAAAAGTCTCCTAAATGATTGCAAGTTTGCGCCAAAACTTCACGATTTCCCCCCTTGATTGCCCTTTCTTTGCGTTTCAAATACTCTAAAATGAAAATATTGCAAAACTGTGATTTACAAGATTTTATTAATGGGCCGATTCCGTACAGCGAGGCGAGTCATGTCGCGTCGTCTATCGTCTCTGTGACAAAATTTAAAAAATGCACTACGTACAGCGTTAGAAAATAATCGTCGATAACAAGTTATTTTTATTTTTTTTTTTATTTTATTTTTATTCGTTAGTAAAAATGAACGGCGACAGCTAATTTGTTGTCGCCGGAAAATGAACATTACGGCGACAAAATTTGAAGTCGTCGTGCGACTTTTGCCATACGTAATGGAAAAATTGCAACTGGCAACGCGACACGACTCGCCTCGCTGTACGGAATCGGCCCATAAGTTTTGCAATTTACTTTTTTCTTCCATTTTTATTTATATTAGTTTGTATTCATTCTTTCATCCTCTATTCATTCTATTAACATTCATTTTGTATTTTTTTCTTTATTTATATTTATTTTTGCAAGTTACATTTCATCTCGATATCCGAAGGATGGACAGACAGTAGGTAGGTCATTCAGACATATCAGCGACAAGCACCACCGCACTACCGCTACCAAAGAACTATTAACATTTGAATTTCGCAATAAGTATAAAAAAGCAAAAACCACACTTTCATTTATGTAAATTTAAAAAAAGCAGCGTGAAATGAATGTATGTATGTATGTATTTATGTGTAGCTACATACAAACGTAACTAATATAAAACAAGTAAGAACGGCGTTAAGTTCGGCCGGGCCGAACTTGTTATACCCTCCACCACAAGTTGTATTGAAATAAAATGGAATAATTAGTTTCCTTTTGTGTATGAAGAAGACTACTACTACTACTTAATACTAAATTTCAGCAATTTCGGTAAAACAATGTGAGGTACCATTCTATGAGGGCTATTTCAAAACGTCGATCTATACCGACCAATTTCTGACTGAAAGTTTTTAGGCTCAAAGAAGACTAAATACCAAATTTCCTATATTTCGGTAAGAGAATGTAGTTAAAACTTAAAAAATACCGAAAATCAAGAAGTACGCTTCTATGGGGATATAGGAAGACGTGGACCTATACTGATAATACTCTTCTGAAATATTTTATAACTCTTGGAAGACGAAATAACGAATTTCAGCAATTTCGGTTGGATATTGACGTCACAATCTTCAGTATTACGAAAATCGGGAGGTACCGTTCTATGGGGGCTATATCGAAACGTGGACCTATACCGACGAATTTTATTCAGAAATGGGGCAATATGAAAGCGTGGACCTGTACAGACATATTTCTGGCGAACAGTTTTATATTACATTGAAGACTAAATACCAAATTTTAGCCATTTTGGTGGAATATTGAAGACACAACCTTCAAAATACGAAAAATCGGGAGGTACCTTTCCATGGGTGCTATATGAAGGCGTGGACCTATACCGACAGATTTAAAGGGGAAGTTTGAGTACCCCCAACGAAGTCTAAATACCAAATTTCAGCCATTTCGGTGGAATATTGAGGCCACAACGTTCAAAATACCGAAAATCGGGAGGTACCGTTCTATGGGGGCTATATGAAGGCATTGACCGATACCTACAATATTCTGGGGGAATGTTTTATATCCCTAAAGAAGACTACCTACCAAATTTCAGCCATTTCGGTGGAATATTGAGGCCACAACGTTCAAAATACCGAAAATCGGGAGGTACCGTTCTATGGGGGCTATAAGAAGGCATGGACCGATACCGACAAATTTCTGGGGGAAAGTTTTATACCCCTAAAGAAGACTACGTACCAAATTTCAGCCATTTTGGTAGGATAATGAAGCTAAAACCTTAAAAACACCGAAAATCGGGAGGTACCGTTCTATGGGGGCTATATCAAAACGTGGACCGATATATCCCATTTTCAATACCAACCATCCTGCAAGTAATAAAAACTTCTGTACCAAATTTTGACTCTCTATCTTTAAAATTGCGAGCTGTATCTTGATTTCAACAGACAGACGGACGGACGGACATGGTCAAATCGACATAGAATTTTATGCTGATCAATAATATATATACTTTATAGGGTCTCCGACGAATATTTCGATGTGTTACAAACGGAATGACAAATTTAATTATACCCTCCATATGGTGGAGGGTATAACAAAGTGAGAAAAAAACATGTTTAAATTAATTTATGTAAAAAATAAAATTTGAACAAGCATCAACTAATGGAACTAATGGCTTTTGTAGAAAATGCTCTTGTATTCCTTTTGTAATTATCCTTATATTAACTATAAGTATAATTCTAAATAAATAATACAAAACAAAGTGAGAAAATAAAAATTTTTAAATCGAATACGCTATGGAAAATGGCTTGGATAAAATCTTAATGATAGGTAATCAGGGATTTATTGAGAACATCTTGTTTGGCTTTGAGCATATTCCAGATATGATCATCTGCCGTTTTTGCAGAAATTAAATAACGACAAACGATCGGCAACCATTGTACATTTGGCTTTTGGATTTTTTAAGCTATGCGACTCATCAAATATTAAAAAACCAAATTTTCGATCGGTAATTTGTTGAATATTCTTTTCCATCATACTGTAACTCGTAATTAGAACTTTACAATCGCCAATGTACTGTTGATTTGAGTTGAGAACTTGTATG
This sequence comes from Musca autumnalis, assembly GCF_047663935.1. Taxonomy (NCBI): domain Eukaryota; kingdom Metazoa; phylum Arthropoda; class Insecta; order Diptera; family Muscidae; genus Musca; species Musca autumnalis. The sequence goes on along the minus strand of NW_027411644.1, from coordinate 119,062,351 downwards.
TAGTGTATTGGAATGTAAGGCAAAAGTTCTCGGATATGGTTGGCCCAAGAATCTCGAGTTGTCGCAGTGGTACATATGAATAAGGGCCAATCTTCTCTATAGAAATCAGCAACTGCAATGGCCTGATATGTTTTTCCCAAACCCATTTCATCACAGATCATACAACGACCATTTTGAGAGATGGCAAAACTGCAAAGGAAATCGAAGTAAAATATTATGGAACAGACAATAAGTATTTATTATTCCCCTCATAGGTATATATAACAAGAAGTCTACCCACCTTACTCCTTCCCTTTGAAAAGGCATAAGTTTGCTTGACAACTTTGATTCCAACGACTCCAAATACTGGGATAACGTTGTTGCATCCAAGGCAAAATCAATAGGTTCATAGGATTTGGCTCCAAAATTGCTTGTTGGGGACTACGATTTTTGTTGAATTGATGAGGAGCGTGTGGTAACTGATTCAAGACTACTGGTGTATGTGAGGCCAAAATAACTGTACCATTGGCTGTGGTATATGAAAAACGTAGAACGGCAAAAAACTGAGGGCACTGATTATAAACACATTTTATCATACTGAAATAGAAAAAATAGTTAAAAATAGAAATAGAAAAATTTTAAAATAAATATGTAGAAAATACCTACCACGCAATTGGGTGTTGTTTTTTTGTTGTTTTTCTTTTTTTTTTGGATATTAATTCCTGCTTCAGTTTTTTTTCTCCATATAGGAATGTATATTTCGTAAGTGAGAACATAAGGTTTCTCTTTTTATACTAAAGTCGCGTGCAATGTTTACTATGGGAATTCCAAAATACTATACGTTGTGAATTAGTGCCTTTCTAAGGTTATCTAGAGAGTATGTTTCTGGCTCCTTTTTAAATTTCATTGCAATATACTCTTCTATCTCCTCTTTTAAATCAGCCTTTCTCTTGGCCTTTATCGTAGAGGTGGTAGATGTGCTGCAAATGGAGTACCTTCTCTCTAGTGGATGTGCTGGGACTTGCACTTTCCTCAATAGATCAGCTAATGGTACCTTAAACCTTTCTGCAGCCTCTGTAGGCGATCTGCCGAAGGCACAGGCGTTGAATGCCCGCTGCATTTCGTCACCATCAGTTGGAACAACGTTGCAGCCACTAGGGTTTTCTGGAACAACGTTGCAGCCACTAGGGTTTTCTGAAACAACGTTGCAGCAACTAGGGTTTTCTGAAACAACGTTGAAGCCACTAGGGTTTTCTGAAACAACGTTGCAGCCACTAGGGTTTTCTGAAACAACGTTGCAGCCACTAGGGTTTTCTGAAACATCGTTGCAGCCACTAGGGTTTTCTGAAACAACGTTGCAGCCACTAGAGTTTTCTGGAACAACGTTGCTCTCATGTACATTCATTTGAATTTCAGGATTTTCGACATCCATGTTGCTGTCATCTGGATTCTCTATGTTGCTGCCGTCATTGTTTCCAACATCATTGTTGCTGCCATCTGCATTGTCAGAATCGTTGTTACAGCTGCTAAATTAGATTGTAGTTAGATGTGAAATGATCGATTTCATGTCAAAGTATCGATACCCAGCAAAATGTTCGATGCCAAAGATGACATTCAATCATGGGTGCAAGTGATCTAGCATGTCATCTTTTTAGCATCTTCATCGATGAATTTTATATGAGCGTGGACCCCAAAAGATGACGTTCTTTTCTGGATCCTAAGCATGTCATTTTAACCAATGCGTTGACATGTCATTTCCACCAATGCTTTGGCATGTCATTTCCACCAATGATTTGACATGTCATTTTCACCAATGCTTTGACACGTCATTTTCACCCATGCTTTGACATGTAATTTTAACCAATGCTTTGGCATGTCATTTACACCAACCCCTAGGCATGAAATTTTCATGTCTTGTTTGGAAAATGGAAATGCTTTATTGAAATATGGTTTTCATGAAAAACAAAGCTCTTTATTAATTCAAACGAATTCATGAAATAGCTACAATTAATTTATCAGTTTAGTTTTTCAAAAGTTTACATCCAAAATTGCAATGTAATCACCACCGCTGCAACGCAAAAGATTGCTTCCTCTGTTCTCCGCAACTGATATTCTTTCATCTTACAAAAGGTTTTTTCAATTATCTTCCCATCACCAGTTCAGATTTCAACATGGACTCCAAATGCACTCCTTTAAGTATTTTTATTTCGTAAATTACTTTTATTTTATAATTTTGTTATTTTATAACAACTTTTTGGAAATTTATACTCTTTTGTTTAGTGACAAAAATATGTAGGGATCTACAACCCGGCTTGCTTTAGGGAACTCCAAGAGCAAAATGTAACGAACGGGGAGGAGAGACTTTTTCTGGAAAATACCATTTATGCTTAATTAATTTATTTTTAATTGTTTCTTTCCAAAAGTCGTTTCTTCTTTATTTTCAGATTCTTGTTCCTTTTCGTTTCGGACTTTTTTTTTCAAATTCCAAGAAGCGAGATTTGATTGATTTCGTTCTATGTCAGATTTAGAACAGACAAGGGAACTTTTAAAATAGCAATGTGTGCAGTCCGATTCTATTTTTAGCTCGATGGTTGGGACTTCATATAATACCGATTGTTTAGAAGTTTTAGTTGTTTGATATGCAGGAAATGTAAGACAACATCACGACGACAGTTCTAACAACTTTGGTCTGTTCCAGAAACTGCAAGAATCTACTTATTTTTACTACGATAACAATTTTTCCTTTATGTTATCGGAAAAAATAGTAAAAATTAGTAGATTTTTGCAGTACTGGAACATACCAAAATGAAAATAAACAGGTGTGTAAATAAAAACACAAACATCATCTCTATTCGATCGATGGAATGGGTACAAATGCTGATGAAAAGATCGGATCTTTCACGACTTCCTTTGCATTGGTTCAAATCCTAATGAAAAGATCGGATCTTTCACGACTTCCTTTGAACCAATGCAAAAGATGACATGAAATCACGTCATCGCAAAGAACCCCTTCCGTCAAATTTTGCTGGGTAGCTATAGAATATAATCGGTAATTTGTCATTGTCATTAAATTGACAATTAAAATTCGCGGGAATCATTTTGCAGAAATACTTCACACAAATAATACACAAATTAGTAAGTTGAAAAATTGTATAAATAAAAATGGATTTGAGGCGTATATGTTACAATTTATCAATGGGAATCACCCAAAGAGACCTTAACGAGGATGAAATTAAAGTATTGGCGATAAAAGCATTGCTGTCGAGGGAAACATACCAAATGGAGCAGCGGCTGTTAAATTTTGCAACACCAGCCATAGGATTCGTCGAGCCTCGCATATACCCAGACTGCCAAATGGGTTTTTTGGAAAGCACTGCAACAAAACTTGCTGCATTCTTTAATAACATGTCCGAAAATGACAAGAAGTGCGTCCTATCGTTTGATGCAATGCAAGTTCGTGATGATGTAATAAAAAAGCAATACTTGTTTCTTTTATCCGGACTGCATGGGAACTGGAGCATTCTGGTCGGTACAGGAGAGCAGGAGAGATATACGACAGCCGATTTAAGGCCATGTTTGGCACGTACTTATTCTGAGGCGCAAAGAATAGGTGTACGGATTGTTTTTATTGTGTGCGATTCTGGCTATCAACATGTGCCGCTTTTAAGACAAATTGAGCTTCCAGGGGGGTACCTGGACGAAGTGCGCAATATCATTTGGGGCATCGACGTGGTGCACATATTTTGTAGTATAGTTCGCCATTTTATAAACACAAATGTAACTTGTTTTGGGAAGACGGCAAGTTTTAGACCCATAAAACGAATAATCTCAAATACAAGGAACGCAACAATATCAGCTTACATAAATAAGCATTATTATGACGTGTTTAAAATGGAAAATTATACTCTAATGTTTAATGCAGATATTATTGCACAACTGCGCTCTGTTGAGCAAAACCTACAACATGAAGAGGAAGTACAAATACAACAAGGACGACAAAACCGACAAAGCCAACGACGCCGAGAACTGCTGGTCGGAATGCTTCGTTCTACCAGGTAGTTCGTTGAAATAATGATATTATTCTGCCAAGTCATCGATGAAGATGACTTTTTGCCTTTGCAGCAGAAGAGGGAGCTCTGGGACAGGCTGTACGCGGGCTTAGACATTTGTCAATGGCCACAAAAGGAATGTCATGTGAAAAGTATCAATGGGTGTAAACAATTATTGGGTCAGCATGAGATTAAAGTTATGAACCTGACAACCCATGTCAATTTGGAACGATTCATACACAAAATTAGAATAAGAAGCGAACTGAGACCAACAGTTAACAGTATTATTTACGCAAAACGAAGGTCTGACGCCGTCATTGTATATAAAAAGGGACAACCCATATGCAAAAAACATATCGTGTAAAGTACCCATAAGTTTAACCGATTTTGACAAAAATCGATTAGGATTTGCATATAGCTCTCATGTATATTTTCGTCCGATTTCATGTATTTCATGCACTAAACACGTTATATATATGAACCATTTTTTTAAATCGGTAAAATTGAACAAATGCCTATTAAAATATCGCAAATTAAATTTAAAGGCTACTCAATTAAAATTGACTGAGTTATATCAAAATCGGGAAAAATATATATGGGGGCTATATCCAAATCTGAACCGATATGGACCAAAGTTGGAATTTTTCATTCCTATGTCTTCATAAGTAATTCTACTTCATAAACCTTGGTCAACTCCTTCTATTTTTGTCCACGCTTACAAGGAAGCGGCAACACTGTGCGTCGGTGGATCAAGGCATTCCTGTTGGTATAATTATTTCGATATATTACAAACATTTGAGTCTATACTTGTTTTTGAAGGTTCAAAAGTGAATAAAATTTTAAAACTGATATTAGTCATACGTTCTTCTTCGGAGTGACGGGTCATACGGGAGAAGCCTGAACATGGGTGGAGGGGTCAGAAACTTCCGAAGTAATGGACATTTTCTTAATTCTCGATTTAATAAAATTCAGAGTTAAGAGTACAGTTATATCGTTTATTAGCCAAAGTCAGAAGTTTGGGACTCTATAAAGAGATGAACATAGGGATTGGGCCCTTATCAGAATAATGAATACTGATCTTTTGAAGTTATAGCGGGCGGTATCATTGGAAATTCGGGAATCTGACCATTTAATTTTAAGGCGTGTTATGTATTTTCAATTTTTTTTTTCATAATTTTGTGGTACCTATATGGTGACAATAACATATAAATAATTGGAAAAAACACAAACATTTTCTTTCAAAAATATTTTATATCAAATTGTCTAAAACGTGTAATTTTGTTGCAAATGTACTGTATATGTATGTACATGTATACCATATTCCAAGGCAGCTTTAGTCGCTACCCTCCATTTTAAGTCAGACAATAGCTCGCAGCATCACAACTAAAATTCTAGGTCACAATTACATATTACAAAAAAATTGACTTTTTTAAAATTACAAAAAAAACCTAAAAAACCCGCACAGGTTATACCCTAGACAGACGGCAGCGTTAATTTGCATTAACTGCCTTAATTCAAATTAATTCGTGCATTATCCACATTCTTAATGCACAAAATCAAAGGAAATTTAAACTGAATTTAGGTATTTCAATATGGCAATGCTGTAAAAGAGAGCCCATATTCATGTAGGAGAGAGAGCATATTCATGCTCTGAGACACAATTTGTATTGAAAATCAATTGGCTTTTGCCAAATTTCCATGTTTAAGAAAATAAAAAAGGAAAACAAATCAGAAATTTTTGCGTTTCTTTCAAATAAGTAGTGGTCTTTCTCGAATAGAATAGCAGCTAATCGTGTTTCTGGCCTTCTATCAAATTTATTTTTAAAATTTTTATTTTGACAAGCATTTCATTACCCACCATACCAATTCTATCAAAAATAATATCTTCTTCAAATGTTCCTTTAGAGTTTTGCGACATTTTTTAATATTAAAAAGACTCAAAAATATCTCGAATAAATTAAATTTATTTTTGCATTATCGTGGTGAAAAAGCCAATGGTCGAAAGTATCTTTATTTCGCGTATTTTGGCGAACTTTTGTAAAACTTTATGAAATGGTCTGCTGGGTACAAACAAACAACACAAACAGCTGTTTCATAAATGCAGAAACTATCGTCTGTCAGGCAAAAAAGTTAATTCAAATTAAGGAATTTTTAATGCAAATTAACTCAGCCGTCTGTCTAGGGTATTATGAAAGTGGACCGAAGAACACGTGTTTTGAAAGTTTATGTCGGGAAGCAATCTAAATAGGAAATTACAAATACAATCATACGCACTAAGGTACCAATCAAGGCGAATTTAGGAAGGCGATGCAAAAGGCAAAAAAAATCAAAAACAAATAACAGTTAGTATATTCAGAATATAATATTTAATCGTTTCATTCTTTCTTTGGTGGATTCTAACTAAGGCCTAAATTCGACTTCGGGATAACCTTACAAAATGAATTATAAAAAACCTTATCTATTTCTTCAATTTCCGCACAAATTCCCTTTCCATAGATGCCAATAATGTTGATGTACGTGGTCAGATAACAGAGTTACAGCCTAATATCTACAGGGATCCCACAGTTTTATTTGCGTGTAGTGTAACCATAACCACGCTATAGTTCTTGAAAACCAGATCTTGACCTCTCTATTGATGAAAATTATATCAATGTAGTGGTTAGATAACTGAACTACTGTCTAACATATAAGTGGTTCCTTAATAGTGGAAAGAGTATTATAAGTTGGTATACCAAAAATTCATATCTCGACCAGATAAAGCGATTTTGAGATGTGTATCCCTCCACCCGTCCATTAAAAATTGTAATCAAACTACAAGCCACGTCACGAAATTTTGTATGGAGGTCGGTTTCTGGCCAGAATAGAAACGACATATAGAAAAATACAATTTTTGTCCGATTTTGAGGCGGCTCTGTAGGTCGCACTAATAGTCTGATTGCCTTGAAATTCAAAATATTGTTTGGGTTTACGACAAAGAAGAAGGTTGCAATTTAACATGATGATCAGATAATATTTAGCGGGTTAAAAGGATCAAAATTTTGGTGTGAAAATTGCTAAAATTTTTAGTGTAATGACTATATCTTTATTGCTGGAAGACATGTTCCTCCCACCTCCAATCATCTTGCATAATAATAGGAAAGTATTTAGCGGTTGAAATTGGCCGTATATTTTGTGGGAAACTTGAGCTCTTTTGACTCTTGACCTCTCCCTTGATGTAAATTATAGCAATATATCGGTTAACTATCAGAACTACTGTCGAATATATAAGTGGGTTCCTTTATTAGTATGGTTTGTTTGCAAATAACTATATTTACCTCATGCTAGAAAATGTCTCAATAATTATAGAAAAGTTTTTAAACCATGACAGAGAAATGCCTAGTTTTTTTTTTTAATTTGGGAAAATTACAATGCTTTTTGGGGTTTGAAGTTTGTGTACTACTTTTGGTAAAAAGCAATGCAATACCTTGAAATATTGGATTTTTATACCTCAGCCTTTAGGCTAACGATACTTTGATACGACCAAATATGTGCCTAGTCGAAATAACGGTTTTAGAACCCAAGTATGTTTGGACGAAATTCGTTTCAGACAATTTGGAGTCGAATTAGCCCTGTCTGTCTGCCTTGTTGGCTGGTGCCATATCCCTCGAACGGATCAGCCGTAATATTTTGCCCAAACTTAGTTTAAGTTCGAAAATGGGACACATCGGTCCACTTCTTCACTTACCTCCCCCACAAAAGTTCAAAAAAAGTTCAAAATGTCTGAAAAATGGTGTGAACAATAAATCTAGAAGGGAGCAACCGATTCGGTTCCAAATTAGCACATCATAGTATTCATTCTAGATATAGATTGGGTTCGAATATGGAATATATATCTATCAACTCCTTCGGGTACCTTCCACACAAAATTTGGAGAAAGTGAAGTTTAAGAGCTCCTCTCGGATCGTTTTAATTTTTTTCAGAAGATGTTTGAATCTGAAATTTGTTTATTAAAAATTGTTGGTATGTGTTTTGTAGCAAACTTGTGATACAAAATCAATATATTTTATATACGGTATATATAAATATATTGGGTGCCACCGTGGTGCAATGGTATGTATGCACACCCGACTTGGACGCTGAAAGTCGGGGGTTCGATTCCCAGGCCAGGCAACATCAACATTTTCAACGGTGGCGAAAATACCCCTCAGTAATGTTGGCGACATTTTCTGAGTATTTCAGCCATGTGGTGTCTTAGGACACGCTGTTCGGACTCGGCGATAAACAGTAGGTCCCATATCATTGAGCTAATATGAATCGGGGTGCACTCACTGATATGAGAGAAGTCTCCCTTGTCCCTTCTGGGATGTTTGTGGAACAATTATATTATAATAATAATAATTATATTATAATAATTATTTTTTAGTTCCTCAGCACAGCTGATTGGTAATTTCTTACTTGTTCTTTGGTCAATTCATAAAAATCACCTAAAGCTATTTTTAAACGCTTTTGGTTTTTTCTTAATACGAATTTTAAAATAATTTCAGTTAAATAATTTCAGTTAAAAACTAATGCCCAGGGCAAGTGGTGGACGCATGGACGGCCCCTTTCAGCTATAGCCCACTCTTATTTGTCTTTTTTTTTGTGGTACTACAAATATTTTTCACGCTAAGGTCGTTGTGGTCACCACGATGTTTGCTGTAGTTTTAAAGGTTCCTTAATATTGATCATCCTTATTTGTATTATTCGTTATTTACGTCAGAGTTTACTGATATAGACTTGATAAGATTGACAAATTTTCAACATTTAACTATGTGCTTCATCAATATCTTCTCTGAACTTTAGGGTTAATCATTTCATTTCATTCAGATGTGAAAAAAATTTTCACGGAGTTGCAAGTAGTAAATTGGGGAAATAATTATGTCCAGAGAAATGTCTAATTAAATGGTAACTTTATAACCTTGCATAATTAATAAATAATTAGCTCTCAGAAATTCAAACGAATTAGCATATTTTCAGAAAACTCAACCTGCCTTTGAATGCCTTCAGCAAGTTCTGTGTGTGTGAAAGTAACTGAGCGGAGGTACGTTACTCTCGTCGAGAGAAGGACGAATTAATTGAAATAAAGTGTTGAAAATAATGCAAAGAGACATTTTGTATAACTGTTAAAGATTTTTGGTAAAACCTAAAAAATGTTCGCTCGCTCACACCATAACATTCAAATATTCAATCACAGCGAACTTAAAAGATTCAAAATGCAAATACACACACACTCAAACATAAAAATATTCTGTATTCAGAGGGGCACGAAAGCAAACCTAACTTAACTGACAGTTGAATGACAGGACATTTCTAAACACAGTTTACGACAGTGATACTTTCTCTCTCCTGTTCTTTGCATAAATAACGAATTATGGTGAAACTTTGACTTTCTTTTGTTCTACTGAAAGGGAACTGTTGTAAAACAGTTGAACTTAACAATACCAACAGCAGGAATGCCATCATCAATATGCAAACAAAATGCGGACAATAATAGCAGATATAAAACCAAAGAAAAGTTGATGGTTTAAGGTTACGCACATCATGAAAGTGTTTAATTGCGGTTGCTGGAATTGATGCTGTCATTTTTGTGGGTTCTTAATACCGGCAAATATTTCCATAAATTTGAATCAAACAATTTCCAGTGTTCTCATTGAAAATTGAGTGGTTGTACATGCATATGAGGATTTCTGAGACAAATCGGACATTTTTGCAAAAATGGTTTTTGATTTCCTTTATTTTTGTTGTGTTGGTCCTGCTCCTCAGCAAAACATTTCAATATATTTTCAGATTGATTTTTACTAACGGTTATGCAAAGAAATACTCATTACTTCTTTAATATTCGTCTAAATAGAAAAGATCTTTTTGTGTTGTCTGTTTTTATCAGCTATCTAACAAAAATTAGAAAAACATTTGCACAGTGGGATTGGGTGCAATTTTACCGATTTAATATTTAAAATTAATTTTTATCAATGATTGTACTCTTCGATTTTCTTGAAATGTTGTTTTATTAAATTACGATTAATTATAAACATTTTAAGCCCTAATTACTATTTTTCTTAATTTTTTAAAATTTTAAAAAATTGTCAACACATTTTGTCCTTTATAACAGTGTGAAAAATTTGTTATTTTACAAAAAAAAAAAAAAATAAATAAATAAATAATTCACGCCTTTTAAAGTTTTTATCTACTTTTTCTGCTCAAATCGCATATAATTTGGTATTTGGGGTTTCCAGCAGTCGGAATTCTTCTGCACAAAAATTGTCGGCATATGTATTGTTACGGAATTAGATTTAACTAATCTCCGTGTAGACGTTGTTTTATTTCCCAGTACGATTTGTACCAAATAAAACAGGGTTCGTTTTAGATTACGTTTCTACAATGCTTTATTTACTTTATTACACTTATTCGTAACCGGCTTTAATTACTAAGCACGCAGCTTGTCTCTAGTTAGCACGCAGCTATTCTTTTACCGATCTGTTCAGTTCAACGCTCAAAACACAACTACTCCATGTTGCCATTCGTAACTCTATTTATACCCAAAATCTCCTTGGTCTAGAAATATCTAGACCATATGGCAACCTCTCGAATCTGTGCAGCGAACACACAGACACACATTCGCACTAAGCGAACAACCATACTCACATACATACAAGTAGACAAGCACAGTAATGACGTAATTACAACAACAAGTGCAAAGAAGTAACAAACTAAACAATAATTACATGATTATGGCAAAACAAAATAAAAGCACATGAATGAAAGGTAAAGTAACATCTAGAGAGTTCTACATGGTAGTTGTTGTTGCTTAAATAAAGTAACTGCGTAATAAAAACTTTACGTTACAATTCAAATTTTTAAATTAACGGAAATTAAACTAAATTAACTTAAACCTATCAGTTACATTCGTAACAGTATGTTCAGCGGCTGGATTCTTGTTCTATGAAAATTTAAAATGAAAAGTATTCTCTTTGTAATTGAAAATTCGCCTTTGGCTCCAAACAAATTACTATGGAAACTTCGAGGCCGCAGTGACACGTGTTCGCATATTCCAATTGTGCTCAAACTTTGGCAATAGTAAAATCTAAAAAATCCGACATCGATTTTTCCCTCTGAGTTAAAACCAGCCTAATGTCCACTTTAAGATAAAACAAGTAAGAATGGCGTTAAGTTCGGCCGGGCCGAACTTGTTATACCCTCCACCACAAGTTGTATTGAAGTAAAATGGAATAATTAGTTCCCTTTCGTGTATGAAGAAGACTTAATACTAAATTTCAGCAATTTCGATAAAGCAATGTGAGGCACCATTCTATGGGAGCTTTTTTAAAACGTCGATATATACAGTTGAACCTCGATTATCCGTGAATCGATTATCCGGGAACCTCCATTATCCGTGATAGAAAAGAAATGTTGGACTTTTTTTCATTTCTTCTATTTTTCGTTATAAACTTCATTACCCGGAAGTAAAAAACCCATTCCAATTAATTTGATTAAGCAAACAAAGGATAAACAAACGAAAACTTGAAATTCTTTCGTATTACACAATTTGTGTATTTAGGGTATCACAAAAACATTGGACAAAGTCAATTCAGATGAACCTGGTGATGATGATATTATGTATCCTTCTAAAATTTGGTGGATTACAGTAACAAATTTAATAAAAAACTGCAGATTTTCATATAATTGTACAATATTATGCCACTTTTACTTAAAAATATATTCAAAAACTGCATAAAAGCATTGCCTCCATTATCCGGGAAAATCGATTATCCGTAATGCCTCCGGTCCCGCCCATCACGGATAATCGAGGTCCGACTGTACCAAAAAATTTCTGACGGAAAGTGCTTAGGCTCAAAGAAGGCTAAATACCAAATTTCCTATATTTCGGTAAGAGAATGTAGCTAAAACTTAAAAAATACCGAAAATCAAGAAGTACGCTTCTATGGGGATATAGGAAGACGTGGACCTATACTGATAATACTCTTCTGGAATATTTTATAACTCTTGGAAGACGAAATAACGAATTTCAGCCATTTCGGTTGGATATTGACGTCACAATCTTCAGTATTAAGAAAATCGGGAGGTACCGTTCTATGGGGGCTATATCGAAACGTAGACCTATACCGACGAATTTTAGTCAGAAATGGGGCAATATGAAAGCATGGACCTGTACAGACATATTTCTGGCGAACAGTTTTATATAACATTGAAGACTAAATACCAAATCTCAGCCATTTTGGTGGAATTTTGTAGACACAACCTTAAAAATACGAAAAATCGGGAGGTACTTTTCCATGAGGGCTATATGAAGGCGTGGACCTATACGGTTAAAGGGAAAGTTTGAGTACCCCCAACGAAGTCTAAATACCAAATTTCAGCCATTTCGGTGGAATATTGAGGCCACAACGTTCAAAATACTGAAAATCGGGAGGTAGCGTTCGATGGGGGCTATAAGAAGGCATGGACCGATACCGACAAAGTTCTGGGGAAAAGTTTTATACCACCAACGTAGACCAAGTACCAAATTTCGGTGTGATAATGAAGCTAAACCCTTTAAAATACCGAAAATCGGGAGGTACCGTCCTATGGTGGCTATATCAAAACGTGGACCGATATATTCCATTTTCAATACCAACCATCTGTACCAAATTTTGACTCTCTATCTTTAAAACTGCGAGCTGTATCTTGATTTCAACAGACAGACGGACGGACTGACGGACAGACGGACATGGTTAAATCGACATAGAATTTTATGCTGATCAATAATATATGTATATACTTTATAGGGTCTCCGGTTTTAAAGTGAATTTATCCAAAATTTTGTGTGTAGGAGTGGACAAATATAGTCCATATTCGAACCTGATCTATATCTGGTAGATATTTTAGGACGTGTAAAGAATGGGCCAAATCGGTCACTCCCATCAAGAGTTATGGTGCGCACAATTTTTCCGAACTTTTGAACTTTTGTGTGGGAGGTACCTGAAGGAGTGGACCGATATGGCTTATCTTCGAACTTAACCTAAGTTTGCACATAATATTACGAAGACCAAATTGTGGACCGAATCGGCAGATCCAACCACAACACACGGTGTCATAGGGCTTTTTTATACCTTTCAGGCTATTTTCTCAGGAAGTATGGACTTTTCCCTAATGAAATTTGTACCGTTATATGGGGGCACTGAATACAAGTTGTTACAACAAAAATCAAAGCGATTCGTGAACAGGTCCTAAACTGAACTTTTTCGAAAATTTGTGTGGCAGGTACCCGAAGGAGTGGACCGATTGAGTCCATATTGGAACCTCATCTAAGTCTGGTAGAAATTTCACGACGTGCAAAGTATGGACCAAATCGGGTACTTCCTTTAAGATTTATCGTGCCCACAAATTTTCCGAACATTTCAGAACTTTTGCGGGGGAGGTACCGCAAGGAGTGGATCGATATAACCCATCTTCGAACTTAAACTAAGTTTGGACAAAATATTACGAAAGCCAAATTTTTGACCGAATCGGTTGATCCGTTCGAGAGTTATCGTGCGCTCCAGCCAGCCAGACAGACGGACGGACATGGCTAAATCAACTCCAAATTGTCTGAAACACATTTCGTGCAAACATACTTGGGGTCTAAAACCATTATTTCGATGAGGCACATTTGGCCCGTATATACCCTCGTTAGCATAAATGCTGAGGGAATAAAAATTCAGGAAAAAGTATTTTTTGCAATGGTGGTCGGTCTACATTGCGTATGATTTATGTATTCAAATTTTAATACGTATACGTTACAGTATTTTGTTTAACGTTTTCTGTCATTAGCTTCTGCAGTTCGATTGAATCAGTGCAAAGTGGAACCGTGTTTCAATTCAATTGATCGATTTAATTATTTCAACAGACGTTCTAGTTTACATTGATTTATTGAACAAGAATTGGGATATACAAAAGGTGATATGGATAATTTTCGTTTTGAATAATTTTTAGCTATCGAAAGCCTTAATCTCTGTCAGTTATGTGATAGAATTTGGTTAAAAACTTCGGAACTTTTGTATAGGAATAATATATATTTTGTATAGGAGAAATATATATTTAAGGAATAATATATTATACTCTGTACCAAATTTCAAATCAGAGTGCACAGTTCCATATATGAGGCTATTAAAAAATAGAACCCGCATGGCACAAGAAGATCGGGAAGACCACAGAACCGATGGCGACGAACAGTGCTTGCTGAATTGAATAAAACCAACAAATCATATATGTAATGATAGATTAAGTTGGAATAACATTGAAGAAGTCCTATGTTCCCATTAGGAGTAAATAAAGGGTTACAAAAAATTCCAAAAACTACGTCTACAATTTTGTGTTTAATGACCACTAGGATCCCCAATTGCAAAATTATAGCTAATTCAGTCGGAAAATGGAACTACAGTCGAACTTCTCTATAACGTAGCACTTGAGGGTGGACGAATTACTACGTTATAGAGAAAATTCGTTATAGAGAAATCAAGGTATAAAAAGAAACAAACGTGTATATATGAATAAACATAAATTGAATTTCTATTTAGTGGTGAAAAAAGAAGTGATTTTCTTTTGTTTTTGATTTTGCCACTTTGCTTTATCAAAGCCTTCACAATGAGCAATAGAAGCAAACGTATGCCCGGGAACATTGTTTCGAGATTCCAAAAAAGGGATAATTTATAGTTAAAGTGTCGTAATCGACATTAAGATGGTCTTCAACCGTAACATCTTCAATATTATTTCTGTACATAGTGGGACCCTATTTTTGTCATAGATGGTCAGTTGTTTCCCTTTAGATCCTAATTTTCCGAACAACTAGGCACGCCAGTCATTTAAATATAACTTATTTTCATTATAAAAGCGCTGCTAAATGGGATTTGCTTCTCTATTTTAGTGTGCACTTCAGTAAAAAGAAAGTTATGAATGTGCTTTGTTTCTCATATATTATGTAAACGTCAATGAGAAAAAATGAATGCGTGGGACTTCGGTAGACTCCTAATTTTTCGATGTATATAATAGGTCTAATAAGCTCAACTCGAAAGAGAATTGATTAAATATCACTATAAATGACCTTCGCCTTAATAAGGCAAAAAATAAAATGAGAAAAAGTTTGAAAAAAATTCGTTATAGAGAGGCTATTTTGTATGAGAATTCCCACTTGTGCAATAAAAACACTTCGTTATAAAGAAGTATTCGTTATAAGGGAGTTCGTTATAGAGAGGTTAAAATATGTGAAAATGGGCTGAAAAAAGCTGTGTTTTCAATATTTCCTCGTTATAGGGAAGTTCGTTATAAAGAAGTTCGACTGTAATATCCTACTACCAACTAAGTCCCTCCAAGAACATTTGATCTATAAGCCGAACTAAGAAAAGATTTCCATTCCTCTCTATTTGTTGTTTTATTTCTCCAATTTGAATTACGGCACTTTTCGATCTCGTCTTTTACTTGTTTACTCCATGGAAATCTTTCAGTTCTGCATGTACCGCCATGCGGCCCGTATATATACGCCTAGCCAACGCATTATTATACCCTACACCACTATGTGGGGAGGGTATTATAAGTAGGTTTTGGCCAAAAAGTGTGTAACGCATTGAAATAATGGTCGTAGACCCATACTTATATATACCAAAATGAATGTCTCGACGAGCTGAGTCGATCTGGCTATGTGTGTCCGTCCGTCAGCCCGTCCGTCCGTCTGTCCATCTAAACCTTGTAATCACGCTACAGGTCGCATTTTTGATCGGATCGTCACGAAATTTTGCATGGTGATGGGGGTCCCGGAGGGGAAGAAGCCTATTGATTTTGGTGATGGTCGGATAATATTTAGGGGTCGGAATGGGCAAAAAACTTATGTCTCAGCTGCTATACGGGGTATACCAAAAGCAAAACCTGACAATAAAAGTAGAAAATATCACCTTTCTAATGATGTAAATTAGGTTCTCGTAGGTGAAACAACGAAGATATCACAATAGTCGCAAATAAAACCCAAATTTTAATTTTTGCGATTTTAATTATAATGACGAATATCACAACTTTGGTTGGGGACTTTCCAAAAGCAAAGCAGGTTATGAAAGAAGAAGATCCCATATTTACAATGATGTAAACTAGGACGGCGTAGGTGACCAAATAACAGAGATATCGCAATAGTCGGTAATACATCCCATTTTTCCACTTTTTTGAAAATCACGCTACAGGTCGCAATTTTGATCGGATCGTCACGAAATTTTGAGGGTTAATGGGGGTCACACAGATGAAGAAGCCTATTGATTTTGGTGATGGTCGGATAAAATTTAGGGGTCGTAATGGGCAAAAAAATTTATTTGGAGAAAAGGACAACGTTTTTTTCCAAAGCGAATATCTCCGCTTCTAAAAGGGTATATCAAAAGCAAAACCTGCTAATGAAAGTAGAAAATATCACCTGTGCAACGATGTTACGTAGGTTGTCGTAGGTGGTCAAACAACGAAGATATCGCAATAGCCGCTAATAGAACACAGCTTTGGTTCGGGGCCTTCCAAAAGCAAAGTCTGATAATGAAAGTAAAAATCCCATCATTACAATGATGTAAAGCAGGTTGGCGTAGGTATCCGAATAACGGGAATATCGTAATAGTCGGTAATACAGTCCATTTTTCCACTCACGCTACAGGTCGCAATTTTAATTGGATCGTCACGAAATTTTGTGCCCGACAGAGGAAAAAACCTTTTGATTTTTGATAATGGTCGGATATTATTCAGGGGTCGGAATGTGAAAAAAATATTTGGAAAAAAGACCAACGTTTTATTTCAAAGTTAATATCTTCCTTCTGTAGGAGGTATATCGAAAGCAAAACCTGGCAAGGAAAGTAGAAAATATCACCTTTACAACGATGTGAAGTAGGTTGTCATAGGTGGTCAAACAACAGAGATATCGCAATAGTCGGTAATGCATCCCTTTTTCCATTTTTGTGCAATCACACTACGAAATTTTGATCGGATCCTCACGAAATTTTGGGGGTTGATGGGGGTCTAACAGAGAAAGAAGCCTATTGATGGTTGGCATACATCCCACTTTTCCATTTTTTATTTGGGTTGTACTGTCGATGCACTTAAATACGTTTCAAAAAAATTGACCTGTGTTAATGAAGACATTCAGAGCAAAGGCGCTAAGCTATCCCAATTTTAATATTTTGAATTTTATAAGTCAAAAGCTTATGAACAGGGGTAGTGGTGTAGGGTATCACATAGTCGGCCCCTACCCGACTATAGCCTTGGCTCACTTGTTTGTATCAAATACGTTTAACTATACCGATGTCGTTATATAGCAGATATAGCTCGTGGTTGATACCACGTCGATATTTACCGTCAACGCATATTTCCCTCTCTTAATCCAAAGTAGCCAGTACTATTCTTCTTATTATTTTATTTCATAACTGATGTTGTTGTGTTTATGGCGGTGCCCAGGTAGGCGATGTCTTTAGTTACCACAAAATTATATGTATGAACTTACTTCCATAGTTGGAATACCCTTGAACGTAAGGGGCTGCTCTATAATGGACAAAAATATGGTAAGTGCCGATCTGCCGCAGGGTAAATATCTGTTCAATGGTCGATTTGTCTGGTGTAGAGCCGCATTGGTATGACCCAATTATTTTTTTGGCCATAGGCTTTATTCGTTCGCCCAATATCATTGACACCATTTTATAAGCAATAGGGAGCAGACTTATGACCCTCTAGTTAGATCACACAGTCTCCTTTCTTGTGGGCTCAGATTTCAGTCGTCGGGTACGCGTTCTTCCTGCCAGATGGTGCTAACTAGCTGATGCATACACATTATCAACGTGTCGCCTCCGGTTTTGAACAGCTCGTCTGGTAAGCCAACGGCTCCTGCTGCCTTTTATTATTTAGTCGATTTATTGCTGTATACATTCAATACCATCTTCTGCGATTGGATCTGTGGTATCTTCATCGACTTCGTTACTATTGGATACCAACAGTTCGGAAAAATGTTCTTTCCATATCTTAAGTACACTATCTATACCAGTTACCTGTACAGAAGCCACCGGTTTGATGTTTCACTCTTTGTTAGAATTTTCGGACTTTATTCTGGCTCCTGTATATCTCGATTTTTTCACAATCCCGCTTTTCCATTTATCTCTTCTTCCTGCGGAAAAAAAGTTTCTCCTCTGTCCTTTTCTCCCGATACCTCTCTTGTGCACTACGTTTTTCTACAGATTGTAGAGAAACCTTGTATACCGAATTTTTCTCTTCGGTAGCAGCATGACTCTCCTGCAGTGTGTTTCTCTAAGGCATTTTTTGGTTACCAACAAAACTTGGTAAAATTAAAATGGTTATAATTTCGGTAATTAACGAAATTTGTCGGTAAGTTAGCAACCAAAACAAAGTTGTTGCTAAGTCCTACCGATAGCAGCAGAGTTGCCAACTTTTATTAATACTTTACATTTATAATTTTGCGTTTTAATTTGTCCGATATTTGTCGGTAACCAAAAAATGCGTTAGAGAATCCCACTACTGGTCATACCATGGATTCCTTGACGGAGATCGCTGGTATCCAAGTATGTATTTTGCGGTTGTTTGCATGGAGTTGCCAATGCCAAAGTGCTGATGTGTTATCGGGACGAGAAGTGCTGTGCAACACTTCCGTGTTGTGTACTTCGTCTATCACAACGTGATCAATTTGATATCTTGTTTTTGGTCTGGAGATAGTCATATGCCCTTATGAATGTCCAGATGCCTAAATCAGGTACTGCTAACAACTATGTTTTTTGCCCCTGCGAAGTCTATCAGCCCCATTCCATTGTCCATTCAATTGTCAGGTGTTTCAGTGGGGAGACTGAACTTCCCGACTGTTGGGCCCAAGATATTCTCCTTTTGAATTTTGGCACTAAAGTCGCTTAGAATATTTTAATGTCATGGGCAGGACAACGATCATATTTTCAGTGGGAGTATGAGCGTATATAAAGTTGTTGTTGAAGAATTTTGCTTTTATCCGAATTCACTGGGGTGAAGCTGGAGACCAGATTTTACACCTCCGACCAACTAGAAATCCGCAACTAAACTCATGTTTTATGTCATGGCTGCTATAATGCTGTGCGTCACCTTTAGTTGTTGTCGTGACGCCTTTCCATCAAATCCATCATATTTCCTGTATGGCAGTAATATCCGCCTTGTATTTTTCAGTAACATCTGCCAATTCGTAAACTGCACCTTATCTATATAGAGTGCGAACATTCCAGGTGTAGATTCACATATCATGGTCCTTAAAATGTTGCGGGGTTTGTTTTTTTGTTTCTTTTCATATGAAAGTTTAACTAGCCTACGGCCAACCCAAGTTTTTAGCGTTTTTATGGGAGAACGCGCAGCACTGTTAGCTCACTAACTTTAACGTGTGTTAAAGGTAGCTTCCCAGGTGACACCACGGGTAGGTCAGAGATGAAAGAGGAACCATGATAAATGCTGGGCTTTTTCCAATGTTAAAGCCGGTCAGTGCCGTTGCTTGGTATCTTTCATCACCTACGTGACCCAACCGGAATTCGGGAAGTACCGTTCTATGGGAGCTATATGAAAACGTCGATCTATACCGACAAATTTCGGGTGGCCTTCGTCCACCCACTAAAATAATATTCTAATATGCCTGATGATCGGACTTAACCACAGTGAAATGTAACACAATGGTTGAATGTGTGGGACTTCGGAGAATTCCTAATTTTTCAATGTACCTCTTAGGTCATAACAGCTCAACTCGAAAGAATGAAATTTATTAGATTCAAAGAAGACTAAATACAAAATTTCCGATATTTCGTGGCTAAAACCTTAATAAAAAATAATTTAAAAATTAAGTTACAGTGTTTTATTTATAAATGCACTTAAAACTAGAAAATAATCTTTCATGTTTGAATCTCTCAAATAAAGCGCTTGGCGTTTAATATTGTCACAATTTTTAATTCAAATGCAAGCGTTTTATTTGAGAAATTTTTAGTTCTAAGTGCATTTATAAATAAAACACTGTAATTTTTTTAATTATTTTTTATTTTTAATTTTTCAGTAATTAAATTTGTTGACCACTGAGATCCTCATAACAAAATTATAGCCATTTTAGGCCGAAAATTAAGATAAAAACTTTAAAATGCCTGAAATCCTGTGGTACCTTTATATAAGGGCTGTACCAAAAACTGGACTTATGTCAAATTTTTTGGATGGGAAGTTTCTGTACCAGTGGGAACCCCAAATGCAAAGTTTCAGCCAATTCAGGTTGAAAATGAAGATAATATCCATAAAATACCTGAAATCGGTTGGTACCGCTATATGGAGGCTCGAAAAAATGGACCCGTATTGATTTTGGTTGGGTACCACCGTAGTGCAATGGTATGCACACCCGCCTTGCACACATAAGGTCGTGGGTTCGATTCCCCGGCCAGGCAACATCAAAACACTTTTCAACGGTGGCAAAATACCCCTCAGTAATGTTGGCGACATTTCCTGAGTATTTCAGCCATGTAAAACTTTTCTACAAAAGTGGTGTCTTAGACACGCCGTTCGGACTCGGCGATAAACTGTAGGTCCCATATCATTGAGCTAATATGAATCGGGGTGTACTCATTGATATGAGAGAAGTCTCCCTTGTCCCTATGGGATGTTGTGGAACAATTATATAATTATATACATATATTATATATATTCATATTCATGTATTGTCATCCAAATCAGAAAAGTGTGCAAAATTTTAGTTCGATTGGTCAACTGCAACTGTGTGGAAAATGAGTTACTTGATTTGAACTAAACCGACACTGAAGCAAGTTAAAAAAAAAAACACTGTAAAAATACCGAAAATCAAGAGGTACGCTTCTATGGGGGATGTAGGAAGACGTGGACCTATACTGATAATTCTCTTCTGGAATATTTAATAACCCCATGGAAGACTAACCCTCAAAGGGTTACGTTGAGGGTTACGTCTTTGGGCATTTCATGTGACGATATACAATTTGTGTATAATGATTTGAAAGAATAAGCAGTCAGCTGTTTGCTATGGCCTACCTTGTAATGATTGTACCATGACCCTCCATATTATGGTGGGGGGTATAAAAATACAAAAACAAGGATTTGTTTTTGGACTAATATAAAAAAAAAGTTATAAGTATTTCTTTGCATATAGTTTTTACATAATTCGATTTTTTGCGATATCCCTGGAAACGTTAGACAAAAAAATGAAAATATACCGAAGTGTTTTGCTGATGAGCAGCATTTCCGATTTCACTCAGAAATCCCCACACACATTTCTTAATATATTGTAAGGATTTTTATATTTCCAAAATGTTATAACCCTAATGTGCACACATATGTATGTACAACCACTACGGAGTATAATGAATAAACAACGAAAGCCTATGCCAATAACAGCGTGATGAAATATATAAATTATATAGCAATTCTGTAAACATAACATGAATGTTTAATGAGAACAAAATACAACAAGACAAAAGTGAGAGAGCACAGCAAAGTGACAGTGATGTAAGTTTGGTAGCAATGTCAAATTGTGTTTGTAAACAGAGAGAATGTTGAATGCAATTTATGTTGACAACTGAAAAAGTTACCGTTGCACATACAATCGATGTGACAGTCTGTCTGTGACAGTTGAGGTTAGCAGTTGTTAAACTTACAAAAACGAATTACGCGTTATAATCACATAAAGAAAATCTAATAGAAACATTTGGAGAAAAGAAGAAGAGGGTTTGCATATTTTGAGTAAATCTTGTGTTACAAAAATAAAACAGTGATAATAAAATTATTTAATAAAATCTGAATACACAATAACAGATAAACGAAAACATACGCAATTTTAAGCGAAAAAAGCACCTATACTCCATTAGAAAAGAAAACAAAAAAAAATATTGCTAAAAGATAATCAATACTTGTTTCTTTGGTAGCTTTTGTTTTACGTTGGGGTGTGGAGAAACTCGAAAAATCAATTGAAAACTACATAGCAGAAAAAAATTGTTACATAAATCCGTGCTGAATTTTTGTGTCTTATTTTGAATAGTGTTCATGAAAAAATTTCTTCAAATTACCATTGTGTGACGCTATTCTGATTTCGCTTGTTCTCTCTCCACCTTACACTCTCTCGTATGATAAGTGCGCGTGTTCTTGTTTTGTTTTAGTTTTCGCCATTAAGTTATCACAACTGCTTTGTCATTCGCTCTCTTATGCCGCTCACCACAAAATTGTTTGTCAATATTGAGTGAGAGTCCTAGAGATGCGCACGCTCTTGAAATCCTTTAAGTGTCAATTATTAAACTTTTACAGCTGTTAGAACCACAAAAACAACAACAATCACAAAGCAAACAATTTTGACTATAACCAACAACAACTACAACACAGTTTGCACAGTTTTCAAATAACGGTATACGCGAACATATTCAAACGGCAGGCTTTAATCTAACGAAAAATAACTAGCGACCAACCGAACGAACGACCACCAATCGAATCGACATTTCGTTTAACATTTCAAAGTCAACATTTGGGTGTCAATTTGTTTTGAGACAAATATTTCACAAAGCAAACAAAGAAAAGAAAAGGAAATTTGTCAATTATTGTTCAAAATCAATCGGCCAATAGAAAGAATTGTAAATTCTCTTAAAGCTGAAAAAGAAATTTGTTAAATTTATCTTTTCATCATATTATAAAAAAGAGATTTTTGCAATTCGTCTTCATTCCATACCAGAAAGAAGTTGAAAAAAAAGAAATAAAATTTTGGTGAGAAAAAGTTATTCCAAAAAAAGAAATATCTATTTAAAAACACGACGCATCGGCAAGCGGAGGACTCCAATCGTTGTAAAAACACAGCAAAGTCCAAAGTAAAAAACACCTCTTCAACCATCTGAATTTGGATACTTTCTACGGCGCTTAGCACGTCTCAACTAAACAATGTAAGTTGTTGGCTTAATTTTTTTCTTATTGCTTTGTTCTTTTCTTTACCTTTCCTTTAGTGTGGATATAGGTGGGTGGACCAGGGACGTACGCAGGGGGGGGGCACGGGGGGCCCGGGCCCCCCCCGAAATGGTTTGGTCGAACAAAATTTTTTAAGCTACTGTAACTAGTTATTATATTTTTTCTCATAAAAATGTTTGTATATTTGAAGATTTCAAATTAAAACTTATATTTTCTTAAGTTTCTGAACAGAAAATGTACATCATTAACAAGTTTTGTAAGAAAATATTTAAAAAATTTTTGTTTGTAAGCTGTTTTTGAGAGAAACTTCCAATAAAATCTGAATTACTTCTTCATGTCATATCATACCACTATCAAATGCTAATTCCTTAATGAATATACCCCATGTCTATTATTTATTCGAACTGTATAGAGCTCTCGAGGCTTAAAACTCATTCGGTTATAACAAAAATAACGAGTTCAGTATTATGGGAATGGAAATATATAAAAAAAAATCTATTGAATAAAATGTATAAGGGGTCGGTACTTCGTTGACTACGTATAGAAAGCCAATTAGAAATTTGTTTAACTGCCATCGCATATAGGTTTCAACCAGGAAATTTTTGGCCAAAACCCTATTTTTGAAGTTTCGAAATTTTAATTTTTTTTTGCACAGAATAATAAAAGACGCATCAAGTCATCTAAAAATAATTTGTTTTTGTAAATAACGTTAGTATTCGTTGATTGGCGCAGTACCAAAGTTGACACTTTTTTATGTAAAAATAAAACAGACTTTCTGCTGTAAAATATACAATTTTTGTTGTATTGCGTCGCTGCATAAATATACAGAAGTGAGACCAAAGTTACTATGAATCGGGAAGCTGTTAATGAGTACTTTCATATTATTTACAAAAAGAACGATCACATTTGTAAAATTAGCGTAATAAAATCAATGTTTTTATATATATTAAAAATTATTTTTTTACAAATATTTTTTTAAATATACTTAAACTTTTGAAAAAATGTCCAAACATGTCCACCTCCAAATCGATTTTGAAAGATAGCAGGGGGTCTGTACTAATAAATTCAGAAGTCAAATCGTGCTCAAATTTGCCACAGTTAAAATAAAGTGGATTTTTCTATTTTAAGATGGGAAAATTTTTTGTAAATACCTGTTGTGACTGTACGTAGGATCCAATTGGAATAGAACGGTAATACCCACGTCTATCAACCGATTTTCCTTAAAATTCATATTTAAGGGCTTCAGAGTGTAGAAAACAAGTATGTATATTTTTTTTTGAAAATAGGTCAATTTTTTGTCATAGACCCCACATAAAAGTGCCGTCCGATTTTAGATATTTTGTGGATTATAGCGACACTTTATGACCGATTCGGCTGAAATTTAGTATTTTGACCTCTTGGAAGATATGTATCCTTCGTACCAAAAATTATTAACATAGGTCAATGTTTTGGTTTAGACCCCACACAACGGGACCACCCTGTTCAACAAATTTTGGCAGTTTTTGGTCATTTTGGTCGATAAAACGTAAGAATTGCTGTTTGTACACATTTATTATAAATAATAATTAATTTCAATACAAAATAAACGTTGAAATAGTTTTGGCCAGAAAATTTGAATTTGGGACCATTGTGCATCGCCAAAATATTGTTATTCTATTTTAGACAAATTTGCTAAACAGTATGAGAAAATAATGAAGACAAATGAATTTTTGTGCGTCACTTGACTTTTACTTATCATTACCGAAGTATAATTGTAACCTCAGACTTTAGATTACGAGATTATATACACTAGGATTGTATCGAATAGATTTCATCAAAATAATGATTTAAGACTTCACATATGTTTGGACGATATTCGTTTCAGCCAAGATAAAAGTTGGAACTCGTGGTAACTCTCGGTCCAAGTTATGGATCTCGTAAAGTTTTGTCTAAATTAAATTTAAGTCATATCGGTACCTCCACCATAAAAGTTCAAAAATGTTCACTAAAATAGTCGAAGGGAGTAACCGATTCGGTCTAAAATCGAACCTAATATGGTTCGCAAGATAACTTGCAAAAGTACATCATGGTCCAAGAGAATATGTTTGGACAACATCTTCAGGTCTCTTATACAAGTCTAACATAACTGCAGTTTAAAGACTGTTCGATGATTTTTTGGACATTTTGTAGTCTTGTTTTCAGCGATATCCTCCTTTTCGTGGACAAGTTTATGCTTCCTGACAAAGCTCTAAATACTACGGTGGCCAACTAAAAAGCTTATGGGCGCGGTAACTATCGAGAGGAGTGTCTCTCAAATAATTATTAGTAAATAATTAATTGGGGTTCAATAGGGATCGATTGTTATTTGTCAAAACTATATAGATCTAAGTCCATCAAAGTGTTTGTCATCGAGTCCAAAAACTTCTAATCGTACAATTAAGAAAACAAATTATAACGCTTCTTTTGTAACATAATATTAAAAATAAAAATAATCCTGGTATCAGAATCTATCTCTTTCGGTTAATAACACTGTGCAACATTTTTAAGGTAATCTTGTGCAAATAATTTGAAGTGAGGATTTTTTGAAAGTACAGACCCAAAGTACAAAAGCCCTAGTTCCGTTTTGTTGAGTCAGATACAGCTTGGATTTTATGGCCCCATCTAAACATTGCTAAATATCGACTTTTTAAACAACTCGGGACTATATCTCTGAAACCAATGCAAATCTTCTTCTGAAGTTCGCAGCAAATTTGTTGATAAGGCCCAAAATAAAATATTTGGAGAAATGAAAAAAAAAAAATATAATATGTATATCTAAAAATTCCATAATTTGTATACATTTCGCACCATATCATAAAAACTGTTAAATTTTTCTTAATGTTTTCATTTGGAAACATATCAACGACAACAACAGCCGATATTCTTAAAAATTAGGCTAAGATCATCGAAATAGTGAAAATCTTGCTATAGCAAAGACAACAGCAATTCTTTGTGGTTGTAAAATTCTGCGATGAACCATAACGTGGACCTGTATGATTAAAAACTTCAATATACTTCAATAAATTTTACATGGCGACATTGCCGAACGTGGCCCGATATTGTCTATTTTCAATTCTAAATATCATACTCTGTAAATATTTAAAATTGCATCCTTAGTCCCCATTTACATTAAAAGATTTTTCTTGCGGCAATTTTTCTCGTTCTCTTTTAAACTTGCCTCTTGCGTTTATACAGGCAATTCTGTTTTCAAAACAATGAATATAATGTTAAAAACGAAAAATTTAAAAGGTATTGCCTGAAAATTGCCGGTATGAGCAATTTTTTTCCACTTCCATACCCCTTACGTGTCTCTCCTACAAACTGAGACTTAATGTAAATTGGGACTAAATATTATGAATTATTTCTATTGAATTTATATACTTTGTACCATTATTTCATATAAAATATAGAATAGAATATAGAATAGAATATGTGCCAAAATTTCTAGTCGATCGGACAAAAATTTACCGAGATATGAGCTTTCGAAGGGAAACATTTATTGTGTTTTGTATGTAGCATAGAAACTAAAAACGTCTTTTCCTCGAAGTGGCACTTTGTATGTTTTTGTGGGACTATTGTACACATAAATCATGTGCTTAACCGAGAGAGTCTTTAAAAAAAAAACTGCTGACGGAGTCATAAAAAATATCAATTTTGTACAGTGTTTTGTTTTTGTTAAAATCGAAATTTTGATTTTAACTGTTCAAAATGTTTAAAAATTGATTTTTTTTAATTCCTTTTCGATAATGGACAAGATTATTAGGTTCGTAATGATCCCACAAAAATATACGCTGATCGGTTTATTCTTTTTCAAACTACAGTGCGTACCGCAAACTGCTTTAGTAAAAACAGTGCTTTATAAGCGGGCATTTGAATGTAAGATTTTCCAAAAAAAAAAAAAAAAAAAAAATAGAAGGTAACTTAAGGTTTAATAGATTTTTTATAAAAAATCCATGAAAATTTCTTTTCTCATGCTTATAAGTGGCCATAACCCCTTAAAATAGCTTTACGTAACGCTACACAACATTTGAATTTTTCATGATTTTTGGTCAAGTTGTGCCCCCCCCGAAATGAAATCCTGCGTACGTCCCTGGGGTGGACAATATAGCTGGTGTACATGACTACCAAAGTCACACAGTAAGAATCTTTGTATGTGTCAAAACTTAAGAGTTTGCCTATTATATCGATTGCGAATTGCAGTTTACAAAAAACAACTTTTGAGAAAATCTACACGTGGAACATTGAGAAAATATAGACATACACAAATGTATGTGATGATTCGCATAAAAATTGCAAAACGACAAAACCTATTTATTTTGGTTATAATCGGTTCAAATTTGACGCCAATTGAGGTATTTGGTGAACCAAAATGAAATTTGGAATGTATGACCGAGTTTAGAGAAGAAATAAGTTTGCCAAATTATATTGAAATCGGTTCAGATTTGGATATTGTTCTCATATATATTTTCGGCCGATTTAGTGTATTTGATGCATCAAACACAGAAATTCTGTCAAATTTAATGTTATTGAGAAAATGTCATGAAATTCGGACTAGATATAAGACGATGCTTTAACTAACTTGAAAAGTGCTTACACCTGGGGAGTTTTGGCGGATTCTGAAACTACAATGTTCATAGATCAGAAAAAGCAATAAATCGCTTGAGATTTTAAAATAAATCGACCTCAAATGTCACATTTTTAGGATTTGTTAGGTTTACAGGATTCTATTCGATCTATTTATAAAAGTTTTAAAAAATTGTTAAAGTCGAATTCTTCCGTATATTGAAACGTACGTAAATTTTTTAAATTTTTCATTGCTTTTTGTACGGTTGAACCTCAAAATTTAAGGCAATTTGTAAATATATAATTTGTATACCCTTTGTGAGGAGGATCGTCACTAAATTTTGGGTGTTGATGGAGGAAGAAGACTAATGATTTTGGTGATGGTCGGAAAATATTCAGGGTTCGTAATGGGCAAAAAACTTATTTTGGGGGAAAAAGTCAACGTATTATTCCAAGGCGAATATCTCCGCTTCTATAAGGGGTATACAAAAAGCAAAACCTGGCAATGAAAGTATAAAATATTATCTTTACAACGATGTAAGGTTGTTGTCGTAACAGTGTTTATTATTGTTTGTTTGCGTGCTCGTTCTTCTGCTTAATATGACTCTGGATCTATCTCCAGTTCCAGAAAAGTGGCTGCTTCGATGGGATGTTACCACAGATCCACTGGAGTTAGATGAGTAGGTTTGGCAGGGCAGTTGAAAAGGTGCAGTGTGCACGAAGAGAAAAAATATTTTTCGCTTTTGTTGGAACAAAAATATCTGTTTTGGTTCCAAAAATGTATTTGTTTTATTCAAACATTGTAATCCAAATCCAAAAATACCATCTTTTGTTCCAAACATAGAAAACAAAATCAACTTTCGAATTTCCGCAATATTGTAAAAATCGTTAACAATTCCGATTGTAGGAACTATCATAATCTAATTTTGTTTACAAAAAGTATTGTCAACCCAGAAAACCAGCCCAGAAATTTTTGATTTGAGTGTATATACTTCTCATATACACTTTTCGCATAACTTGGATATAAATGTCGCGTATAATATTGCAATCATTGATGAACACAATACATGGTTTGCTGCATTGGCTGACAACAAAGACAAACAAAAAGCCACAAGCACCCACCACAACATAAGGAATAATTAAACATCATAACAATCTCCGGTATAACACCAAACCTCAAAGCACAATGAAGATAGAAGAATGAAACAAAACAGAAACAAATAAAAACAAGAGTCTCCTTGTTGGTATACATACACACAAAAACAATGATAAAGGCATCATGTCATACAAACAAAACTCACCATAATTGTTTTTTTTTCAACACGGCATCGAATAGCGAGAGAAGAGAAAAAATTGTCGAAGAAAAGAGAGAACTATTGTCCAGTTGACAAAAACTATTTTTGGATTTAACAAAACCCAATTGTTGGAATAACAATACCAAATTTGGAATTTAACAATATCTTTACAATACATATTTTGCTCTTCGAATATTGTTGGATCAATCATATTTTTTTCTCTGCGTGTGTCGTGCGGGCCCATGCCGCATACTGGGTAGATGTTATTCACGGCGCGACCAATATCCGCCCAATAAGAATTTAGGCGACTGCAATATCCTGAGCGTAGTTGAGCCAAAACTACTCTGGTTTGTCGTAGCAACTGCCGTTACTCAGCTGCGATAGATGGGGGATGTACTCCAATGACTTTATTCACACTGTATTTGCGTATGGCCTTAGCAACTGCGCCCGTGTGAATGACCGACCTGCCGGACCTCCCTCTCTAGAGTATCAATATCCTTTCTTCTATGCCTGGGTGTGTCTGTCCTAGCCAGCAGATGTTGATTGGGATGGCTCTCTCGGTAACACCCGAGCATGTACTGCAACGAAAGCATCTCATTTTGTTGCTGTACTAGAAGAATCTTTGCGTCCTCATGTAAATGGTCCACTGAAGACTTGAGGAGGCACTCTGTTGCTGTTTTCAGGGCGGCATTCTCCCTGTTTCACTCTACGGGGTTTGGACTTCTTTTTCCTGAATTCCACCTACAACTGGCGTCCACACATATAATTGATTATCCAACGTTTCAGACTTGGCCGAAGGGTTTTCTGCTCAATGTTCTCAAACAGCGTTGAGTTCCTCACAGTATCAAAGGCTTTTGATAAGTCAAGCGCCACCATCACCATTCTATCATTCTATCGAAATAGGCCTGTACGATTCACTTTTGCTGTCATCCTTGCCTGCCTTCAGTAGCGGGACCACCCTGCCCATTTTCCGGACTTCGGGAACAATGAGGGTGGCTAGCGAAAGGTTGAGAACTTTAGTGAGATACTCCACTCTCGGCTCATACAGCTGTTTCAGCATTACCATGGAGATTCCAATAGGGCCCAACGCTTTGGATGATTTAGCGTTCTGATTTGCAACATCATCTATTGTACTCTTCTCTTCGCCCTGTCACTCCCGGGGGGCTCAACAAACTGTCGATTGAAATAACATGCGCACCTCTTCGGGTCAGTTAACGTAACGTCGCCAAACGTGACTGAGGTCCTATCTTCCCTCCTTCCGAGGTTCGAGAGTGACTTAACCTTTACCCACAATTCACTTAAACCGGCACCAATGTTGCAATTCTTCAGTTGATTTAACCACTTGTTCCGCTTTTGCTCGCAGCCTGTTAAGTTCCAGCGTCAGCTCCCTGACTCTGGGGTCACTGGGCTTGGCTCGACGAAGCGACAATGTAAGGTAGGTTGGCGTAGGTGGTCAAACAACGGAGATATCGCAATAGTTAATACATCCCATTTGTCTGTTTTTTCGAAACTTTGATCGGATAATCATGAAATTTTGGGGGTTGAAGGGGGTCCCACAGAGGAAAAAGCCTATTGAATTTGGTAATGGTCGGTTAATATTCAGGGGTCGGAATTGGTAAAACACTTATGTGGAGAAATTTCATCGTTTTATTCATATGCGAACTAGGGATAGGTAATGAAAAGCAATAACCGATTTTTTAATTTTCCGATTTTGGTCTAAACTAAAAATGCGAGTTTTCGGTCTGGCGATTATTTCATTTGCACTAAAACTCGACTTTCGACTTTTTGGCAGCCGCAGAAAATCGATAATAATCGACTATTCGTCGATTTTTGAGTTTTCCTTTGATCCTTTGCACAGATGCTTTTGTAGCTATCAGAAAACTGTAAAACTGTCAAAGTCAACTTTGCATATTACCGGATTTAATAAACCTACTGGGTTTCAAATGTCAATTCCATTGCGTATACTTTAAAATAAATCCTCTTAAAAAAGGTTAAAGCTCTAATGCAAACGGCGTTTAAAATCTATGGGGCAAGTCGAAAATCGATCAAAATATAATTGATTATGCGATTTTCCCTCCAGTCAAAACTCGAATTCGATTTGTTTCGATTAATCGAAAGTCGACTTACCTATCCCTAATGCGAACTTACTTACTTACTTAGCAGTCACATTACAGAACATTTGTTCTATAGGCCGAACTAAGAAGAGATCTCCATTCCTTTCTATTTGTTGCTTTGCACTCTGGAATACCGCGCCTTTTCATCTCATCCTCCACTTGTTTGCGCCATCTATTCCTTGGCCTGCCAATTCTGCGTCCACCGCCAAGCGGTCCGTATTTATACGCCTTTTTAGCGGGTTCATCATCGCTCATTCTTATGATATGGCCTAGCCAACGCAATCGCTGCATCTCGATACGTTTAACTATATTGATTTCGTTGTATAGCAGATACACCTCGTGGTTCATGCGACGTCGATATTCACCGTCAACGCAGATTGGTCCGTAGATCTTTCGAAGAATTTTTCTCTCAAACATACCAAGCTTACTTAAACCAAAGTAGCATCTGTTGGCCAATACAATTCTTCTTTTTATTTCACAACTGATGTCGTTTGTTGTGTTTACGGAGGTGCCGAGGTAGACGAAGTCTTTTACTACCTCAATATTATAGGAACCAACATCCACAGTCGGTCCGAGCTCAATGGACGCATTGCGCGTCGACACCATCAACTTGGTCTTCTCATCGTTTACCGCCAGGCCGACTTTAGCAGATTCTCCTTCGACCTTTATAAAGGTATCAGTTACTTCTTATACTGACCGATCCATAATGTCTATATCATCAGCATAAGCAAGTAACATGTGACTATTGGTGTAGATTGTGCCACTTCTTTTGACGCTTGCCTCTCGTATAATCTTTTCTAGCAGGATGTTGAAGAGGTCACACGAAAGGCTGTATCCTTGTCTGAAACCTCTTTTGGTACCAAACTCTTCGGAGAGGTTCTTTCCTATTTTAACTGAGGACCTCGTGTCAGTTAAAGTCATTTTACAAAGCCGTATGAGCTTTGAGGGGCTTGGAATACCTTTGAACGCAGCGGGCTGTCGAAGGCTGCTTTATAATCGACAAAAAGGTGGTAGGTGTCGATCTGCATCTCTTGGGTCTTCTCCAGGATTTGCCGCAGGGTAAATATCTGGTCAATGGTGGACTTGCCAGGTCTAAAGCCGCATTGGTATGGTCCAATTATCTCGTTGACCATAGGCTTTAGTCGTTCGCACAATATCCCTGACACGATCTTGTAGGCAATAGGGAGTAGACTTATGCCCCTATAGTTAGAGCATACAGTCTTATCTCCCTTCTTGTGGACGGGGCACAGGATACTCAGGTTCCAATCGTCGGGTACTCGTTCTTCCTGCCTTGGCTGGGCAGTATACATTCAATACCATCTTCTGGGATTGGGACTGTGGTATCTTCGTCGTCTTCGCTGCTATTGGATACCAACAGATTTCAAAAATTGTCTTTCCATATCCTGAGTACACTATCTGTATCAGTTACCAAATTACCTTGCTGGTCTCTACAGGAGGATGTGCCTGTACCAAAGCCATCAGTTTGATGCTTGATTCTTTGGTAGAATTTTCGGACTTCATTCTGGCTCCTGTACATCTCGATTTTTTCACACTCCCGCTTTTCCATCTCTCTTTTTTTCCTGCGGAAAAGACGTTTCTCTTCTCTCCTTTTCTCCCTGTATCTCTCTCGTGCGCTACGCGTTGCTACGGATTGTAAAGTAGCCCTATATGCCGCATTTTTCTCTTCGGTGGCAGCACGACACTCCTGATCATACCATGGATTCCTTGGTGGAGGTCTCTGGTATCCAAGTATGGATTTTGCGGCTGTTTGCATGGAGTGGACAATGCTTTGCCATTGCGCTGATATGTTATCGGGATGAGGAGTGCTTTGATTAAGCAATTGGGCTAGTTGGGTGGAATATGCTGTGGCTATCTGTTGTGATTGCAGCTTACCGATGTCTAACTTTCGTGTTGTGTCTGTTCGTACTTTGTTTGCTACGTTTAAGCGGGTGCGTACCTTTGCTGCAACAAGGTAGTGGACCGAATCAATGTTTGCGCCTCGGAACGATCGTACATCCAACACGCTCGATGAATGTCTTCCATCTATCACAACATGATCAATTTGGTTTCTTGTTTTCTGATCTGGAGACAGCCAGGTGCCCTTATGAATATCGAGATGATTAAATCTGGTACTGCTAACTACCATGTTTTTTGCAGCTGCAAAGTCTATCAGCCTCATACCATTGTCAGATGTTTCACTGTGGAGACTGAATTTCCCGACTGTTGGGCCAAAGATATTCTCCTTTCCAATTTTGGCATTAAAATCGCCTAGAATGATTTTAATGTCATGGGCAGGGCAACTGTCATATGTTTCTCCTAAGCGCTCGTAAAATATATCTTTGGTCTGTTCGTCCTTTTCTTCAGTGCATGAGAGAGCATGAGCGCAAATAAAGCTGATGTTGAAGAATTTAGCTTTTATTCGAATTGCAGCAAGTCTTTCATTCACTGGAGTGAAGTTGGATACCAGATGTTTTAGTCTCCGACTAACTAAAATCCGCAACCAAACTCATGCTTTACGTCATGGCAGCTATAATACAGTGCGTCACCTTTAGGTGTTGTTGTGACGCCTTTCCCAATCCATCGTATTTCCTGTATGGCAGTAATATCGGTCTTGTACTTTTCAAGTACGTCTGCCAATGCGAAGACTGCACCTTCTCTATAAAGAGTGCGAACATTCCAGGTGCAGATACGCAGATCATGGTCCTTAAAACGTTTGCGGGGTTCGGCAACTTTAGAGGGGTTTGTTTTTCTTTTCTTTCGTTTTTTCATAGTAGGCTGTTTTTTCTAGGGGAGGGTTACTAACCCTAATGCGAACATCTTCGCTTTTAATAGGAGTACTCCAAAAGGAAAGCCCGTCAATGGAAGAAAAAAACAAAAGATAACCTTTCCTGGTGAAATACATTCTATAGTCGATATTGTTTAAATTTCTTTTTTATTGTAACAACAACAAAGCAAAAAAATATATATTTTTGAGAAATAAACAAAAAGTAATGTTACAAAATTGGCCTCTCATCCTCTAGGCTAACACTATGGTATGATCGAAATGAGTACGTTTGGTCGAAATACGTTTCTGACAATTTGGAGTCGATTAAGTTAGCGCTGTTCGTCGGTCTGTATGGTGCACACGATAAACCTCGAAAGATTTAACGGATTTGGACCAAACGTTGCCAATTGTAATATTTTGTCCAAACTTAGAACAAATTCGAAGATTGGTCATATCGGTTCAGTCATTCTGGTACCTCCCCATTAAAGCTCCAAGTTGTCGCTAAAATTGTGCGCCCTATAACTCTCGAAAGGATTAATCGATTTGGTCCGTTATTTGCACATCGTAATATATCCACCAGACATAGATCAGGTTCGAATATGGATTATATTGACACTCTCTTTCAGGTAACTCCCACATACAATTTTAAAAATGTTCACAAAATTACAGTTTAAGAGGTTTTGTCGGAACGTTTTGACATTTTATGCAACAGGTTGTCCTCGTAGTGCCTATTTTGGGGGCTAGTTAATTCTTCCTGAGATAATGACACAGATGTTGCATAATAAATCGTACCAGCACCAACTAAAATGACTGATGCCAACCATGCCAAGCAGTACGAGGATATAGAGAATACTTCAACTATATGTGTTTACGCCATCGTTGTAGAATTCGAAAATATGAAATCAAAAAACCCGCAGAGTGAAACAGGGAGTTCCCCAAGGCGAGACATATCTCCGGAACTGTTTAACTGTACTGTATGTGGATGATTGTACGATCTTGACGTCGGGTCCTATCGTCAACGACATATGTGATAGGTTTAATGTCTACATACTGGTTTAGTGAAGTTCTTCTATCAGAGGAATATGAAAATAACCGCAGCTAAATCTACTGCCACACTGTTCACCACCTGGAGCCCTAAAATGAGGATCCCCCTGAACATATTGACCGTTGGTGCCCTGATTCCGACCACTAACTATTGAGTGTAAAGTTTGATAGCATGTTTAAGTCTTCCGCGCAAGCCACAGCTATTTGTGACAAGATCAGAAGCAGGAACAAGTTTCTTAACGAGTTATTTCACTAGTATGGATACAGAAGAACCGGAACCAGATAACTGAATAAAGTATATTTACGAACAAACACATTTGCGTTACTTTTGTGTATTTCGTGGTGTGATCTTGCTATTGTCTGGAATTATTACCGCTTATCCGTGTCTCTTATTCTTCTTGTTTAGCTAATTGGACTAATTGGACCATTGTTTTAGTTGGAATATTTTTTTTATACCCTCCACCATAGTATGGAGGGTATATTAAGTATGTTTTTCCGTTTGTAACGCATTGAAATACTCATTTGCGACCCTATAAAGTATATATATTCTTGATCAGGGTAAAATTCTAAGTCGATCTGAGCACGTCCGTCCGTCCGTCCGTCCGTCCGTCCGTCTGTGGTAATCACTCTAGCATCCACAAAAATAGAGATAGGACGCTGAAATTTTGGGAAAATGCTTCTTTTGTTTGCAGGCAGGTCAAGTTCGATGATGGGCTATATCGGTCCACGTTTTGGTATAGCCCCCATATAACGGTACCCCCCCGATTTACGGTATTTTGACGTTTTTAGCCACATTTTCAGACCGATTTGGCTATAATTTGACATTTAGGGTTCTTAAGTGTCAACAAACATATATAACAAAACTTGTGGACATAGGTGCACGTTTTGGTATAGCCCCCATATAACGGTACCCCCCGATTTGCGGTATTTTGACGTTTTTAGCTACATTTTTAGACCGATTTAGCTATAATTTGACATTTAGGGTTCTTAAGTATCAATAAACTTATATAACAAAAGTTGTGGACATAGGTCCACGTTTTGGTATAGCCCCCATATAACGGTACCCCCCGATTTGCGGCATTTTGACGTTTTTAGCTACATTTTCAGACCGATTTAGCTATAATTTGACATTTAGGGTTCTTAAAAGTCAATAAACTTATATAACAAAAGTTGTGGACATAGGTCCACGTATTGGTATAGCCCCCATATAACGGTACCCCCCGATTTACGGTATTTTGACGGGTTTAGCTACATTTTCATACCGATTTAGCTATAATATGACATTTAGGGTTCTTAAAAGTCAATAAACTTATATAACAAAAGTTGTGGACATAGGTCCACGTATTGGTATAGCCCCCATATAACGGTACCCCCGATTTACGGTATTTTGACGGGTTTAGCTACATTTTCAGACCGATTTAGCTATAATTTGACATTTGAAGTTCTTAAATGTCAATAAACTTATGTGACAAAACTTGTGGACATAGGTCCACGTTTTGGTATAGCCCCCATATAACGGTACCCCCCGATTTACGGTATTTTGACGTTTTTAGCTACATTTTCAGACCGATATAGCTATAATTTGACATTTAGGGTTCTTAAGTGTAACTAAACTTATATAACAAAATTTGTGGACCTAGGTCCAAGTTTTGGTATAGCCCCCATATAACGGTACCCCCGATTTACGGCATTTTGACGTTTTTATCTACATTTTCAGACCGATTTAGCTATCAATTGACATTTAGGGTTCTTAAATGTCAATAAACTTATATAACTAGTGGACATAGGTCCATGTTTTGGAATATCCCCCATATAACGTTACCGCCCGATTTCAGGTATTTTGTGAATTTTACCAACAAGTTTTAACCGAATTATCTGTAATTTGAACATTTGACATTTGAAATTCTTAGTGGTCACCACACCTCTCCACCAAAAATTGTCAAGAAAGCCCCCATATAACGGTACCTCCCGATTTTCAGTAATTTGATGATTTTAGCTACAATATTAAACCGAACAAGCAGTAATTTGACATTTGAAGTTCTTAGTGGTCACAACACCTCTCCATCAAAAATTGTCAACATAGGTCCATGTTCGGACCAATTTTCAGTAATTTGGCAATTTTAGCTACAATTTTTAACAGAACTAACTGTAATTTGACATTTGAAGGTTGTAGTGGTCACCACACATCTGCATCAACAATTTTCAACATAGCCCCAATATAACGATACTTCCCGATTTTCGGTACTTTGAGGATTTTACTTAAAATGTTTAACCGAACGTAGGTCCATGTTTTTGTATAGCCCCAAAACAAACCTCCCGATTTTCAGTACCTTAGCTTTATTTTTTGGACGAACTTTTTGTAATTTGAAATTTAAAAGTCAACAAAAATTCTGCAACAAAAATTGTTCATTTAAGTTCATATTTTCGTATAGCCCAGATACCTCCGAACTAGCTGTTAATGACATTTGAAGTTCCCACGTTATGTACCGATTTTCGATATTTTGAGGATTCTAGCTAAATTTTTTAAACGAATTAGGAGTTATTTGACGTTAAAGGATCCCATCAAAAACTGTCAACATAGGCCCATGTTTTATTATAACCCCTATATAACAGTACCTCCCAATTTCTAGCCCACCAAAAATTGTCAACAGTTAGATATAGGCACCATAAAAAAGGGCCTCCCGAATGAAGCATTTTATGTACATTATCTGACATTTTAAAGTACTCACTTAAAGTTGGGGACAGGAATGAATATTTTATGGTGGAGGGTATGAAAAGTTCGGCCCGGCCGAACTTAATGCTTTTTTACTTGTTTAATTTTCAGTAACTTTTGCAATAGCATTTTTTGTTTGTTTGCTAGGCCTATGAACCAAAGCCTGAAATCCTTGAAATTTTAAATTAACCACTGTAGAGAAGAAAAAAAAAAACAACAACTATTGTTCTGCTGTGGTTCATTTTGTAGTTTGTTGGCTAGTCAGCCGCAAAAAACAAAAAAACTAATAATAGTTAGCTATACCAAAAACAACACCAACAACTATAACAAAGACACTTTTCGTTACAATAGAAAGTAAAAATATCCTTGTGGTTAGTAAATTGTTGCCCATTGTTCGTTCGTACGTTGATAACATTGAAAAATTGTAAATTTTCTGACCACCAAGGTTCTTCCTTTATCCTGTTCTTCATTTGTGTGTGTCTCATTCATTCATCGCCCACTTTCTTATATATGTATTTCAATGTTGTACGACGGTTTGGTTGGTTCGGTCAGTAGGTTCTTTGAAGGTTCCTTGTTAACGTTGCCTTTGTCTTCGCCGCTTTACCATTAAATGACGATTAATATTCTCGCCTTTTGTTGCTGTTAAATTGCTAAAACTTTGTAATTTATTACACACACACATACAAACGAACACGCTTCATTCCCTAGCAGCACTATTATTCTTTTGATGCCAAGGGAGTCTTATTATGAGAACTTTTTCCAGACGCTTTTTGTGTTTAACACCAACGCACAGCTTGACAAAATCTGCAAAGCTTTGGGCCTCCTTTACTATGAAGAGTGTGTGTGTGGGTTGTTTCTTATTTGAAAAGTGTTTGGCTTTATTACTGGCTTACTCAGCCTTTCATATCAATGGTCTGTGGAAGTGTATATCCTTTTTGTTGGCTGCTAACATTCAGCAGTAATTCTGGTTAAACATTAAGTGATGAATCGATTTATGGCTAAATAGGGGAAATGATGCATATACAAGTTTGTTTTCATTACATTATTATTTCAATTTGATACCACAGTGCCGCCATGTAAAGTGCAATGAAGAAAAGTTTTCTTTGGTTGTATGGCATCCCAAAAGACAACTTCTTATCCTCAAGGACTACAGAAATTTGTATTATTTATAACTTTTATTTTCAAGAATATTTTATTAGTTGTGAACAACAATACAGTGAAGTAATAAATCACCCGTATAAAGTCAGACATATGTATGTACATATGGATGGAATTTCTCTTCTTAATTCCTTGGAAATTTGTCAATTTAGTTTCCCCTTTTCCCCCAGAACAAACAAAAATTGAAAGAAAATTCCTGCGAATTTAATGTTATTTTATACTGTTTTTTTTCTATACTCGTATTCGTATGTATACAATTTCCTTTCAATTTAATTTATTGACTTAAATGTATTACTTCGGCGAATGACAATCCCATTGGCGAGATAAGAGTTCCATAAAATTGGTCATCTATTGGTGGAATATACACGTTTATTTCATCTTGCTAAGTTCCAGCAATAGAATAACTATGAAGTATTAAAGTGAACTGTTTCTCTAAGGCGAATTGAATTCAAATTCGTTCGAATTACTACGAAACTCCTGTTACTGTTGAAATTTTTTATTTGATTGAAAACAAAAATGAATCAAATATATTTCAAAAAACATATGTTTGGTTGTCTTAATGAAACAGGCCACCAGTTTTCAATAGATATGTATAACAATGAAAGCACGAATATTTACCATAAACAATAGTTTTATTGTTTTCTTAAGTAGTTTCCAGCATGATTTATACACTTTTTCATGCGCTCAAACCAATTGTTGAAACACTTTTTCCACTCCGATGGAGACACCTCCAAAACATGGTTATTGAACGTTTTTACAGCATGTTCTTGCGAAGAAAATAGTTGACCACTCCTTTTTTCTTGGTGTGCGGTAGTCTAATGAAGTTATTGTGTGCAAAGTCAAGGCTGTACGTCGGATGACCCATAAATTCCTTATTTTGTCCGGTCAAAAAGCGATGGTTTGAATCGATGAATGAGAGCTCGCATTGTCATGTTACATAATGAATTGTCTTCTCCTGTTAGTTTTTTTTTTTTTTTTTTTTTTATCAAGAGACTTCAAGTAAATAAATTGTAGTGTACCACTCAGCATTAACGGTTCTACGTTGTTCAAGCCGTATAGTCGCAACGTGGTCAGTTTTGCCGAAAAAATAGGCAATTTGCTTCGAAGTGCTTCTTCCATGAACAACTTTCGTTGGATTGGGCTCGTCTTCGAAGACCCACACGGTAGATTTCTGTTTTGTTTCGGGCTCATACGCATAGATACGAGATTATAAACGTCCTCTGAAGCACCGCGATCGTATTAATTTAAATTTTCTTTGCACAAATCGATAAGAGCATTTTTTGAGCGATTGTCAAGTTGTGCTGCATCTAACGAGAAAACCCCATTTTTGCGGCCAGATGTTCATGCAATATCAAATGTTAGTTGGTGGAAGAAATGTCCAAAGATGTCTCTATCTCACGGTATATAACATAGCGATCTTGCATTATCCGTTCACGAAGGGCTTAATTTTTTTCTGACACAACGGTTGTTTTTGGACGACCCCATCGTTTTTTAGCGATTGAATTAAATGTTTATACTAAAAAATGTCAAAATTTCCAGTGGAAATGTCAAATAGCACCTGATAACACGCAGTGTTGCCTAGGCCAGAAAGTTACCAAGCAGCCCTCGTACAATGTATTTTGAAAAATTACGATATTTTTTAAAGACAAAATACCTTTTTTATCGCCAATGATGATTTTGCAGGAGAGTGACAACCACCTATGATAACCAAATTTTGCAACAATTATCTGGATCCGGATGAAGGGATTTAAAAAATATCAATTAAAAAAATTGTGAAGAGTTTCGATTTTTAACAAAAATGGGACGATTTTTGACAATTAATCGGTCAATTTTTTTTCAATTCTCTTTTTTATTGCACAACATTTGGATGTATTCAATAAGCCCGCATAAATATATGAAGACTGAACACAAAATTTCAGTCATTTCGGGGGCAAAACCCTTAAAAATACCGAAAATCAGGAGGTACTGTTTTAAGGATGCTATATCAAAACGTTGCACAGTGTCCGATTTTCCAAAAAACCTGGCCAAAAATCGAAAAAAAAATTATCAATTTACACTAAAAGGGTCAGATATTGTTTATAGGATCCCAGTGCGTGTAGTTATGAAAAAATATATACATTTCTTGTTTAATAAGCAGTACCAGATTTAATCATCTCGATATTCATAAGGGCACCTGGCTGTCTCCAGATCAAAGAACAAGTAATCAAATTGATCATGTTGTGATAGATGGAAGACATTCATCCAGCGTGTTGGATGTACGATCGTTCCGAGGCGCAAACATTGATTCGGACCACTACCTTGTTGCAGCAAAGGTACGTACCCGTCTAAACGTTGCAAATAAAGCACGAACAGACAAAACGCGGAAGTTGGACATCGATAGGCTGCAAACACAACAGATAGCCACAGCATATTCCACTCAACTAGCCCAATTGCTTAACGCGAGCACTCCTTGTCCCGATAACATAACAACACAATAGCAAAATACTGCCCACTCCATGCAAACAGCTGCAAAATCCATATTTGGATTCCAGAGACCTCCACAAAGGAATTCATGGTATGATCAGGAGTGTCGTGCTGCTACCGAAGAGAAAAATGCGGCATATAGAGCTACTTTACAATCAGTAGCAACGCGTAGCGCACGAGAGAGATATCGGGAGAAAAGGAGAGAATAGAAACGTCTTTTCCGCCAGAAAATGAGAGAAATGAAAAAGCGGGAGTGTGAAAAAATCGAGATGTACAGGAGCCAGAATGAAGTCCGAAAATTTTACCAAAGAGTGAAACATCAAACAGATGGCTTTGGTACAGGCACATCCTCCTGTAGAGACCAGCAAGGTAATCTGGTAACAGATACAGATAGCGTGCTCAGGATATGGAAGGAACATTTCTCCAATCTGCTGGTATCCAATAGTATCGAAGACGATGATACCACAGATCCAATCCCAGAAGATGGTATAGAATGTATACCGCCCGGCTAAGATGAGGTAAAAACAGCAATCAACCGGCTGAAGAATAATAAAGCAGCAGGAGCCGATGGCTTACCAGTCGAGCTGTTTAAAACCGGAGGCGACCATCTGGCAGGAAGAACGCGTACTCGACGATTGGAACCTGGGCATCCTATGTCCCGTCCACAAGAAAGGAGATAAGACTGTATGCTCCAACTATAGGGACATAAGTCTTCTCCCTATTGCCTATAAGATAGTGTCAGGGATATTGTGCGAACGACTAAAGCCAATGGTCAACGAAATAATTGGACCATACCAATGTGGCTTTAGACCTGGCAAGTCCACCATTGACCAGATATTAACCCTGCGGCAAATCCTAGAGAAGACCCAAGAGATGCAGATCGACACATATTACCTTTTTGTCGATTATAAAGCAGCATTCGACAGTCCCCTCCGATCAAAGGTATTCCATGCAATATCTGAATTTGGTATCCCCGCAAAGCTCATCGGGCTTTGTAAGATGACTTTAACTGATACTAGGTCCTCAGTTAAAATTGGAAAGAACCCCTCCGAAGAATTTTGTACCAAAAGAGGTTTCAGACCAGGAGACAGCCTTTCGTGTGACCTATTCAACATTTTGCTAAAAAAGGTAATACGAGATGCAAATGTCAAAAGAAATGGCACAATTTACACCAATAGCCACATGTTACTTGCCTATGCTGATGACATAGACATCATGGGACGATCAGTAAAGGAAGTAACTGATATCTTTAGGAAGGTCGAAGCAGAATCTGCGAAAGTGGGTCTGGCGGTAAACGGCGAAAAGACCAAATTGATGGTGTCGACGCGCAAAGCGTCCATAGAGCTCGGACAGACTGTGGAAGTTGGTACCTACAATTTTGAGGTAGTTAAA
Source organism: Musca autumnalis (assembly GCF_047663935.1). Classification (NCBI taxonomy): domain Eukaryota; kingdom Metazoa; phylum Arthropoda; class Insecta; order Diptera; family Muscidae; genus Musca; species Musca autumnalis. Next base: position 119,019,833 of record NW_027411644.1, on the reverse strand, counting down.
CACTTCGTCTACCTCGGAACTGCCATAAACACAACAAACAACATCAGTTGTGAAATAAGAAGAATTGTATTGGCCAACAGATGCTACTATGGTTTAAGTAAGCAATTTAAAAACAAAGCCACATCTCGTCAAACAAAAATAACACTATACAAAACGCTGATACTACTCGTGCTAATGTATGGCTCCGAAGCATGGGTACTTGCGCAAGCAGATAAGGCAGTGCTTGGTGTGTTTGAAAGGAAAATTCTTCGAAAGATCTACGGGCCGATTTGCGTTGACGGTGAGTATCGACGTCGTATGAACCACGAGCTCTATCAGCTATACAAAGACATGAATATAGTTAAACGTATCGAGATGCAACGATTGCGTTGGCTAGGCCATATCATAAGAATGAGCTATGATGAACCCGCTAAAAAGGCGTATGAATACATGCCACATGGCGGTGCACGCAGAATCGGCAGGAGCATACAAGTGGATGAAGAAATGAAAAGGCGCGGTATTCCAAAAAGTCAAGCGAAAAATAGAGAGGAATGGAGATCTTTTCTTAGTTCGGTCTATGGAACAAATGTTCTGTAATGGGCCAACTAAGTAAGTAAGTAATAAAAGCAGGTCGAAGTGACCCTATTTGGATTTTTTTCAATATTTAAGTTGTTTATAAATCTATGATAATATGCAAAATAAACAACGGTTATTAAATATTTTCTTTTTGTAATTGTAATGAAAGGTATGTGAAACTTATTTAAGATGTTCAGTGTCACCAATGAATTGTGCGTTCTTTAATAACACTGGTCAACACTACTTTTGTTTCAACCAAAGTTTTTATTGTTTCTAAATGAGTTCGTCGATTTATTTTCACATCTGGTCGCGGTTTTTCTCCATCAGCTCTTGTTCTTGAGATATAGCACAAAACCGGTTTTTACGAGTTTTACCCAGAATTTCGATATTTCCGGATACAAACAAATATTTTTTGTGGCTTTTTCGACACTAATATATTAAGGAGATGTTGTACGCTCGATATAAAAAGTTTTTGAAATAATTGTAGTGAATATGTATCAAAAAATATAGAAAACATACGACGGACCTTGTAAAAATTGCATATTTTGAGTATTTTAAGCTGTGATTACGTCATCGGGGGAAATCATAGGATCTTCATATGGCATACCGGATATGCTTAGGGCGTGTACTATATAGTTCAGTATTCAAATATATAATATAAAGTTCGTAGCGCCCATGATTCGGCCATAACATAAAAATCATCATGAAGACTGCTAAGGAAAAGTAAATGACTTATGTGGTAATGATATCACTAGTAAATGATATCTCTTTAGCAGTCTTCATGATGATTTTTAGGTTATGGCGAAATCATGAGCGCTATGAACTTTATATTATATATTTGAATACTGGGCTATATAGTAGACACCCCAAGCATATCCGGTATGTCATATGAAGATCCTAAGGATTCCAAGTGATCTTAACTCAAACATTTCCAAAACTGTAGAAATGGTAGAAGCTTGCAAACTTATTTTAGTTTCTTGGTATTTTGGCAAAATTGATACCGATATTTCCATTGTATGTAATGGAAATAGATATTTCATTATACCCTCAGCCTTTAGGCTAAAGAGGGTATTTACACTTTGATACGACCAAAAATGTGCCTCATCGAAATAATGGTTTTAGACCCCAAGTATGTTTTGTACGATATCCGTTTCAGACAATTTTGAGTAGATCTAGCAATGTCCGTCCGTCTGTCTGTCTGTCTGTCCGTCTGTCTGTCTGGCTGGTGCGCACGATAACTCTCGAACGGATCAATGGATTCGGTTCAAATTGTGGGTATCGAAATATTTTGTCCAGTTTCGATTTAAGTTCGAAGATGGGCCATATAGGTCCGCTCCTTCAGGTACCTCCCCCACAAATGTTCAAAAATTGTCGCAAAATTTGTGCGCACGATAACTCTTGTAGAGAATAACCGATTTGGTCCATACTTTGCATATCGTGTAATTTCTAGAAAACTTAGATGAGGTTCCAATATGGACTCAATCGGTCCACTCCTTCGGGTACCTCCCACACAAAATTTCGGAAAAGTTCGGTTTAGGGCCTGGCCTCGAATCTCTTTGATTTTTGTTTACGCAAGTTGTATTCGCTGTCCTCTATACGACGCTGTAAGTTTCATTAGGGGCAAATCCATACTTCCTGAGAAAATAGCCTGAAAGTCACAAAAGTTCGAAAATGTTCGGAAAATTTGTGCGTACGATAACTCTTGAAGGGAGTAACCGATTTGGTCCATACTTTGCACGTTATGAAATTTCTACCAGACTTAGATGAGGGTCCAATATGGACTCAATCGGTAAACTCCTTCGAGTACCTCCCAAACAAAATTTCGGAAAAGTTCAGTTTAGGACCTGCTCTCGAATCGCCTTGGTTTTTGTTGTAACATCTTGTATTCACTGTCCCCTATACGAAGGTACAAGTTGCTCAGGGGCAAGTCCATACTTCCTGAAAAAATAGCCTGAAAGTTGAAAAACAAAACCTATGACACCATGTTTATGGGTGGAAACGCAAGATAATTCTCGAACGGAAATTCCGATTCCGGCCAAAATTTGGCATTCGTAATATTGTTTCCAAACTTAGTTTAAGTTCGTAGATAAGCCTTATCGGTCCACTCCTTCAGGTACCTACCCCACAAAAGTTCAAAAATATTCGGAAAAATTGTGCGCACGATAACTCTTGATGGGAGTGACCGATTTGGTCCATACTTTACACATTCTCATAATATCTACCAGATATAGATAAGGTTCGAATATGGACTATATTTGTCCACTCCATCCCGCACCTCCCACACAAAATTTTGGATATGTTCACTTTAAGACCTGCTATTGAATCATTTTTGTTGAAGCAATTTACATTCGCTGCCTCAATTACGATGGTAAAAGTTGTTTCAGGGGCAAGTCCATACTTCTTGAGAAAACAGCCCGAATGGTGTAAAAACCCCCTATGGCACCCCCATGGTCTATGACGGTCCATTCCTTTAAGTACCTTTTCCGCAAAATTTTTGAACTTTAATCCTAATCAAAATTTTAGTCGGTTCATACGACCAAAATTTTGAAACCCCCTAAATACATATGTTTTTTGTGACAAAAGTGTTTCAATTTGCACAGGCTGAGGGTATATCTCTGTCGGCAAAGCCGACTGATACTTTTTTACTTGTTTCTTTAATGACTTATAGTGAAATTTAGCGGAGAACATTTGCCTTTGATGCCATTCTTCTAAAATGATGCTTTGTATGACAATTTTGCCAAAATCCATATAAATTACGTCATTAACCCTAAAATGTGTTTATAATTTTGCATATTTCTGGTGCTTTTTATCATGGGGAAGAGTAGATGATTTCGCGCTTCGGACGACGTCTGCAACATCGTTTATCGTAAATTGTGGTGGTACCTCTTCGGCAGAGAGCGCCCTTAAACGCATAGTACACTCCTCTTCTTCCTATCACCTTTGGAGTGCTCCATAAATTGCCGGTTAAAAAACGCGCGCACCTCTTTGTATCTGTCAGTCGTCCTGTCATTCTTCTTTTCCGGATTTCCCAGATCCGTTGCCCACAATTTACTTAATCCTGTACCAATGTTGCACTGCTTTAGGTGGTCTATCCACTTTTTCCGCTTATGTTCGCCTACTAGCCTGTTGATTTCAAGAGTAAGTTCACTAACTCTTGGGTGTACAGATTTGTACGAAGAAGCTCATTACGCTCATTTGGATTGGACAATTCTTTGAACCTTTGCCAATCAACTTTTTCATAGTTCAGAAAAGTACGGCGGCCAGATGGTATGATGTCGGGTGGCCTGTTTACGAAGACGAGGATACGAAGATGGTCTGAGCCAATAGAAATGACGGGTTGCCAGGACAAGTTATTTATCAGACCGGGTTCCACAATGATGATGTCTGGCGTCCTCGTAGGAGCGTATCCATTCACCGTGAAAAATGTGGAGCTATCAACTTGCTCGGCCAGCGCTGTACCCCTCTGGTAATTACCAAGGACGGTATGCTACAGCTTATGATGAACATTGAAATCGACTAGCACCAGACGGTTATTGGCCTGCAAAATCGAGTTAATGTCAGGCATATAACGCAGGGCACAATTATTCACCGACGCTGTGTACACATTAATCAGATCTTTTTCGACAGTCCCACAATTTACTGCTACCCCCATATATTGCATATACGATTCTTCCGCGTTGTTACCATCGTATTGCAATCTACAGGTGGCGGTGAGCTTTCTCTCCTGAATCGCTGACTCTGTTACGGAGACCGTTGCAATTGAATTGCTGGAATGATGCATTTCCCGGGCAATAGACAACAAAATGTTGTGCTAGATTCTACGTTTGTTATTGTTGGGGAGACTGCAGGCGAAGTGTACTTTCGAGGCTGCCCTGGTTTTAACTGCCTCCAGGACCTTCCCTACATCCGTTATATCTCACCGATGTTGGTATGTGGTGGATATGGATCTGAAAAACGGAAAAGATCCATGGCTCGGGGTACATCTCTATCCCGGCACGGACCAAAAAAATCGCTCCCATGCAACTGATCGAACGTTCCAAACATTGCGCCTCGTAACATTTTGACAAAACTTAAGTTATGTTCGTAGATTGGCCGTATCGCTAAACTCCTTCACGTACCTCCCGCACAAAAGTTCAATTTCTTTCTCTAAAATGTTTTTCACAATAACTCTTGAACTGAATATGCGATTTGGTTCAAGCTTTGCACATCGTAACATTTCTTCCAGGCATAAATCAGTCCACACATTTTTGGAAAAGTGTTCAAGAACATATTTCTGATCGCTTGACACCACCTCCCTCCCAAAGTTCAAAAAGTTTGTCTTTCAAAGTCGAAAAGTTTCTTCTAAAAACATTTGCCCTTATTAACGTATTCCAGCAACCTTTGTCTTTACACTTCCAAATACTACAGAACTGTAGGACATCCACAAATATAAAGAAAAATATCCCTCATCCATATATAAATTTAACCAATTTGTAATGTGGGGATATTATTTTGTTTATCCTTACCAGTATTCGTTTTAATACAAAAGCTAAAGCTAAAACTGATTAAGCTATTGTTGGTGTTAGTGTATGTGTCCCACATTAAAATTCATTTCTATTGTTATTTTCTTCATTCATCCATCCATCCAATCGTCCGTCTACTTCATCGGTTCAACTTCAACTTGGGATATTGAAGTGTATATTATTGTTGTTATTATTTTGGTTGGTTTATTTTCTTTTATTTTTCGCACAACAGAAATTTGGGTCAATTTAGTCATGTTCTTTTTTCTTCCTCTTCTTCTCCTCAATGTTGCAGTAAGTAATGGAAATTTTTCATTTTATTCAATGTTGTATTTTTACCCAAGTTTCAGTTTACGGTTTCTTATTTCCGGTATAGTTTTTTTGTGTGTGTTCTCTTCTGTTTTGTCCTGGGTCGATAATAATAAAACGGCTTGCTGAGGCGCGATAGGGTGATCACCATTTTTTTGCTGATTTGTTTTTTGTTTTTTTTTTTTATTTTGGGTTGTTTTCTATCGACGTCTTTATTGCTTTTAACGTCATTTGTGGTATCAGTTAACGGCTGTTGTTGTCTTTGTTGTCGTCTGATGTCTGCTATGGGAGAGGTGGCGCACCCAAGGATATTTTCCGTTTACGTATTTCCAAAGGATATACGCATACATACATATTTTTATTTTGTATATTAAATTACTTATTACCAACAAGAATAAAAACAACAACAACAAAATAATTAAACTGAAAGAAAACGATTTCCTTCCACTCAACACCACCGCCACCGTCAACAACAACTACAACAATTAAAGGCATTTTTTTATTAAATTTTGTGTTTCGTCATTACAAGTCTATTTGAGCTTATTTAATTTTGGCCTAATTAGGCCGTTCTTTTAATTTAGGCAATTATAAATAATAAAGGACATGATGTTCTTTCTGTTCAATGATTTCTGCTGATTTTAAAGATAGTTACAAAGTCCAATACTATTAATGGCAGGGTGAACAGGGTTAAAAACAGTTTCTGAATTTTGACTTAGGCAATCAATCAATCAATCAGGAAACATAGGCAATTTAAATTTGTGAAAAGAAGAACCAGCACCCAGGATTTAATGAAGCGTTTACATTTATAATAATTGGAGGCTAGACAATAATTATTCAAAAAAAAAAAAAAAAATGTAATAATAAATAAATAATATGATTCAATTTATTTATTTTGGGAAGTTTAAAGTGAGTAGCACATTAAAACTGATATCAGTCATACGTACTTCATCGGAGGAGTGACGGGTTTAGGTATATGTATATGTTTTTAGTTTTTCACGGCTTATGGACCGTTAAACCTCACCATTTAAGGACATTTGTAAATATATCCTTTTTTTAGTAGGAGAGGTACCGTGCCACTTTTGGACCACGGGACATTCCAGAACATTTTCTAAAAATTTAATGAAATTAGGATCAGTACTTTTGGAAAAATAATGTATTGCAGCCAGCCGTTTTCAACTGATTCAATTACCAACGAACGACATTTGGTTTTTCTTTATAAAGATTGTACTCTTCGATTTTCTTGAAATTTTTTTGTATTAAACCACAATTATTTACAAAAATTTTGAGTTCTACTTTTTCCTATATATCACTGTGAAAAATTTGTTTTTTTACCAAAAAATAAAAAATTTAAAAAAATAAGGCATAGGGGAGGAACTCCCACAAAAAAACCGATTTTGAGCTATATCTCAAGAACAAGAGCTGATGGAGAAAACCCGTGACCGGATTTGAAAATAACTCGTCGAATTCATATAGAAACACAACAATTTCGGTTGAAACAAAAGCCATGTTTACCAGTGTTATTTTTTATTTACTAATTTTGCACAGTGATATACAGGAAATAATTCTTCACAAATTTTAAAAATTCTAGAAAAAATAGTAAAACTCGAATTCCACTACCAAAGAAGACTTAAATTTTTTGTAATTAATTTTAGTTTAATATAGAAAAATCTCAACAAAATCGAAGGGTACAATCATTGATAAAAATTTATTTTAAATATTAAAAAAATTAATTTTAAATAATAAATATTAAAAATTTTACCCAAGCCCATGTGCAACTTTTTTCTACTTTTCATTAGATAGCTGATAAAAAGTCAAAAAATACAAAAAGATTTTTTTATTTGGACAAATATTAAAGAAGTTATTAGTATTTCTTTGCATACAGTTTTTTTACGGAATTCGTCTTTTTCAAAGCGCGATATCTCTGGAATCGTTAGTAAAAACATCTGAGACAGTACTGAAATATTTTGTTGGGAAGCAGCGCCAAATTACTATGGAAACTTTGAAGCCCCTGTGGCACTTGTTAATATATTCCGATTGTGCTCAAACGTTGGATATCTTAAAATCTAACAAAACTAAACACTAGGGGTGCCGCATAAAAATCAGAAATCGATCCCCTTTGAGTTAAAACCAGTCTAAGGTACACATTATGGGGGCTAATATAACGGTACCGCTCGATTTCAGGTATTTTGAGGGTTTTAGCTACATTTTCTAATCAAATTGGATGGAATTTTGGCGTTTATGCGCTGCAGTGGTAGTACGTAGTTCCACACTTTAGCCAAAATTGTGACTCATCGAAATTAATAGCTTCACCCCCTGTTTTTGTAAAAAAATTATTCTTTTCACACGAATTGTCAAATTTTGAGATATTGACCCAAAAAAGCCTGCCGACACCAACTAAACTGTGTAGAACGTAAGATAACCCGGAGAAACCGATTTTATGCTAACGTTGTACATCGTATTATTTCTTACATACTCGGATTATGCCCAAATATTGACCACATCGGACAATTCTTTCAAGTACCTCCCACACAAAGTTTGGAAAGAGTGCAGATTTAGTAAAGACTTGTATGGGATTTTTGGCACATTTTCGTTCTTAATTGCCTGTAATTTAGCAATAAGCATTCCTAATAGTCAAAACCCCGAATATTAATGTCTCTACCAAAAATTAGGGTCATAGAATATAGCAGCCATATAATGGCAACAACCGTTTTCAGGTATTTTGAAGTTTTGTAATTATTCACTTTAGTTGATAATATTTCATGATGGAGGGTATAACGCCTTTTTATTTCTTTAAAAATGCCTCCCGCCACACAGTAGTAGGTTCCCGCAGTCGTCCCCTCCAAAGAGGTCATCTCGATAGAAGTGTGCATTTCCCTAATAGGAAGGTCTCTTGTAGCAAGATGAGGATATTTCCTTTCAAACTTCCTTACAAACTTGAGGTGCCTTCTTATCAGCAGAAATTTCCCTTCAGTGATGTTTTTTATCCTTTTTGATGTATCGATTGCTTTTCGGTACGAGTTTTGTGTGTATACATGACCTTTTAAAAGGTTTTTGGTATATAGACGACTTTTCTTTTGCCTATTGAGTACCCTCCCAAGGTCTTCTGTCTATAGAGAGCCAAAAGTATTTTTCATATACAATACCTTTAAAAGGTCTTCTGCTTATAGAAGACCTTTTAAAGGTCTTTGGTCTGTGGAAAATCTTTCTTCTGTCTATATAGGACCTTTTAAAGGTCTTTTGTATATGGAGGAGCTTTGAAATTTTTTCTGTATATAGAAGACCTTTCAAAGGACTTTTGTGTATAGAGGACCTTTCACAGTTCTTCTGTCTATAGAAGACCTTTAACAAGTGTTCTGTTTATACAGATCCTTTCACACGCCATTTGTCTTTAAAGGGACGGGTCTGATGAATTAATTTTGGTATTCTTAAAGGTCGGAGGATGGATGAAGTGGATTTTATTCGACGCTAATAAGTTCGGTGCAATGAAACAGATCGGCTCAATTTGGGGTGATGAAGTATCTTAACTGGAGGTGGAGACATGGATCCCTGTTGTGTCCACAGCTTCCTCCTCTTCCGTCAGCGATACATTATATCGAATGTCGTCCAGCATTGATCTGTCTGTAAGCTGTCATTAAAGTCGTCAAGTTCCTACATGTTCCCCTGTCATCGTCATAGAGATCCAACATATTTGTAATAGTCAGGGACAGTGAAGTTGATGCACTTGTGGAAGTGAAGACTGAGGGTGACAGGTCATCCGCACCTACATCAATGGATGGTTGTTTTCAAGTATTGATTTTATGGACAGACTGAGTTCAACCGCATAGCCTCTTTAGACAGAGACTTTGCTACTAAGCCTGTTTCTAATTGAGGCTTGAGGCCTAAGTATCTGCGAGGCTCCGATCAAATTCAGTTGGTATCCTACTTCTAACCTTGAAAAAAAAAATAACACTTAACACGCCGGCGTTAGAACATCTCTTTTTAGGTAGGAGATTATTCCCTGGATAACTTATGCCTGTTCGTGGCAGGCGGACACCGTGTAGTTTTGTAATCAAAATACAGATCAAATATGAGGATGGTTATTGTTATTAGATTTATCAAAAGGACGAACGCTATTGCTTTTGGTAAGAATCGGTTAAGTTTTGAATATAGCTCCCATATACATACATACATATATAATGTCGGCCAATTTAAGATATTTGATGTACCAAACACGCTATATCTGCCTATTTTGATGACATTTGGAATAAACGACGCAATTAGGTCTAGAAATAAAATTATATTGATTAAATTCGTAGTATGTTTGATTCTTTTCTTACTGGTTTTCATTCAAGACGATGCATTTGAAATGCACATAGAAGTCTCCACCGGGTTGCTTTTCGGATATTCATGGGAAATTATATTTTACTTTTCCCCAAATCTCTAAACAATTAATTCTTTGTCTATTCTTGAGATATTACGAATTAAATAATCAAATTATGCTTCACAAATCCTACGCCAAATGTTTTCATTTTCATAAAATCTAAACATGATGTTAATTTTGAATTCTGTGATTGAGCCGGATTGTACAGACATCAGAATAAATTGAGGTACGTTTTGGCTGCAATTAGTACATATACAGCACCTGTCTCCGAATACTGTTGGGAATTTTGAAAATGTGTTTAACTGCTCAATTAAGGGCTGGTCTTTTGGGCCTCGTTGTCTTCAGTACGTGGGCGCTTTGCAGTCAAATCGAAATTGTTGTAATCATCAAAACATTGTCTGCAGCATTTTCCCTGGGAGGTTTTGTCATAGAAAAAGAAAATGAATAGCATTACACCACACACACAGCCAAACGCATTCTGGTTTTGGGTGTATAGGTGTGCTTGTCATTACTGTTCTAAATGATGATGATTTAGCCTTATGGGAGATATCAGTCTGTTGAAAGGTTACTTAGACACAAAACATTGTAAAGATATGTGAACAGATACATATGTACATACACACTTGGATATCAACAACAATAGACGTTCAGTGGAGGCAGCCTTTACAATCATCATCATGATGACTATTACATTTCCGATTCGTTTGACAAGTGTGTAGACAGACAATAGCTGACAATTATTTCTTATTCGAAGCGATAGACAAGCAAAACGCACACACACAGACACACCCATTTCTAGCAACTTTCTCCATGGCGACACGCAACCAAATACATACATTTTACTCCTGCAAAAAGGATACACAAGTAAAACCAACCAACCAATCGCTTCTCATCATGCATGAAAAGGACATCTGTACGTTGTATATCTTCCCATCGATATCATTTCATGGAACCCATATCGCCAACGTTATTTCAATTTTGTGCCATCGAAATTGTTTGAAATTATTTTTCAATTGCAATTTTTTTCAACATATGTTGAATAATCCACTGCTGTCATGAGGAGGCACCCTCTTGCAGTCCTCTGGGCGGTATTCTGACGTTAGCGTAGCGCTAACATTTGGATAGCACACTGACGCCGCAAACACAGAACCGGCTTTTACTTGATAAGAAGTCAAAAAGTTTTCTTTGTCAGCACTCAAAGTTTCTTGTCAGCTGCCTCCCAGCGACATGAGAACCTTGTTTCTACTTCAGATCTTGAAAGCTGTGACTTAAACGTGCTGTCGAACGTTACACCCAATATCATGGGGTAGTTAGTGGTCAGAATCAGCCGTGGTCAGAATTCAGCCGTCCAGGTGGTGAGCAGTATGGCGAATATTTTCATATTCCTCAGATGGAAGAATCGCACTAAGTCAGCTATCTAGACATTTAGCCGATCATACATGTCATCGACGATAGGACCCAACGTTAAGATCGTATAATCATCCGCAAACCTTACTATCTCTATGCCGCGTCTGGAGGGTGTGGAATTTCAGAGATGTAGGGGTTAAACAGTTCTGTTTTACTCTACGGATTTTGGACTGGCGTCCACAGATATAGTTGATTATCCAACGTGTTAAACACTGCTGGAGGGAAGTCTTCTCTATTCTCGAACAGCTTGGCATGATTGAAAGCTTTCGATAGGTCAAAGGCCACCACAATTCTTCTGTTGCACGGCCTGCATATCCATAAGTATGGATATGGCGTATAATGCTGTTATGGGCCTGTGCATTTTCTGGAATCCATGCTGATATTGGGCAACTGTGGAAACTACTTCTCTTCATGGGGAGGAGTAGTTCCTCTAGAATCTTCGCTACTGGCAACAGAAGGAGTGTCGGCCTGTACGATTCGTCTCTGCTTGCATCCTTGCATGGCTTCAGTAGCGAGACCACCCTGCAACTTTCCAGGCTTCTGGTATAATGTGGGTGGCTAACAGTGGACTGAGGACACTTGTTAAATACTCAACCCCGGTTTCATCCAGTTGCTTAAGTATTAACATTGAGATTCCGTGTGGGGCAAACGCTTTGGATGATTTCGCGTTTGGGGTGACGTCAGCAACATCTTCGGGTCAGTTACTGTCACGCCGTTTCTTTCCCGGATTCGACACTGATTAAAACGTTGTGCACATTTTACTTAAATCTTTACCAATGTTGCACTGCTTCTGGTGGTCTAGCCACTTTTGCCGCTTATGTTCGTATACTAGCCTGTTGACTTCAACTGTTGACTATTTGGTGTTTCAGGGTTAGTACGACGAAGCTCATCACATTTGCTAGTCCCGTCGCCTCTGCCGGGAAATTTGGTCTAAGTTCGGGCATTCGACCAGCAAATATGTAGCAAGCGGCTACAGCAGTGATGACGTTTACGGAGATCGGAAGATGGTCTGAGGCAAGGGTCAAAACGGGTGCCACAATGATGATGTCTAACGAGCTGTGGCAATCTTCTTTTATCCTCGTAGGAGCTTCTTCCTTCGCCGTGCAAAATGCCAAAACTCATGACGAGCATTGAAGTCCTCTAGTGCCCTCCAATAGCGAATTAATGTCGAGTACGAACACATTCATCAACTCTACCTCGACAGTCTCACCCTTTACTGCTACCCCCATACATTCCATGTTGGGCAACTACAGTCAAACTCTTGCGAGGAGATGCACTGGATAGACTGGTGTATAAGGAAGAAAAGTCCCTCCTCCTCCTCCGCTTCTTCTGCGATCCTTCCCCAAAGCTACAGGTGACGGAGGGGCTTTTCCTGGACGACGGTGACCATGATGTTCTTTCGACTCATAAAGTCTACTATTTTGCTGACTTTGTTGCGAAGATCGTTGCAATTGAATTGCAGGAATAATGTATTTCGGGGCGCGGTGGTATCTCGTATTCCGACGATGTAGATGGAGACACGCTGGAAGATGGTCTGGCGCAGCAAGCTGCAACATAACTCCTATTGCAGTAGTTCTTGGGACGGCTAAGACATGAGCAGCCTCTGAAGTGCACCTATTCCCTACATCTATTACATCTCACCAAAGTTGAAATATAGTGGATGTGGATCAGGCAAACGGAACAGATCCATGGCCCACACAAAAATAAGTGGTCACGACATACTTAAAATATGGGATTAGTAAGGGGTTTTGTAATGAGTATTTTTGCTGGGTAGACATTCTTTAGTCAAGTTTATCTCATCCTTAGCATATGCTTTATACAGTTCCTTCGGGCCCAGTTTAGCTGAAAATAGTCTCAAGTGCGGATAAGCGTTTCAGTGTTGACGCTTTTGAAAGCGCCGTATTTGACATTTGGTTCTGTTTTGGATTTACGAGTATATGATTTAAAACAGAAAACATAAAAAAATTCACAAAATATAATTTCAAAGTGGTTTGTAGAATTGAAAAAAAAAAACAAATAAAAAATATAGTTGTTTGCAAATATTTTTGTTCTGATGTTTTTTTTTTTTTGGAAAGCTGAAATGTGAGTGTGATTCGCATTTATATGAGAATACTATACACTTAAAGAGTTCTGTTTTTCGCTGAAAAAATTATCATTACAAAAATGCTGAAAAGCCAATTCATAATTCCCTTCGCCGGACTGAAATCATGATATTAGTAGCGATCGGCAAAATTTTGCAACACCGTCAGTTCGTTTTGAAAACATTACTCTCTGTATTAGAGAGTAATGATTAGTGTTAAACCGTGTTTAACAAACTAGTCTAAGTACATGAATTTATAATATAGATGCAATTTATATGAATTTTCCCTATTTCAATTACAAGCAAAACTTAATTACATTAAGTTGGTAACCCTTTACTCATTAAATAATAAGAGCTTTCACTCATTAGCTTTTAGATGTTACCATTTTGTATCAAATTCCATTTGTTTCATATATTAGAATTACATATAATGTCTTCGACATCAACATAATATATGAACACTTCACTTGGATAAAAGCCGCCATCAAATAAAGAACTGAAGTATAAGCTAGCGTTCTCAACCGCATATTACACCGCCATTTACTTAGCCAACAAAAGGTTACAATTAAGGAAGTTGCCACCTCGAATTTGAACACTTACAGTCCACTATAGGCCAACTGCCGAAATTGTACATGGTCCTTACGAGCCGTTAAGCGAGCGAAGGAAGTTTTGTGAGGATTACGTCCACCGCTATAAGAAGAAAAAATTTCTGGAACACGCAATGAAAAAAGGGTATGTAAGGTATTATTAAATTGTGAGCGCACAGGGTTTGTTTCCTATTCTTAATCAAATTAAACTTTGAATTCAGTAACTGAGTTCTTGCTTTTGTTTCAACCGCTACCAAGAAAGCTTTACGTCCAAGTCCCGCCAAGTTCTCTTCATTTCAAAGAGTCATCAGTAGACACGGTCTACCCGCACAAAACGCTGAAAAGCAACCGAAAAAAAAACAACAATCGAAAAAAGAGATAGAGTGAATTTCTTGATTTGCTCTGTCCACTGTTTTCCAAAGGAAAGTTACGCAACATAACTTTGAGACATACTCTTACAGATAATCATCTACTACCCAACTTTTTCATCCACTCAGTATTGGGGTTGTCGTTCTCTTATTCCACACTGGTCATAAATTGATTATTTAATTTTGCAGTTATTACTCATCGTCTTCTTGTACTTGAATTCGTTTCGTAAAAAAAAGAACAACAAAAATATTTATGTTGCTCGGTACACTTGGCATTGTAATTGTAGAAGGTGGAAGAGTGTAAATACACAACTCTTAACAACCAACAGATTTCATTCGTCCAACCATATGCATTAAATATGAACACTTCACTTGGATAAAAGCCGCCATCAAATAAAGAACTGAAGTATAAGCTAGCGTTCTCAACCGCATATTACACCGCCTTTTACTTAGCCAACAAAAGGTTACAATTAAGGAAGTTGCCACCTCGAATTTGAACACTTACAGTCCACTATAGGCCAACTGCCGAAATTGTACAAAAAATAAGATTGCTGGTATGCTCTTCTGTGTGTGTGATGGTAGTGGAGGGTAATAATTATTAGTGGCTTAATTGAACTCAGACAATGCCGTTGCCCTTACTAGTGGGGTACGTTCACGTTTACACAGATCATACGCAATTGTCACCTGCGCAAAAACTGTTTCACCTACGTGCAAAAACGAGAGGTGAAGCTAGTCAAATTGTAAAAAGATTTCCTCTGACCGACAGCAATTTTCCATTAGCATGGGAGGCATTACGCCAAAGGTACGAAAATAGACGTATCCTTATCAACCATCAACTAAGGCAGATTTTTGAAATTAACCAAGTATCTTCGGAAAAAGGAAGTCATTTAAGAAATCTTCAATATACTATCAACAACTGTTTGTCTGTTCTTCGAACATATAATATCTCTATTATCTCCTGGGATCCTATTTTAGTATATTGGGTCTCTTCTAAGTTACCCGAAGAGACATTAACTGCGTGGGAGAATTCCCTGTCAAACCACAAAGAAATGCCGTCTTGGGACCAATTGGATGAGTTCATCACCAAACGACTAAGCATGATTGAATCAATTACCGATATGAGGAAGACATCCTCACATACAACCCATTCTCAAAAGGTTAATAATTACAACGCTTCTGCGGAGTATGCTCACAAAGCATGTAAAGTATGTCGACAGATTCATCCCTTGAGGGCATGTTCCACATTTCGCTCTTGGACTCTTTCAGTAAAAAAGAAGTTCGTTTCGAACAACAAGATTTGCGAAAATTGTTTGTCATATGGGCACATTTCGAAAAAATGTAAGAGTCAACATGTGTGTCAAACCTGTCGCCAAACACATCATACTCTCTTGTTGTCTCAAATGTTCAAGCAAATTTTTCTCACTCAGGTGACAAAACAGTCTTGCCCACAGCCTTGATTGACCTTGAACATCAAGGTATACTGTTCACGATTCGTGCGTTCATTGACCAAGGATCACAGGAATCCTTTGTCTCAAGTCGTATTGTATCCCGCTTCAAAATACCAACCAAGAAATCATTTACGATGATTTCTGGTCTCGGTGGTACACTTCTAGAAAATTCTTCCAAAAGCTGTGAGCTTACCCTGAAATCTAGGAGATCAGATTTCAAAATTACAGCATCTGCCATTGTTGTTTTCAGTTTGAATCAGTTAATGCCATCATCTCCTACCGCCATAGACGATTTTATGAAATTATCAAGACTAGAATTAGCCGATCCCAATTTTTTCAAACCAGCCCCAATCGATATGCTGATTGGCAGCGACATCTTGCCTAACATTATAAAACCAGGGCTGGAAAAGAATGTTTTTGGAAACTTGTTAGCTCAAGACACCGAATTTGGTTGGATAATTAGTGGAAAACCCACTTCTCGAACTTTTGTTTCATTCGCTTCCTGTACGGCCACTGTGGATCCGTTAAATGACGAATTAAGGAAATTCTGGGAAATTGAGAATATTTCAAATGAACCACTTTTTTCTGAATCTGACGTTTGGTGTGAAAATTTTTACAAGAAAACAGTTTACCGTAGATCAGATGGTAGATATGTTGTCAGGCTGCCATTTAAACAAAATTTACCGTCTGATACGTGCCTTGGTTCTTCCAGAGGTGCCGCCATGGGTCAATTCCTACGAATGGAAAAGACTTTGGAAAAGAATTCAAACCTTGCACTGGAATACAATCAGGTCCTCTCTGAATATGTTACATTAGGACATATGAGAGCGACTAAAAGCGTTGAAATCATCGAGAATTCAAAATTTATGTCCTTCTACTTGCCACACCATGCTGTGGTGAAACCTGAGCGAGCCTCTACTAAAGTTAGAGTTGTGTTTAACGCTTCCAAACGAACTGCTAGTGGATTCTCATTAAATGACATTCTCCATACTGGTCCAACACTACAAAACGAACTGATGAATGTTATCCTACGTTGGAGATTATTCAAATATGTTTTCAATGGGGACATACAGAAAATGTACCGCCAGATATTCGTCCATGAGAATGACCAACAGTACCAAAGAATTTTGTTTCGAACTTCTCCAGTCGAGAAAGTTCAAGACTTTTGTTTAAAAACTGTCACATTTGGGGTGAATTGTGCACCATACCTGGCTATTAGGACACTCCTTCAATTAAGTGACGACAGTAAAGATTCCCACCCAACTGCATCATCTATCCTAAAGAATCAAATATACGTTGATGATATTCTATCAGGAGCACATTCCCTCACAGAGGCAAGATCATACCTTCATGAGGTAATAGACTTATTGAGTTCCGCGGGCTTTCCATTAAAGAAAATCACTGCAAATCATCCTCAAATTTTACAAAATCTTCCACCAGCAGATCTTCTTTGTGAAGATTTCTTAAAAATAGAAGATATAAGCGAAACCAAAACTTTGGGCATTCAATGGAATGCAATTTCGGACTACTTCTTCTACAAAGTGACACACATAGAGTTACCAACTTGTTCCGTTACAAAACGAAAAATTTTGTCTATTGTTGCTAAATTATTTGATCCTGCTGGTTGGTTGACACCGATTATTGTTGTTGCGAAACTATTGATGCAACAATTGTGGATTGATGGAACGAACTGGGACGAACAAGTCAGACCACATTCATTTGAGAGATGGAATCTTTTCATTCTGAATTTTGCTGATATTCAGAAAATTAAGATCGCTCGTTGGATACATTTCTCTCCGGACAATAAATTTCAAATCCATGGATTCTGTGATGCATCAGAGAAAGCTTACTGTGCATGTTTGTATGTTCGAACCACGTCACCTCAAAATGTTACATACACAAGTTTACTTGTTTCTAAAAGTAAAGTGGCTCCTTTGAAAACGGTTAGCCTGCCTAGATTAGAACTATGTGGTGCAGCAATGCTTTCTAAACTTGTAAAATCTGTGTGTCAAAACTTGGAATTATCAACACCAGAAATATATTTATGGACTGATTCCACAATTACGCTTGCTTGGATCAGTAAACCACCTTTCCACTGGAAAACCTTTGTGGCGAACAAAGTCTCAGAGATTCTTGACAATATTGGTAATGTAAACTGGAGACATGTTTCATCTACAGACAATCCAGCAGACCTCGGAACTCGTGGATGCAGTGCTCAGGAACTACAGTCAAATACACTCTGGTGGAATGGACCGAAATGGTTAGTTAAAGAGCCAATCAATTGGCCAAATCAGATTAACCTCAAAGAACCAACGCTTGAACGAAAAGTTATCGCCCTCCATACTCAAGTAGTTGGTGATGATATTTTGGAAAGATTTTCCTCGTTAAAACGAGCCCTCCGAGTCTGTTCATACATATTTAGATTTATTCATGGATGCAGGAAAGTTTTACCTCCTGCATTACAAAAGAATATAATAACCGCTCAAGAGATATCACATGTTAAATATCATTTAATCCGACTGGCGCAAATGACACACTATGCGTGGGAATACCAGGCTCTTGAGTCCAAACAATCTATACCTACCAAAAGCAGACTTTTGACTTTGAATCCATATCTCGATAAGAATAAGCTACTGAGAGCTAATGGTCGTTTGGCCAATGCCGACACCAGCTACAATGAAAGAAGTCCTATAATTTTGCCAGAAAAATCTCGATACTGTAAATTATTCATTGAATACACTCATGAAATTTTGTTGCATGCAGAACATCAGTCAATGTTACGAGCAATTCGCCAGGAATTTTTTGTTATACGACTAAAAAGCGCTGTACGTCATTGCATACGCAGATGTAATAAATGTACCATTTATAAACACCGATTCCAACACCAGATTATGGCCGCTTTACCTCCAGAACGCTGTACATTTTCACTGCCGTTTACGAATACTGGACTTGATTTTGCAGGTCCTTTCGAAATAAAAACTTCTCGTCTTCGTAATGCATAGTTACAAAAAGGATATGCTGCTATTTTCGTATGCCTCTCTACTCGTGCTATACACCTTGAAGTATGCTCAGATTTGTCGTCAGAAGCATTTTTAGCCACATTTAGCCGATTCGTTGGCCGAAGAGGTCTTCCGAATCAGCTGTATTCTGATAATGGAACCAACTTTGTTGGAGCCAACCGCACATTATTACAAGAGTATAAAGACTTTTTAAAATCCGCTGAACAACATCTAGTGGCTAAATACAATCTACATGACTTCAAGTGGCATTTTATCCCGCCCCAGGCACCACATATGGGTGGCATGTGGGAAGCTGCGGTAAAATCGATGAAGACTTACTTACTTACTTACTTACTTAGCTGGCCCATTACAGAACATTTGTTCTATAGGCCGAACTAAGAAGAGATCTCCATTCCTCTCTATTTGTTGCTTTGCACACTGGAATACCGCGCCTTGTCATCTCATCATCCACTTGTTTGCGCCATCTATTCCTTGGCCTGCCAATTCTGCGTGCACCGCCATGTGGCATGTATTCATACGCCTTTTTAGCGGGTTCATCATCGCTCATTCTTATGATATGGCCTAGCCAACGCAATCGCTGCATCTCGATACGTTTAACAATATTCATGTCGTTGTATAGCAGATACAGCTCGTGGTTCATGCAACGTCGATATTCACCGTCAACGCAGATTGGTCCATAGATCTTTCGAAGAATTTTTCTCTCAAACACACCAAGCACTGCCATGTCTGCTTGCGCAAGTACCCAGGCTTCGGAGCCATACATCAGCACGGGTAGTATCAGTGTTTTGTAGAGCGTTATTTTTGTTTGACGAGATGTGGCTTTGTTTTTAAACTGCTTACTTAATCCAAAGTAGCATCTGTTGGCCAATACAATTCTTCTTTTTATTTCACAACTGATGTCGTTTGTTGTGTTGACGGAGGTGCCGAGGTAGACGAAGTCTTTTACTACCTCAATATTATAGGAACCAACTTCCACAGTCGGTCCGAGCTCAATGGACGCGTTACGCGTCGACACCATCAATTTGGTCTTCTCACCGTTTACCGCCAGACCCACTTTAGCAGATTCTCCTTCGACCTTTATAAAGGTATCAGTTACTTCTTTTACTGATCGACCCATGATGTCTATATCATCAGCATAAGCAAGTAACATGTGACTGTTGGTGTAGATTGTGCCACTTCTTTTGACGTTTGCCTCTCGTATAACCTTTTCTAGCAGGATGTTGAAGAGGTCACACGAAAGGCTGTCTCCTTGTCTGAAACCTCTTTTGGTACCAAACTCTTCGGAGAGGTTCTTTCCTATTTTAACTGAGGACCTCGTGTCAGTTAAAGTCATTTTACAAAGCCGGATGAGCTTTGCGGGAATACCAAATTCAGACATGGCTTGGAATACCTTTGAGCGCAGCGGACTGTCGAAGGCTGCTTTATAATCGACAAAAAGGTGGTAGGTGTCGATCTGCATCTCTTGGGTCTTCTCCAGGATTTGCCGCAGGGTAAATATCTGGTCAATGGTGGACTTGCCAGGTCTAAAGCCGCATTGGTATGGTCCAATAATCTCGTTGACCATTGGCTTTAGTCGTTCGCACAATATCCCTGACACGATCTTGTAGGCAATAGGGAGTAGACTTATGCCCCTATAGTTAGAGCATACAGTCTTATCTCCCTTCTTGTGGACGGGGCACAGGATACTCAGGTTCCAATCGTCGGGTACTCGTTCTTCCTGCCAGATGGTGCTAACTAGCTGATGAATACACCTTATCAGCGTGTCGCCTCCGGTTTTGAACAGCTCGGCTGGTAAGCCATCGGCCCCTGCTGCCTTATTATTCTTCAGCCGATTTATTGCTGTCTTTACCTCATCTTGGCTGGGCGATGAAGACTCATCTTAGAAAAGTTGGAGGACACATAAAGTATACTTATGAAGAGTTTTCGACGTTATTAATAAAAATTGAAAGCATCCTGAACTCCAGACCACTATCTCCTCTAACCGAAGATCCAACAGAGTTAATACCGCTTACACCTGGTCACCTGTTACGAGGAGCTCCACTTGTTGCCATACCAGAACCATTTTCCGACGACTTATCGTTGATGAACAGATGGCAAAGATTGAAAACTTTGCAACTCCATTTTGCTAAGCGTTGGAAAAACGAATACATAACTGAGCTCCAACGTAGGTACAAATGGAAAAGAACTCAACGAGATTTGCAACCAAATGATTTTGTGGTCATCAAAGATGACAATCTCCCACCAACTGAATGGCGACTGGGACGTGTAGTTAAAGTATTTACGGGTAAGGATTCCAAGGTTCGTGTCGCGGAAATTCGCACACAAAATGGAATAGTTGTACGTCCGCTTGTTAAACTTTGTATCCTTCCCAACTGTTAGCTGTATACCCTGCTCACATATTTAATAATACCTTACTTTTCAGTAATAATTCTAGTTTGCCCAAATGTCGTATTTGCCAAGAAAGACATTTCATCAAGTCATGTCCCACATTTCATAAAATGAATGTCGTCAAGCGTCGAGAAGTAGCCAGGCAAAAAGGATTCTGTTTTAATTGCCTTTGCACCGCCCATATACGCGAATTTTGTCCAAGCCGGAGAGTTTGTATGGTCTGCCAAAAGGGACATCATACGATGCTTCATGTCGACAACAATTCCTCATCCAAGTCCAAACCGAGGCGGAGGTCACCATCGCCCAGACACAGTCCAGAACCCATGACAACGAAACAAAGACCGGATCGATCCCATCAGCACAGAGACAGGTCACCTAATCAAAAAACCTCCACTTCTTCAACATCACGCAATAAGAGCAATGTCAGCGATCGATTGACCTGTCGCAAAAAGTCGCACGTATTTTTGCCAACCGCACTCGCAAAAGTCTTGTGCACTGATGGAAGTGACAAAGTACGCCTTGTCTTGAATTCCGGGACCACACAAACAATGATATCTGTGAAATTAGTTGAAAGGCTCCAGCTGCCGCTTACCCATAGAGGTGGAAGACAATTCGCCACAATTAATTTACAATCTTTTCACGATCATACCATTAAAATTCAAGTTACCGGTGAAGTGAAGAGCAACTTATCGATCTCTCCCCCCGAATCAACCAAAGACAAACGGCTGCAATCTATATACAATCATATTACTGATCTGGCCGATCCCCACTTTTTTAATCCGATTAACATCGAAATGACATTGGCAAACGACCATATACCGAAGATTTTAAAAGCAGGACTTATACAAACCGCTAGCAACATGCCAATAGCCCAAAGCTCTGTCTTTGGCTGGATTATTTCCGGAAGCTGCCAGTATTAAGTTACGTTGCCGCAAGAGGCCCCGGCATGTTAAACCGTGTTTAACAAACTAGTCTAAGTACATGAATTTATAATATAGATGCAATTTATATGAATTTTCCCTATTTCAATTACAAGCAAAACTTAATTACATTAAGTTGGTAACCCTTTACTCATTAAATAATAAGAGCTTTCACTCATTAGCTTTTAGATGTTACCATTTTGTATCAAATTCCATTTGTTTCATATATTAGAATTACATATAATGTCTTCGACATCAACATAATATATGAACACTTCACTTGGATAAAAGCCGCCATCAAATAAAGAACTGAAGTATAAGCTAGCGTTCTCAACCGCATATTACACCGCCTTTTACTTAGCCAACAAAAGGTTACAATTAAGGAAGTTGCCACCTCGAATTTGAACACTTACAGTCCACTATAGACCAACTGCCGAAATTGTACAATTAGACAGCGGAATTTTATGCAACCCCTATTTTCGGTCCGATTCATGTCAAATTTTGGGACAGGGCCTATTTTTGGCTTCTGATTAAATTGCATTCGAAACATATGACATATGCAAAATGCATAAATGTTTGCATATGCAAATTTTCTTATGCAACAAATATTTCAATAATAATTACAAAAATGTTTGTATGTACAATTTTTCTGTTTAAAATTCTTTTCAGACAAGTCAATAAAATAGAGAAATGTATAAGCACAAACCTTCTAAATACCGAAAATCGGGAGGTATCGTTTTATGGGGCTATATTAAGGCCGGAACCTAAACCGACAAATTTTAGGTGGAAAGTTTTATACCACCAATGAAGACTTAAAACCAAATTTCAGCCATTTTGGAGGGATATTGAGGCCACAACCTTCAAAATACCAGAAATCCGGAGGTACCGTTCTATGGGGGCTATATGAAGACGTGGACCCATATCGATAAATTTCAGGTGAAATGTTTTATACTCCCAAGGAAGACTCAATACCAAATTTGAGCCATTTCGGAGGGATATTGAGGCCACAGCCTTCAAAATACCAGAAATCCGGAGGTACCGTTCTATGGGGGCTATATGAAGACGTGAACCTATACCGAGAAATTTCAGGTGGGAAGTTTTATACCCCCAACGAAGACTTAATACCAAATTTCAGTCATTTCTATGGGGGCTATATGAAGACGTGGACCTATACTGACAAATGTCAGGTCAATACCACATTTCAGCCAAAACTCCTTGTATATATTTTGGCATATGGTTTTGCATATGCTCATTTTATGCAAATATGTAAAAATATGTCAAAATATGCACGATATGCAAAAAAGGGAAACATTTCTGGGACTAATTCATTTTATTTTGTGATAAAACGAGTTTCTGTCTAATCAGATTTTCTCTACTACCATCCTAACCATATATGCATTTGCATAGGATTCTGCTGTCTAGTTATGATGAAGTTTAGCCATTGGGGTAATACTCCAAACTTAAAACAATTAAATAAAAAATATTCAAATGGAATAAACGTTATTATTAATGACTAAATAAGCAAGGGCTCATTCATTTCTGCTACAGGGACAATTAAAAAAAAATCGAAAATTCCTACCGTGCTAGGAAGCTTTGGTGGCGAAAACTTGAAAATGGTAAGCGGCAAGAAATTGGCTGAAATTGCAAATTACCTTGTCTAATTTTACTATTTAAAAAAAGTAAAGGAACAGTTCTATTGGCTAAAATTACACAGACACCTTAGGTTGGACATATATATATACACTGCACCCCGGTTATCTACCTCTCTGCTTAACTGCCTTTCCCGTTTAATTGCCTCTCAAATTAAAACCCCAAAATTTTTTCACATAAATGAGTTCAAACTGTCCCGGTTAACTACATTCCTATAAGTACCCAATTCGGTTAGTTGCCCCTCAAATATTTTCCCCAAAAGGAACATTTATTAATATTTTTATCTGAGATAACCAATTTCGAATTGAGATGAACATGTCCGGTGTGATGTTTTTGTGTTACGCTTACTAATGACTTATTTTCTTATTGATTAAATAATATAACTTATATGTATGTATATTTTTAGACTTGAAATGAACTATTCTGCTATACATTTTTGTAATTTGTTGTAAGAGGTAATTTACACGAGGAAACAATGTTTCCTCTAAAACGTGTGTTCCGTTTTGATTCTCATTCGTAATTGCATTTTCAGGGTTGCGCTGTTTAACAAGCGTACCTTTTGAACGGTAGACGTACGTTTTTACATAAAGTTACTAAAAATGATTATCTACCTATTGTACATGAATATTAAAAAACAACAAAGACATAAATACAACTAAGACTAGACAAAATGCATGCAACAAAAAATGTTTACGAAACTTTGTATAGAAACATTACCCTTAACAGATTGCAGTTAATTCAAAATCGCAACCAAGGAGGAACATTTCATGTAATGGTATCAGAAACGAAATTTAAGGAATTCAAGGATCTATTCAAGAATAATTCTATGTCAATTGGATCGTTAAATTCGGTTAAATACGTAAAAATGTATAAAAGAAAAAATGTTATATCACCATATCGTGATATAACATTATGTTAAATTCAAAAGCCATTCACTGAAGAATGATAGCAAACAAAATGTCGTATCTTGTTGTATTTATGTCTTTGAAAACAATTCTTTGGAAAACTACAAAACCAGGTAAAAAGAAAGGGTTAATAATATAAATAACCATTCATGAACAATTCCGTAAAAAGTATGACACATGAGGGTAAAAAATACCTGTATTACCTGTCGTAAATTGTTAAAAAATGGGTATCAATTCATGAAGTAGTGAAATACCTTACTATAACAATTACAAGAAACATTTTTTTACAACACAAAATAAATAAATTATTATGAAATTATTATTTATTTCTTGCACATATCCACCCAAAAGTGCCTTTTGTACGTTTTTGTACAATCATTTCTACATTTGTTCCCAACACTGACCAATTTTGCGAATCAGAATCAAAACGGAACACACGTTTTAGAGGAAACAAGGAAACATTGTTTCCTCGTGTAAATTACCTCTAAGGTAGAGACGAGATTTTTGTAACTACCCACATGAGGTAGCTATGCGCATTACTGCCTCAATTTTTTGGAATTTTATGAGAGGTAGTTAACCGGGGTGCAGTGTGCATATATACTAAACCAAATTCCGTCACACATTCGAAATTCCAGACATAGGGTGTTTGGTGCAGCAAATACGTAAAATCGGGCCAAAATATATATGGGAGCTATAGCCAAATCTGACCCGATTTCGATATACTTTGGTACATTTATTTTTAGACCGAATTCAGTCACACATGCCAGATTTCATCGAAATCGGACATAGATAGCGTGTTTGGTGCAGCGAATACAAAAAAATCGGCCGAAAATATACATATATGAGAGCAATATCCAAATCTGAACCAAAAGCAATCGCGATCTGCCTATGACTAAAAATGATATTTCCCAATTTTCAGCTGACTCGGACAATAAATGCGATAGACGGACATGAATAAATCGACTCTGAAAGTGTTTCTATGTATATGCCTAGAAGGAACTATGTGTCTATGTATCTCGGTTTCTTTTGTATTTTAAATACAAATACACAAAGACATGGAAAGGGGTACCACAGAATTGGCAACATTTCAAGCAACAAATCTTCCATCTTCATATTTTATGCTATGTACAATTTACAAATAGTCATTGTTGATTATAAATCAGCTATTGGCATCATATTTTTCTATTGTATACTCTTGGGGGTATAATTGTGTGAGTGCATGGTTTTTCAATGAGTTGATTTGTGTGAGTGGATAGAGAAACCCTCTTTGCTTGCTCGCGAGTAAAGGGAATGCCGCTACCTGTTATAAATATACAAAATATCTATATGCCTCTGTTGTTGATGTATTTACGAAAGTGTAATAAAAAGTATAAGAAAAAAATCATAATAACTAACGCCAACTCAACATCTGTAACAACGTAAAATAAAAGAAAATCAACAACGAAATACACACATACATTGTATAAATGTATTGTGAGTGTTGAGGAATTCGCACTAATACATAGAAATCGCCCACGCATTTTCTTCGATTTCCTTTTTATGTTATTCTTCAATGGATTTATAAAAGTAACTACTACAAGTAACCATCCCATCCTTTGTACTCGACTTAAGTCGAAATATAGACATACATACATAATTGTATGCGTAAGTATGTATGTATGTAATTATGTATTATAGGTCGGAATGTTAGCACCATCAATACAAAGTAGCATATAAGTGAACAACCAGAGCGAAGAATAACGAACAGAATGAGAATTTTATGATTTTTGTAATAAATACAGATCTATATGTGTATGCATGTACATACATATGTATTTGCTTATCACAAGGAACTGTGAAGTAACCCTGTCTCAAGCGATTGATTTCCTTATGTTACAGGAATACGTCGCATCTTTTTTGCCGAAAACATTTGGCTCTTTATAAATTCACAATAAGTAATGGTGCATTTACATCAAAGAGGTTTTAGTAAAATATGTCATTTAAGTTGTCAATAGCTTGATTATTTCAATGCGTTACAAACGAAAAAAAAACTTAATATACCCTCCATACAATGGTGTAATACAATTTGTCAATTAAATATTTTCAAAGTGGATGTTTTTTTTTTAATTCGATAATTTTTCGAATTTTGTATAAAATGATTATCATAGTGGAGGTTTCTGGTATTCAAACGCCTTTTTTAGTCTGTTTGTATTGAGTTTGCAGAATTGTGACACTTCTCTTATATGTTATAGTGACTAGGTGTGCTTTCATGACGATGTTTGTTCTGCGAATCGATCATGGGTCCAAACCCTCGGTGTGTACCTTCGATCTTTTGTAATATGATCCATTGGTAGCAACGCAAATATGTTCGTTTGTTTTTATTTCAGTTATCTGGCTCTGGCTCCTGTGTATCCAGATTCAAAAATGCTGCAACCTGGACTGGCAACGTCCATAAAGAATCAGGAACAGGCGAGGTTAGCTGGACAGCTAAATAGTTACAGCGTGTCGTGTGCCAGCGTGTCCACATGCCGGGCATGTGTTGGGTTTCGTGCCATCAATTCTGACCCAATGCAAATTGAGGCGGCTGCATCGCACAATGTCACGACCGTGGCCAAAAATGGTCAAAAGTAATTTGTCGTTCTAAAATAACAGTTGCTTTTGATGTAATAAACTTGGATTTACTTTTGTTTAGAAGTAAATAGTGATCATATGGTGTTTGCAAGTACCCAAGTCCGTAGTACTTAGTACATCGATTTTGTGAACCAAATTTGAAAATTAGTGGAGTGGAAAAAATTATATAAGAGTGTATGTATAGCGATATTATTTGCTGTTTGAGTTGTGAAAAGTGAGTACTTCAAATGTATAAAGGTGCCAGCTGCAGAGGTTTGCAGACGAACATGTTATTTCTCCTTTTCAGTGACCACCTCATTAGCGAGTTACCCCCTTTTTATATAAATGTTTTGCGGTGTCCATAGACATGGAATGGACCAATTATCATAAATTTTTCTGGGCTTATTATGTACCTAATAACCTTGCTTTTGGGCTAGAGACTTTTAAAAATATAAATTAAAGTATGAAGACTGAACACCAAATTTCAGACATTTCGGGTGGATATTGAGGGCACAACCTTCAAAAGACCGAAAATCGGTAGGTACGGTCCCATGGAGGCTATATGAAGGCAGATTTCAGGTGGAGAGTTATATACCCCCAAGGAAAACTAAATACCCATTTTTAGCCATTTCGGTGTGATATTGAGGTTAAAACCTTCAAAATACCGAAAATAGGGAGGTACCATTCTTTGTGGGCTATATGAAGGTGTGGACATATACCGCCAAATTCCAAGGGGAAAGTTTTATACCCCAACGAAGAATAAATACCAAATTTCAGCCATTTCGGTGTGATGATGAGGCTAAAATCTTCAAACTACCGAAAATCGGGAGGTTCCGTTAAACTCGTATGGGGGCTATATCAAAACTTGCACACAATTCTCTGTTAGAATGATTCATACCTCTGCCGAAGACTAAACGCCAAATTTCAATCATTTCGGTTGGTTATTGTGACTAAAACTTTCAAAATACCGAAAATCGGGAGGTATGGTTCTATTAAGGCTATATCAAAACGTGGACCGAACATCCTAGTTTTTTGTCCTCGAGATTGTAAGTCAATAATAAGTACTTGTACCAAAATTGATGCACCTACGGTAACTCCTTCTATTTTTGGCTTCGCGACATAGTGCATCGTCCAAATCTTAACTGGGCTAAAACCACTTGTGTTTGCCTTGGCAGCTAATGTTTTTCTTTTACGATGAATTGGTTTCCGAGTACGATCTCCGCATAGCTTACCACAGACCGATCTATTGCTTGATAAGAGGTCAACAAGGTTTCTTTGTCAACACCTCAAATGCTGCCGGCCAGCGACTTGAAGTCCTTGTTCCTACTGCTGATCTTATCGCAAATAGCTGTGACTGCCGTGTACGACTTGAATGTTATCAAACGCTACACCCAATATGATGAAAACCTTCGTTTGTGCGACTTTATTTTCAGTCAACGCCCACCAATATGGCCATCCAGTAAGGCAAGCTTCAATGTTGCTTAAATATCATAATTTCATTACCCTCTAAATCGGACAAAGCTTGCAACAATACATAGCTGTCAACACTTTAAGTAAAAGAAGATTGCTTGTCATTTATATTCATTAGAAACGATTAGAACTTAGCTACCTAATAATATAAAGGAGCTCTATGGGAGAACAACAACAAAAGAACAAAGAAACGGACGTAAAAACACAGCAAAAAAAAAAAACAAGCACGAAAATAAAACACCGACCGTTTAAAGTTCTAGGTAAACCTCAGAAATTTCATTTAATATTTTCGATAACACCTCTTGTGTAAATTTTCATGCATAACAAAATAATGAGAGAAGGCAAAACCTTGCTTTTGGCACTTGGGAGTACGGACCGACGGCAAAAAGAAAATCTAACAAAGGGGTGAAAAACTTTGTCTGTGTCTAAGTTTCGCCAAAAGGTGGCTGGATTGGTGATTATATGCAAACATTTACCACATTTACCCAGACAGACAGTTAGTCAGCCAGCCAGTCAAGCGAATGACAACGTACCCAGGTGTAATCCTATCTGAAAATGAAATGTTGGGTGGAGGGAGGTGTGATGATGATGATAAAAGAGGCCACGAGGTTGTGGTATGTAACTGCATTTTTAATTTGGGCCAGATTTGTTGTACGTTTATGGTGTTACCACCATAAATACATTTTAATGTCGAAAAGGAGCAAACATTCCAGTACAAAAAGTTATGCAATGGATGGATGGATGGATGGAGTAGCTGCTATTTGCTGGCCTTGTTCCAAACTGAGTAACAAAAGAAGAAGTGATATTTCAAATTGTGAAATGGACTTCGTTAACTCTACTTCAACATTTTTAAGGCAAAATAAAGAAAAAGAGAAACGATTTGTTTAGAGGTAATCTATCTCCCATGGTATGCAAACAATCTCACCACGTTTCATCAAATATTTGATTGATTTGTATGTCCCGGTCCACACTAGAATGATTTCATTAAAAACAAATCATGCAATTATGCGTCACTAAATCGAGTTCCATAGTAGAGTAATATCACGAATTTGCTGTAGTGGGAAATTCGATCTAGGAACGCCTAATTTTATGAAAAAGTTTTTAATGAAATTCACGCTAGTGTGGACCGGAACTATGCAAATTTTTCATATCAGATGACCGCATGATGATACCACAGCTGATTTTCGGATTGCCAACAGAGAAGAATTTTACATTTCAGAATTTTGTGCATAAAAAGGAGCGAAATTAGAAAGTTAAATTACGAAATTTAAAATTCAATCCACAAACTTCTAAAACGAAGCTATATTTTTGAATTTTGAACAAAAAATCAAAAGATTTTCATATGGTTTTAAGCGACATAATGCCACTATAGTCTCATAGAACATTATGGAAAACTATTCCTGACACACTGATTCTCCGTTTTTAAGCCCCAGTATATTAACTTCAACGAGTCTACAATAAAAAGTGCAATTTTGATTGTATTTTTTAGTAGTTCCTCTGAGGTTATCGCGAGACAGAGTATGAGGCACACAAGACGGGATAGCTAAGTAGTCATGGAATCGTATCAAATTTAGTACAATTTAGTACTTTTTGACAAAGCAGCGTGACCAGACCAAATCTTCGCAGTCTTACTTCAAAGGAAAGTGGAGTAAATATGGTCCAAGCTGGTCGAAATCTCCAACGTAAACTAAATACCATAACCTTCAAAATACTGAAAATTGGGTGGTACCGTTTTATAAAGACGTGGACCTTTACCTAAATATTTGAGGTGGAACGTTTTATACCCCTAACGAAGACTATATACCAAATTTCTGACATTTTATTAAAAATAAAAATCGATTTCAAACAGTTCATAATATCTATTTTTTTATTTTATTATTATGATATTTCAGTTGTCTTATAAACGTACTAACATCTAATGCACTCCAATACGCTATCCATAGTTTTTCTTTTCTTTTATAATTACAAATTGTCACTTCTTACGAATTCCACAGAACTTCTAAGAATGGTTTGAAAAGTCGATATATATTTTACAACCGTAGAGTAAAAGGTAAATTCCTATTGTACGATTATATCACGAATATTGTCAATTATTTCATATTCCATTTCAGAAAAAAAGGATAAATTTTTTTCGCGCTACATCAACGATTTTTGATATGTAGGTTAAGAAAAAAATTCCCAGTACGAATCTGGTCGCGAGCCAATTTTTGGTTGTTGCGGACAAAAGATATGGCGTTTTTATTTCGCTTTTTAAGAAAGAAAATATTATAAAAACGCTAATTATTTTAATGAGCACAATTGTTACAAAAAAGTTCTCTCGAAGTGACTTAAGCGAGTAGATTGCATAATACCTGCAAAATGTTACACAGAATTCGCGGAATGTACATAAAATTGATAAATTATTGATTATAAGTCAATTTTTTTCAAAATTAAAGCCCATTTAAGGTCATAAAATTACATAAACATTTTTTGTGGATCAAAACTTCACGGCGAATCAAATGAGACTACAATCATACAGATTGGTGTTATAGTTTCGATGTTACAGCCAAGATAAGCACATATTTTGGTAAAAAAATAATTTTTTGTTTGAAAAAATATTTTTTCACATGCATTATGTAGTAGAAAAAATTGTAAAAATCTATAGGAATACTTCCTTCATTTTGCTTAAATCTCACAATAAAATAGACGGATTTTGCTTTATTGACATTCATACTAAAGCTTTCCCATTAGGGAAGGTAATTGGGTTGATGACGATATATCTCAAAGCTTCTGAAATGGAAATAGAGGTCAAATAACCCATTTTAATTTATATGCATTTTAAAATACGTGTAAATCGCGTAATTATCAAAATCATTTTGTCCGCATGTGATTTTCATGTACAGCAAGACCATATCTATTAAGTTGTATATATTTTTCGAAATATAATTTGGACTCTAAGATGTAGCACCGGCTGCATCTTAGCATTAAAAACCTATAAAATATCGCTAATTTGCACAAAGTGCATACAATTTTTGTCCGCATCCGATTTCAGTGTCCACCATGAAAATCTACATCGATATATATCTATTTGAAGGCGATCAATCATGAACCGTGGATGTAGCATCACGCACTATTTTTTGGGATAAAATGAATGTAGCTTCCTTATCAGTGAAGTTTTCAAATCTCTGTTTCCGCTAAAACGAAGATGCTGCACTAGTTTTTTCTTTGCAGTGGAAACAATCCGCAGTAAACGCGATAAAATACGCGATATTTTCAAAAACAATTTTTGGTGATTTTTCTACTTTGGAATTTCTCGTAACTCGCGTTTTAGTAGATGGATTTTCACGAGGAATGATTTATTGGATCCGGAACGTAAAAAACTAAAATGTGCAATAGAGTACGAGGAAATCGAATGACAATTGTAAAAATTAGGCCCGAAAAATATGATTTTTTGAAAAATGTTCGCACAAAATTTCAGCATTTGGATGCAGATTTCAATGAAGCTGTGCAGACTACATTCACAATATACGTATCAAATAACTCAGAATCGCAAGCACTACAATCCTATATATGATTTTTTGAAAAACCTGTTTGCGGAATGAAATTAGAAGAAAATTTCAAAAAACACTGTAAATCTGGCTTCAAAATGTCAGCATTATTTAATGGTAGAAGCAGTTCAAATTTTGAAAAGTAATACATTAGTGAGATGATCCTTATTTAGTTTGCTTCTACTTTTGCATTGACAGGAAAATCGAGGGAAGTGTGGTTTACTCACAAATCGAGAGAAAACAAAAAAAGAAATATTGGCTTCAACCCATTTTTACCCATTTTGTAACATAAACATAGCCACAGCTTCCACGCAAATTATCTTTTAATGCCAATATTTTTTGCCACGTCCAAAAACATTTCATTTTATCCAAAATTATTTAATTTGTATAATATACAATCACAAGTCGCGTGTTCTAAAAGGGTAAACCTTGGCTTCAGCTATGTTAAATTTTCAAAAATATTGGTGATATACAAATAAATTTTAGAAAATTTTGATTTTCATTTTTTGGAAAAAAGTCTCGAAAACACAAAAGTCCCAAATATCAGCAGAAAATACTTTTGGGGCTTATTTTCATTTTTAGTGTTTGGGTTCATATTTCCTTTTTATTGAAATGCAATTATACCCCAATTTGTTTGTTTTTCTTTTTTTTGCAAAAATACCCCAAAAATTTGTAAAAAATTGCCGCAAATTGCGTGTTGTTGTAATGTACACATTAGGGTTATGACTTTTTGGCATTTTTTCACAAAAATTATTTCCTGTAGCAGGGATGAATGAACTTTTGCCTAATAATCACTACGCTATCGTTTATTCCATTGAAATATAAAAAAAGTTCACGCACAAATCGATTTAAAAAAATAACTTTTTGAAAATATGTATGAAATGAAAATTTTTTTTTTTTTTTTCAAAAATTATTTTTTGTTGCAGGAATGAATAAATATAAGCCTACTAATAACTATAATAATGTTTATTTCATTCAAATATTCAAAAAGGTCATGCACAAACCACTTTGAAAAATTTTTAATTTTTTTGTTTTTTGTTAAAAAAGTATATCTTTAAATAAAAGCGTTTACGACATTTTTACGATTCTTAGAATTGAAGAAAATTAGTGAGAAATAAATGTTATGTCAGTTTAATTATCTCATGTGACTCTAAAGTTTATTTTCAATTGTATATCTGCTTATAGTGACTTCAAAACATTGTCCATAATTTTGATAAATTCAAATTTTGAAATCATTTTGTGCGTGAGGTTTTTTCACAGAATCACCTTATAATTATGATTTTATGTAATCTTATGGCAAAACTCATCACGCTATGATACAGGGCTATGAGGTTGTAAAAAAGTCATAACCCTAGTACACATTATTTGGGGTCAGTTTGCACTTTTGATGTGTTACAATTTTGCATTGGGGCCATTTTTCGCGGATCCATCCATTCACACACGGCTTAATTTTTTCTGACACAATGACCGTTTTTGGACGACCCTCACAACTTTCGTTTTTAGTGAGTGTCGGCCACGATTGAATTCATTAAACCAGTTTTTCATAAAATCAAATTCCTGCCTGAAAGTCTGTATACCCCAAAAGTTATTTTGGCAGTTCTCTCTCATTAATTTTGAAACTAGAAAATTTAAAAAATGTATTGAAAACACCAGAATTTTAAGAAAAAAATGGAAAACATGAATGAAAAGAATAAAATTTAATATAAAATACATACATATGTATGTATATATTTGAAGGAAGAACAATAATTTTTTCAGCTCATATCAATTAATTTTATATGTCTTTTGGTTATAATTTTCTTTAAAATCAGTTAACAAAAAGTATGGAAATATGAGCTATGTTGCTAAGAATTACGTAGTCTTGTGTGAACGGGTTAATTCGTGTACATAATTGTGTGAGCGAACAGCGTAATTATACCCTACACCACTATGTGGGGAGGGTATTCTAAGTTGGTTTTGGCGATTTTAATAATAATGACGAATATCACAGCTTTGGTTGGGAACCTTCCAAAAGCAAAGTCTGACTATGAAAGTAGAAAATCCCATCTTTACAATTATGCAAAGCAGCATGGCGTAGGACAGGTAATGGTCGTATATTATTCAGGGGTCGGAATGTGAAAAAAACTTATTTGGAGAAAAGGTCAACGTTTTATTTCAAAGCGAATATCTCTCTTCTGTAAGAGGTATATCGAAAGCAAAACCTGGCATGGAAAGTAGAACATATCACCTTTACAACGATGTGATGTAGGTTGTCATAGGTGGACAAACAAAAGACATATCGCAATAGTCGGTAATGCATCCCTTTTACCATTTTTTGTGCAATCACACTACAGGTCGGAATTTTGATCGGATCCTCACAGAGAAAGAAGTCTATTGATGGTTGGCGTACATCCCACTTTTCCATTTTTTATTTCAGTTTTACTGACGATACAATTAAAAGAGTTTCAACAAAATTGATTTGTATAAATGAAGA
This sequence comes from Musca autumnalis, assembly GCF_047663935.1. Lineage (NCBI taxonomy): Eukaryota > Metazoa > Arthropoda > Insecta > Diptera > Muscidae > Musca > Musca autumnalis. Next base: position 118,985,278 of record NW_027411644.1, on the reverse strand, counting down.
CATTCAGAGCAAAGGCGCTAAGCTATCCCAATTTTAATATTTTGAATTTTACCAGTCAAAAGATTATGCCCAGGGGTAGTGGTGTAGGGTATCACATAGTCGGCCCGACTATAGCCTTGGCTCACTTTTTCAAACTCTGGTATGAACATGGCATTAGTCAAACTTTCCAAATGAAATGACTAAAGGCGTCTAGGCCAGAAACTTTTTTATGTCACTTTCATACAGGCAAAATGTGCCTCATCGAAATAATGGTTTTAGACCCCAAGTATGTTTGGACCAAATACGTTTCAGACAATTTGGAGTTGATTTAGCCATGTCCGTCTGTCTGCCTGGCTGGCTGGAGGGCACGATAACTCTTGAACGGATCTGCCGATTCGGTCCAAACATAGTTTAAGTTCGAAGATAAGCCATATCGGTCCACTCCTTCAGGTACCACCCCCACAAATGTTCAAAAATGTTCGGAAAAATTGTGCGCACCATAACTCTTGAAGGGAGTGGCCGATTTGGTCCATACTTTACACATCCTAATATATCTACCAGATATAAATCAGTAGTGCGATTCTCTAACTTATTTTTTGAGTTACAGACAAATGTCGGTAAGTTAACGACGAATAAAAATCAGTCGTAAAGTTCTACCAATAGCAAGAGTGTTGTCAACTTTTAGTCACTTTTCAGTCATAATTTTGCGTTTTTAATTTTACCGATTTTTGTCGGTAACTCAAAAAATGAGTTAGAGAATCGCACTACAGGTACGAATATGGACTATATTTGTCCACTCCTTCGGATATCTCCCACACAAAATTTCGAATAAGTTCACTTTAAGACCTGCTCTCTTGGAATCACTTTGATTTTTGTTGAAGCAACTTGCATTCGCTGCCTCAATTACGACGGTAAAAGTTTTTTCAGGAGCAAGTCCATACTTCTTGAGAAAATAGCCCGAAATGTTTAAAAAGCCTTATGGCACCATATGTAGAGGCTGGAGAGCACGATAACTCTCGAACTGATCAACCGATTTGGTTCAAAATTTGGCAATCGTCATGTTTTGTCCAAACTTAGTTTCAATTCCAAGATGGGCAATACCGGTCCACAACCTCCGCTACTTCCCCCCAATATGTAAAAAATGTCACTAAAATAGTATGCACGATATCTCTTGAACGGGGCAACCAATTTGGTCCAAACTTTGGATCTCTAATATATTGTCCAAATTTAGTTTAAATTCTAAAATGGCTCATATCGGTCCTCTTCTTAGGGTACCTCCCCCACAGAAGTTCAAAATTTGTGTCTAAGTGCAGTTTAGGGTCTTTTCGAACATCCTTTGGAAGTGTATACCGATGCTGTTCGTTGTGGTCTTGTTTTCAGCAATATTATGTTTTCCGTGGACAAGTCCATGCTTCCTGGCATACTGGTCTAAAAGTTATACGATGACCCACTGAAATGACTAGTGGGCGCGATATATATCAAAAAGATATGACTCCCAAAATGAGATCCACTTCCATAATGGACTATGTCGGTCTATTTCTTTAAGTGCCTCCTCCGCAACACTTTTGAACTTTAATCCTAATCCACACTTTTGTCGGCACATCAAAATGTCCAAAAAGGCCACAAAATTCTGACCCTAAATACATTCGATTTTTCCCCTAGATGTCGGCAAAGCCGACTGATTCTTTTTTACTTGTTTTTTTTTTTTCATATGTACATATTATATTTGGTATGAAATTTAGTTGATTATGTCTAATTGATTCAGATTTAGCTCATCTAAAATTTAGACGCAATATTTAATAGAATTTGTTATGGGAAGCATATTTCCAAAGTAGGCTATAACATAGCAGGTCAAGTCCGACTTTGGCCTTTTTCTTACTGCTTTAAAATATTTTTCTCTACATATTCAAATATTTTCTTGAGGAATGTAGGTTATAACTAGAATTGTTTTGAATATTTCCCATTTAATTTTTTATAAGACACGTCGCAATAATTTCGCGATTTTTCAAAGCAAATACATACATGTGTATGTGTGTGTGCATACATATTTAAATATCTATGTAGGTATTTGTGTAAGAATGAACATCTGTAAGCATTCAAACTGTAATAGCAAATTTTGAGGTTAGTTTTAGTGACTGTTAAATTTACATAGCTGATGAATGCGCAGGCTTTAACAATTTCTCTCGATAACTAAACATTTGCTCTTCTAATCCTTCCTTACACTCAATAAGTATTTTTTTACTGTTCATTCACTAAAATTGTATGTTACTGACAGATGGTTGCAATGAATTTTGCTCTTTCTCTACATACATATATATCTCTCTCTTCAGCTATTTGTCATTTTGTCCATCCACACAGCTGATTTATATATCCAAACCCATATGGTCGAAAATAGTAGCTGTTTTGTTTTTGGTATTTTGTTGTTTTCTCTTTTTATATGTTTGCCACTTGAAAACTTTTTGACGTTTCTCTTGACAATAATAAACATATACACACACCCAGTTCATAGTCCTGCATTTGTCCTTGAGAAGGTTCTTGCGTACGTGAATTTCGCTTAATGTTCGGTCGTTCGTTCGTTTATGTATTTATCGTCAATTCCTATACGAGTATGTTGTACATATTCTCTGTTTGTATTCTGTATGTTGTTATTGTTATTATTGTTTAGTCGTTATCATTTTTATCTTTCTCTACCTCTCCTCTTTTAAGGGTTTTGCTATTGCTGAAAGATTTACTTTATAGCCAGCCGTCCTCTCCGCCCTGCTACAGACATATTGTCCTGCGTGTTCATGGCTTATAAGTTTTCCTTGTAGATTAGTGTAAAGTTGGAGGAAGGAGTTGTAAACAAAGTGGTTTGTTGTAAATCCGTAGTGTTCAATTGTAACCTCACTCACCTGCTGCCAATGTTTTTTTTTTGTTGTTTTTTATGGGCCAACCGCCACTTCAAATGTTTCAAAGTTTTCCATGTTCTGTTGATATTTACCATTTCAAAGAGTAGGAGAGGGAAATGTTCGATATATTTAATTGTTACTTGAAAGTGGCTGAACACACCTAGCCATGTTTATGACCTATTTTGTGGTCAATGCAAAAGGGATGGGGAGAGGACATATACTTAATTATGCTATACATTTAAGATTTGTTTTCAAGTACAGCTATTAATTGCCTGACATAATTTAAAGGTATTGGGTGTGGACTGTGGATAAAATAATAATAAAAAAATACAATAACAAACAAGTCATCCAGGCTACTCTCCTAAGGGTTGTTTCATGCAATCACTGGTCAGTCATTTCAACGAGAAATAATATTTGAAACTGAAGTGAGTGAATGTGTGTGTGATGGAGTAGATAAGAAATCACCAATTACTAATAGAGTTTGTTAAAACCCTGTAAAAAGTTATATTCGGCGGGCCGACCCACTTACAAATTAACACCTGCAATATAGAGGCTTGTGGAAAGTTGTTACATTCTATAGACTAAGAAATTTCTAGACAGCGGAATCCTATGCAAATGCATATGGCAAATAACAAAATTCCTTTGCAATTCCATTTGAAAAAAATTAAAAAAATTTTTCGCGAGCACATCTACGATTTTTGGTATAGAGTTGAAGGAAAAAAATCTGGTTTCAAATATGCTCGCGTTCACGAAATTGGTCGATGCGCGCAAAAGTTATAGCGGTTTTTATGCTCTTATAAAGAAAAAATATTTTAAAATTTCTTATTTTTTGTATTGAGAAAATGTAAGCATATATCAGTAACAGCATTTGATATCCATCCGTAGATGCACCAAAATTTCCAAAATGTGTTTTTATTTTCGCGGAAAGTCAAAAAAATTAAAAAAATCTGGCAATAAATTTTAATTATACTAACTAAGAGTCCGTATAAACCTCTAAAAACTAAATTAAAAATACGTACAGAAACTAGACAACGCGTAAAAAAATGTGAAACCAAAATTATAAACATTGGCTTTATAAATTGCATATTATAACAACAACAAAAGAGAAACAACTCATTGTTGGAAAATATTGTTACAAATATATTTTTCGGTTTGTTTCGAAAAATTAGAAAAAAATATTTGAGAGTTATCCAACTATTTCGCTAAAATCTAATACATAAATTAAAGTATTCTGATAAAACTTTATCAAAATATATGGTTTACCATCGTGAAAGCTTAACTGCTTACTGTGATAACTTATAAGGATAGGAAATTAAGAGTAATATTGAAATTACTATCATTTAAAAAATATGAAAATTAAAAAGCCTGTAATTCGCGAATTAGTTAAAGTCGGTTGATGCGCATCCGATTTTGGATAAAGCGCATCAATCTCTTTCAATATTTATGCATATTTCGATGTTTCACTCAGCGGCCATTGTGTGCCGCCAGTTGCATCATGCACTGCGAAAAACCTTAAAGTTGGTAAAAGTCGCGCAATGTGCATACGATTTTGATGCGCATCCGGTTTCATCAGCGCCCATCAAAAATACGTCAATATACACCTATTTCAAATAGATTCTTCAAAAACCGCGGATGTGCCTCCACATTCAATTTTTGGCGAAATACCCATATTACTCGCGTATCTCTGTTTTTTTTGTCACGTGTTTTCGCAAATATTATAATCGGGAGTAAAGGATTCCATTTATGTAAAAAATTTTAAAGAAAACCGCGGTTTATTACGCGGATTTGTCAAAATATATTTTTGCTGATTTTCCGATTTTCAAGGTATCTATATCCGCGGTTTTAGTAAATGAATTCGATCGCGGAAGGCTTCATTAGAACCGTCGCGTAAAAAAACTAAATTCACGCGGGTTTCAAAGAAAATTGAATGACAGTTGTAAATTTTACACGCAAAAAAATATGTTTTGTAAGAAAATTCACGCATGAAATTTTGGCCTTTCGACTCCAATTACTCGGATGCTGTAAGGAGCACACTACTGAGATATGCACCAAACGACGTAAAAGCACGAGTTCTATAATCGTGTTATGAGTTTGATATGTTACCTTCTTGCGCGTCCGGATTATTAAAAAAATTCAAAAAACCCCGAAATTCCGGCTTCAAAATGTCAGCATCAATTTTAGGTGGATGTAGTGGATATATCGAAAAATCATGCACTGCTATCTTATTGCCCATGGAGTATTCTGTGATTCATTCTTTGGGAATAGGTCTATAAAATGTAAGGTTAAGCCAGAAATCGCATGGGAACATAAAACAACTTGTTGGCTTCAACCCATTTTTACCCATTTTTCTACATTGATGCCAACACAGCTTTCACGAAAATTAATTTTAATGGTCGACATTATGGGATCCCTCCTAAAACACTTCATTTTAAAGAATTGTAGTCATACTTTATAGAATATGTTAACAGTTCGCGAATTCTGAAAGGGTGAAACTCGGATTCATCGATTGCAAAAAAATTTTGTTATTTACCATATATGGTTAGGATGGTCATAGAGAAAATCTGATTAGATCTGATCTCGTTTTATCACAAAATAAAACGAATTAGGCCCAGAAATTTTTGCATATTTTGCATAGCGTGCATATTTTGACATATTTGCATAAAATGAGCATATGCAAAACCATATGCAAAAATATATACAAGGATTTGTGGTCTAAAAATCCCACCGAAATGGCTGAAATGTGGTATTGAGTTTTCGTTACGGGTATGAAACTTTACACCTGAAATTTGTCCGCATGGGTCCACATCTTCATATAGCCCCCATAGAACGGTACCTCCCGATTTCCGATATTTTGAAGGTTGTGGTCTCAACATCACACTTAAATGGCTGACATTTTGTATAAAGTCTTCGTTGGGAGTATACAACTTTCCACCTGAAAGTTCTCAGTATATGTATGTTCACGTCTTCATATAGCCCCTTTAGAACGGTACCTCCCGATTTTCGGTATTTTGAAAGTTGTAACCTCAATATCCCACCGAAATAACTGAAATTTGGTATTTAGTCTTCGTTGGGGGTATAAAACTTTTCACCTGAAATTTCTCGATATAGGTCCACGTCTTCATATAGCCCCCATAGAACGGTACCTCCGGATTTCTGGTATTTTGAAGGTTGTGTCCTCAATATACCTCCGAAATGAGTGAAATTTGGTATTAAGTCTTCCTCGGTATAAAACTTTCCACTTGAAATTTGTCGGTAAAGGTCGACGTCTTCATATAGCCCCCATAGCACGGTACCTCCCGATTTCCGTTATTTTGAAGGTTGTGGCCTCAATATCCCTCCGAAATGGGTGAAATTTGGTATTAAGTCTTCCTTGGCGGTACAAACTTTCCACTTGAAATTTGCCGGTTAAGTTCCACGTCTTTATATAGCCCCCATAGCACGGTACCTTCCAATTTCCGTTATTTTGAAGGTTGTGGCCTCAATATTCCACCAAAATGACTGAAATTTGGTATTAAGTCTTCCTTGGGGGTAAACAATTTTCCACCTACAATTTGTCGGTTAAGGTTCAGGCCTTCATATAGCCCCCATAGAACGATACCTCCCGAAAAATAGGTGTTGCATAAAATTCTGCTGTCTAGAAATTACGTACCATTCAAATATGGTTTTATGGGCAAATCCATGGCCTGAGAGCTTTGATATTTTAAGTTAAGTTAGGTTAGGGAATGTGTTGTCACTAGGTGACTACGCCATTTGGAGACCTTCCGGACCATTGTGATCATTCAAAAGAAATATAAAAGTTAAGAATTGGTGCATAGTACCTTTATAAATAGAAAATAAAGGAGACAAAAAGAGATATTAAGAATTTATATAAATTAGTGGAAAGTTTAAAGTTAAGGATTCTTAGGGCAATGACGATTGAAAATCTGTCGGAGATGTAGTTTAGGCATTCAGGTTGCGCCGTCCCCGCCCTTTTCAAAATATTGGTAATGTTGTTGATGACAACAGGTTTTATAGTTGATTAGAAGGTTAGACCTGTCGGAGAATATACACTTGTTAAGCCATGTTAAGCATAGGCCAATAAAACAGGAGGTCCTATTGTCTCCGTCTCTTCGAATTCACTGGTAAAATATCTAGCGTAACAGTGTCTGGTAATGTCTCCTGTCATTACCCTGATTTCAGCTTTGCTCAGGTTTAATAGTGAATTTGTTCTATAGGTTAATAGAGTTGGTCAATGGCTCCTTTACACCTAAGCTCATAATACTATAATTCTTTGGCTCCTTCATTAAATAACGTTTCAACTTTCCAAAAAAAGGTAACATATGGGTGGTTTAATAGATTCAGTGGTTGCTAGACTTGTTGATTGTGATCCACGCCTAGCTACTAGTTCATCAGCATAGTCGGAATACATTTGCTCATCTTTCCAATGCTGCTCTACACTCAAGGGCGGCCTCAGGTTTGATGGCTTTAAGAGCCACTTGACTGTCCGGAAAGATAGTCGCCGATTCAAAGATTTCAGCATCCAGGCTTTTAAACAATTCTGCAGCTTTGCTTATCGCGAAGATTTCAGCTTGGATTTCAGTCCAACTTGTATGATTATTCAAGATCCAAAATTTCACAGTACACGCCGACACTGGTACCTTCCTCCCTCTTGGAACCGTCTGTAGTGATAACGACATCTACACTCTACTAGGAATAACGACATCTACATTTTCAAATCTTAAGACTGGTGATATATAGTCGCTAAGTTCCCCACGATGGCCCACTTTGAGGTCTGTTCCTAATTCTTTCAGGATACATCCATAACCATAGGTACTGCTGTGCCTAAGATTCTGTTCCTGTAGCCTTAGAGCACTACGTGCTGCCTGACATTTAAAATTGATTCCCAAAGGCCGGAGGTTTAACATTGTATTCAGAGCTGCTTGTAGAGTACTTCTAAAGGCTCCCTTGTCTATTTTGCAGAATGTCTATTTTGCAGAATGTCTCAATATCCCACCGAAATAACTGAAATTTGGTATTTAGTCTTCGTTGGGGGTATAAAACTTTTCACCTGAAATTTCTCGATATAGGTCCACGTCTTCATATAGCCCCCATAGAACGGTACCTCCGGATTTCTGGTATTTTGAAGGTTGTGTCCTCAATATACCTCCGAAATGAGTGAAATTTGGTATTAAGTCTTCCTCGGTATAAAACTTTCCACTTGAAATTTGTCGGTAAAGGTCGACGTCTTCATATAGCCCCCATAGCACGGTACCTCCCGATTTCCGTTATTTTGAAGGTTGTGGCCTCAATATCCCTCCGAAATGGGTGAAATTTGGTATTAAGTCTTCCTTGGCGGTACAAACTTTCCACTTGAAATTTGCCGGTTAAGTTCCACGTCTTTATATAGCCCCCATAGCACGGTACCTTCCAATTTCCGTTATTTTGAAGGTTGTGGCCTCAATATTCCACCAAAATGACTGAAATTTGGTATTAAGTCTTCCTTGGGGGTAAACAATTTTCCACCTACAATTTGTCGGTTAAGGTTCAGGCCTTCATATAGCCCCCATAGAACGATACCTCCCGAAAAATAGGTGTTGCATAAAATTCTGCTGTCTAGAAATTACGTACCATTCAAATATGGTTTTATGGGCAAATCCATGGCCTGAGAGCTTTGATATTTTAAGTTAAGTTAGGTTAGGGAATGTGTTGTCACTAGGTGACTACGCCATTTGGAGACCTTCCGGACCATTGTGATCATTCAAAAGAAATATAAAAGTTAAGAATTGGTGCATAGTACCTTTATAAATAGAAAATAAAGGAGACAAAAAGAGATATTAAGAATTTATATAAATTAGTGGAAAGTTTAAAGTTAAGGATTCTTAGGGCAATGACGATTGAAAATCTGTCGGAGATGTAGTTTAGGCATTCAGGTTGCGCCGTCCCCGCCCTTTTCAAAATATTGGTAATGTTGTTGATGACAACAGGTTTTATAGTTGATTAGAAGGTTAGACCTGTCGGAGAATATACACTTGTTAAGCCATGTTAAGCATAGGCCAATAAAACAGGAGGTCCTATTGTCTCCGTCTCTTCGAATTCACTGGTAAAATATCTAGCGTAACAGTGTCTGGTAATGTCTCCTGTCATTACCCTGATTTCAGCTTTGCTCAGGTTTAATAGTGAATTTGTTCTATAGGTTAATAGAGTTGGTCAATGGCTCCTTTACACCTAAGCTCATAATACTATAATTCTTTGGCTCCTTCATTAAATAACGTTTCAACTTTCCAAAAAAAGGTAACATATGGGTGGTTTAATAGATTCAGTGGTTGCTAGACTTGTTGATTGTGATCCACGCCTAGCTACTAGTTCATCAGCATAGTCGGAATACATTTGCTCATCTTTCCAATGCTGCTCTACACTCAAGGGCGGCCTCAGGTTTGATGGCTTTAAGAGCCACTTGACTGTCCGGAAAGATAGTCGCCGATTCAAAGATTTCAGCATCCAGGCTTTTAAACAATTCTGCAGCTTTGCTTATCGCGAAGATTTCAGCTTGGATTTCAGTCCAACTTGTATGATTATTCAAGATCCAAAATTTCACAGTACACGCCGACACTGGTACCTTCCTCCCTCTTGGAACCGTCTGTAGTGATAACGACATCTACACTCTACTAGGAATAACGACATCTACATTTTCAAATCTTAAGACTGGTGATATATAGTCGCTAAGTTCCCCACGATGGCCCACTTTGAGGTCTGTTCCTAATTCTTTCAGGATACATCCATAACCATAGGTACTGCTGTGCCTAAGATTCTGTTCCTGTAGCCTTAGAGCACTACGTGCTGCCTGACATTTAAAATTGATTCCCAAAGGCCGGAGGTTTAACATTGTATTCAGAGCTGCTTGTAGAGTACTTCTAAAGGCTCCCTTGTCTATTTTGCAGAATGTCTATTTTGCAGAATGTCTCAATATCCCACCGAAATAACTGAAATTTGGTATTTAGTCTTCGTTGGGGGTATAAAACTTTTCACCTGAAATTTCTCGATATAGGTCCACGTCTTCATATAGCCCCCATAGAACGGTACCTCCGGATTTCTGGTATTTTGAAGGTTGTGTCCTCAATATACCTCCGAAATGAGTGAAATTTGGTATTAAGTCTTCCTCGGTATAAAACTTTCCACTTGAAATTTGTCGGTAAAGGTCGACGTCTTCATATAGCCCCCATAGCACGGTACCTCCCGATTTCCGTTATTTTGAAGGTTGTGGCCTCAATATCCCTCCGAAATGGGTGAAATTTGGTATTAAGTCTTCCTTGGCGGTACAAACTTTCCACTTGAAATTTGCCGGTTAAGTTCCACGTCTTTATATAGCCCCCATAGCACGGTACCTTCCAATTTCCGTTATTTTGAAGGTTGTGGCCTCAATATTCCACCAAAATGACTGAAATTTGGTATTAAGTCTTCCTTGGGGGTAAACAATTTTCCACCTACAATTTGTCGGTTAAGGTTCAGGCCTTCATATAGCCCCCATAGAACGATACCTCCCGAAAAATAGGTGTTGCATAAAATTCTGCTGTCTAGAAATTACGTACCATTCAAATATGGTTTTATGGGCAAATCCATGGCCTGAGAGCTTTGATATTTTAAGTTAAGTTAGGTTAGGGAATGTGTTGTCACTAGGTGACTACGCCATTTGGAGACCTTCCGGACCATTGTGATCATTCAAAAGAAATATAAAAGTTAAGAATTGGTGCATAGTACCTTTATAAATAGAAAATAAAGGAGACAAAAAGAGATATTAAGAATTTATATAAATTAGTGGAAAGTTTAAAGTTAAGGATTCTTAGGGCAATGACGATTGAAAATCTGTCGGAGATGTAGTTTAGGCATTCAGGTTGCGCCGTCCCCGCCCTTTTCAAAATATTGGTAATGTTGTTGATGACAACAGGTTTTATAGTTGATTAGAAGGTTAGACCTGTCGGAGAATATACACTTGTTAAGCCATGTTAAGCATAGGCCAATAAAACAGGAGGTCCTATTGTCTCCGTCTCTTCGAATTCACTGGTAAAATATCTAGCGTAACAGTGTCTGGTAATGTCTCCTGTCATTACCCTGATTTCAGCTTTGCTCAGGTTTAATAGTGAATTTGTTCTATAGGTTAATAGAGTTGGTCAATGGCTCCTTTACACCTAAGCTCATAATACTATAATTCTTTGGCTCCTTCATTAAATAACGTTTCAACTTTCCAAAAAAAGGTAACATATGGGTGGTTTAATAGATTCAGTGGTTGCTAGACTTGTTGATTGTGATCCACGCCTAGCTACTAGTTCATCAGCATAGTCGGAATACATTTGCTCATCTTTCCAATGCTGCTCTACACTCAAGGGCGGCCTCAGGTTTGATGGCTTTAAGAGCCACTTGACTGTCCGGAAAGATAGTCGCCGATTCAAAGATTTCAGCATCCAGGCTTTTAAACAATTCTGCAGCTTTGCTTATCGCGAAGATTTCAGCTTGGATTTCAGTCCAACTTGTATGATTATTCAAGATCCAAAATTTCACAGTACACGCCGACACTGGTACCTTCCTCCCTCTTGGAACCGTCTGTAGTGATAACGACATCTACACTCTACTAGGAATAACGACATCTACATTTTCAAATCTTAAGACTGGTGATATATAGTCGCTAAGTTCCCCACGATGGCCCACTTTGAGGTCTGTTCCTAATTCTTTCAGGATACATCCATAACCATAGGTACTGCTGTGCCTAAGATTCTGTTCCTGTAGCCTTAGAGCACTACGTGCTGCCTGACATTTAAAATTGATTCCCAAAGGCCGGAGGTTTAACATTGTATTCAGAGCTGCTTGTAGAGTACTTCTAAAGGCTCCCTTGTCTATTTTGCAGAATGTCAATTTTTGGCGTATATAGTGTCACCACTAGGGTTATGACTTTTTGATATTTTTTTTTTCTCAAAAATGATTTCCTGTAGTGAGAATGAATGAACTTTTGCTATTAATACCTAAAATAACATTCTTTCCATGTTATTATAAAAAAAGTTCCGCACAAAAAAACAAAAAAGTTTGAAATGAAAAACATTTTTTCTCAAAATATTATTTGCTGTTGCACGAATGAATAACCTTTTGCCTATTAATGACTAAAATAACTTTTTTTCTATTTAAACATTGAAGAAGGTCCCGCACAAATAACTTTTAATTTTTATAATATATAAAATAAAGTTATATATAATAAAGTTATATATAATATGAGAAACAAACGGTTATGTAATTTTGTTATACATTGTTTTCTGTTAAATATCTGCTAACAGTGACATCAAAAAATTGTCAAAAGTTCTGAAAAATAAAAACTTTAAAAGCTTTTTGTGCGGAAGCCTTTTTATCGAATCACTTTATAATTAAGATTTTATGTTATCTTAGGTAAAAATTCATTCAAATTCATTCAGGGATACGAGGTTGTAAAAAAGTCATACCCTAGTCACCACACCAAAGATACGTAGAATAGGATAGGCCTTATCACGGTGGTATACATCCAGTATATAATCGACGGGTTCAGGCCACAGCTTTTTCCGATCGAATTTTTGCACGAATAGAGTGCAATCCTCCCTTTGTCGTCCGCGTAGGCGACAACATTTGTGCCCTGATTATCAAATTCTGTCAATATGTTGTTGATCAAAAGCAGCCATCGTAACGGTGAGAGCACCCCACCCTGAGGAGTACCTCTAGTTACTGTTTTCCTAATGGTCGCCTTCCCGATATTTTCATTTCTAATTCTGCTTTCTAACATTTAAATTATCCAAAACGTCAGGGTTTCCGATGCGTTACGTTTCTAAGTGAGAGGTTAATCGATTCAAGTTTTACATTATTGAAAGCTCTTTCTATATCAGTGGTCAGGGTAAGGTTTGAATTTTCAATGTCTCTCTCAATTTAACCCACTACTTCATAAAGAGCTGTTTACAAAGAGGCGGTGTCCACATGACACCTAATTTCCAGGTCCGATGCGCAGTGACTACATTACCCTGCTTTAGGAATGTGAATGACTTTCGCCTCTTTCCACAGGCTAGGTACGCACGAAAATGACATACAAGCTTTATAGATCTCCTCCAGGATTTGGTATATTCGTAGTGATGGAAATTGGAGCATCGCCGATGTTGTACCAACGGGGCCAGGTGATTTATACCCTATAATAAATAAAAAAAAAAAATAAAAAAATAAAATGAGAACCATATCCACATCAACAACAGGATACCTGTTCATCCTTATGACAGCGAAGAAGAACGTCAATCAGGTTGTCCACAGTTCTATTAAGCTCTTCAGTTGTTCCTATATTTCCAATAGAAGTCAGTTAAGGGTTTGTTTGTTCTGTGTACCTATCCCATTTTGTTGGCGAAATGCGTCAGTGATCTCGAAAAGGAGCATTTGTCAGAGAAGGAACATTTGACAGATACCTTCGACCTTCTAAAGATACAGTCATCTAGATTGGAGAGAATTAGATCAATAACCCCCTCTCTGTCCCTAATTTTAAAAGTCGAATCACTACCCACGGTGCTCCTCAACTATCTTTCTGAACAGCAACAACAATGTTCATAAATGAGAAAAATCAAAAAACAAAGAAAGTCGCCAGAGGGATCTGTAAATAAATCGCGATCAAAAGGTCATATTTTTAAGGTTTTTTGACTTTCACAATTTTGCTTGAAAACGGCAAGTCCTATCGAAATGGAACCAAAGAAAATGTTGTAGCTGTGGAAGTTCTCTACAAGATTGAACCATATTATTTGTTCCTAGGTTTTGCCATTTTTTGAGATATAGAAGTTCAGGTCACATTTTTAGGTTTTTTTTTTTAAGTTTTCACAATTTTGCTTGAAAACGGCAAGTCTTATCGAAATTGGACTAGAAAAAATCTTATAGATGTGAAAATTCTTTACAAGATTCGCTTTTGTAATTTTTTCCTCGGTTGTACCATTTTTGAGATATATAAGTTTAAATTGGGTCATTGTAGTCCTATCAGTGCAATATCCCAATTTAAACTTCTATATCTCAAAAACGGTACAACCTAGGAAAAGATCATTCAGGCCAATCTTGTAGAGAATTTTCACAGCTATAGCAAGAAATTAAAAAATTCACATTGGGATATAAAATATCATACACTTAAAAAATGTCCATTTGCGTAGAAAAAAGCTGTAGTTAATATGGGAAACGGTATACAAAAAACACATTACCCATGTAATTTCAATAAATTTAAACAAGTGAGCCAAGGCTATAGTCGGGTCGGGGCCGACTATGTGATACCCTACACCACTACCCCTGTGCATAAGCTTTTGACTAGTAAAATTTAAAATATTAAAATTGTGATAGCTTAGCGCCTTTGCTCTGAATGTCTTCATTAATACAGGTCAATTTTGTTGAAACGCATTTAAGTGCATCGTCAGTACAACTCAAATAAAAAAATGGAAAATTGGAATGTACGCCAACCATCAATAGGCTTCTTTCCCTGTGAGACCCCCATCAACACCCAAAATTTGGTGACGATCGTATTAAAATTGCGACCTGTAGCGTGATTACAAAGTTTAGATGGACAGACGGACGGACGGACACACATAGCCAGATTGACTCAGCTTGTCGAGACATTCATTTTGGTATATATATATATGTAGGGGTCTACAACCATTATTTCGATGCGTTATAAACTTTTTGGCCAAAACCAACATAGTTGTGTAAGGTATAAAAAGTATTAAAAGGACGGAACTTGGCGGGTACAAAAGTACATATCGATTGGAATAGGACACTCTCAGACATTATTTTGTGAAAACGGAACTTTGTTCCATGCTGTTCCCTAGAAGTTCTAGTCCAGTAAAGTTGGACCTGAGTACCTGAGGAAAAAAATCTCACTTTGTGTAAACGCTACGGTAATATATTACACGGTGCGCCTTAACTAATTTTAAATGGAAGGTGCTTACACCTGGGAAATTTTTGCAGATTCTGAAACTACAATGCTCATAGATGAGAAATATCAAGAAACAAAAAAAAAATCGCCGGAGGGATTTTCAAATAAATCGCGATTTACGTTCACATTTTTAGGGGTTTTTTAGGTTTTCACATTTTGCTTGGAAACCGTGAGTCCTATGTAAATGTGCCTAAAGAAAATGTTGTAGCTGTGAAAATTCTCCACAAGATTGGCCTTTATGATACTTTCGTAGGTTTCACCGTTTTTGAGTTATAGAAGTTCAAATTGAGACAATGCACTGACTGTATCGCCTCCTTATAAAACAATGTCATTACTGCAATTTCCCAATTTAAACATATATATATCTTAAAAATGGTACAACCTAGAAAAAAATAAATCCAAAATAAATCCATCCAATCTTGTAGAGAATTTTCACAGCTTCAACATTTTCTTTAGTCCTATTTTGATATGAATTGCGGTTTCCAAGCTAAATCTTGAAGACTTAAGATAAAAGCCTAAAATTTGAACTGAACCTCTATATCTCAAAAATGGTAAAACCTACGAAAAAACCTAAAGGTCAGTCTTGTAGAGAATTTACACAGCTACAACATTTTCTTTAGACTCATTTCGATACGACTTGCGGTTTCCAAGCAAAATCGTGAAAACCTAAAAAAACCCTAAAATTTTGAATTTTTGTCGCGATTTATTTAAAAATCCCTCCGGCGATTTTTTCTGTTTTCTTTATTTTTCTTATCTATGAACATTGCTGTTTCAGAATCCGCGAAATCTTCCCATGTGTAAGCGGTTTTCATCAAAAGATAGTTAAGGCGCACTGAGCATGATATTGTTTTATAAGTAGGCGATACAGCCAGTGCATTGTCTCAATTTGAACTTCTATATCTCAAAAACGATAAAACCTACGAAAATATCATAAAGGGCAATCTTGTGACGAATTTTCACAGGCACAACATTTTCTTTAGGCCCATTTACATAGGACTCGCGGTTTCCACGCAAAATCGTGAAAACCTAAAGAACCCCTGAAAATGTGAACTTAAATCGCGATTTATTTGAAAATCCCTCCGGCGATTTTTTTGTTTCTTGATATTTCTCATCTATGAGCGTTGTAGTGTCAGAATTTGCAAAAACTTCCCAGGTGTAAGCACCTTCCATTTAAATTTGGTTAAGGCACACCGTGATTAGTTTCAATATATTTTCTGTCGAATCCCATAAAGAAATTTACAATCGGTGCCGACAAACAAATTGGGATTTTTGCAAGGAAAATCGATTTCTGAACTATTGTGTTCCGTTCAATATTTGCATTACATCGCCGATGACAAGTTGTGTCAACAAGTTTGTCACGTTTTTCTATCCACCAGACAGACCTCTGAAGCCATAATAGGTTTAATTCAAAAAAATCTGCAAATATGCTAAACATAATGTAATGAAAGGTAGAAACAAGAAGAGGAAAGGAAAAAAAAAAAATAACGAAACGAAAAAAAAACTTAGTAAATCATTTCCTGGCATGCAATCACGGTAATGATTTTTAGCATTCGCATTTCTGCTGTTGCCAATTGCTGATATTAACGTTGATTATGTTTTCTGCTGTTTTTTTTATTTAATCTCTTGTTTAACGTAAGCATAGCTATTAAGCTCGGTTGAGATTTACAAGAGGTATTATAAAAACGTTTGCAACAATGTTTAAAATATTTGGAATATTTTCTTCAGTAAGCCTAAAAGTATGCCATAGATATGTGTTAAAATAGTATACTTGCTGAAATAGTGATGTCGATTCGTAAAATTGTAGAGAAAGTTTAAGTAAACTAATAACAATGATGACAAATCACTTAATTAAATTAATTAAAAATATTACAAATAATGACCGTCACCCTAATAAAACTAAAATAAAATAAAACAAGTGAGCCAAGGCTATAGTCGGGTCGGGGCCGACTATGTGATACCCTACACCTGGTAAAATTCAAAATATTAAAATTGGGATAGCTTAGCGCCTTTGCTCTGAATGTCTTCATTAATACAGGTCAATTTTATTGAAACGCGTTTAAGTGCATCGTCAGAATAACTCAAATCAAAAATGGAAAAGTGGGATGTATTCCAACCATCAACGATCACATTCCGACCCCTGAATAATATCCGACCACTACCAAAATCAATAGGTTTATTCCTCTGTGGGACCCCCATTAACACCCAAAATTTCGTGACGATCCAATCAAAATTACGACGTGAAGCGTGATTACAAAGAAATGGAAAAATGGGATGTATTAACGACTATTGCGATATCTCCGTTATTTGGCCACCTACGCCAACCTACTTTGCATTATTGTAAAGATGAGATTTTCTACTTTCATCGTCAAACTTTGTTTTTGGAAGGTCCCCAACCAAAGCTGTCATATTCGTCATTATTATTAAAATCGCAAAAATAAAAAGTTGTGTTCTATTAGCGGCTATTGCGATATCTTCGTTGTTTGACCACCTACAACAACCTACTTTACATCGTTGCAAAGGCGATATTTTCTACTTTCATTAGTAGGTTTTGCTTTTGGCATACCCCCTATAGAAGCTGAGATATTCGGTTTGGAAAAAAATTGTCTTTTTCTCCAAAAAAGTTTTTTGCCCATTCCGACCCCTACATATTATCCGACCATCACCAAAATCAATAGGCTTCTTCCCCTCCGGGACCCCCATCAACACCCAAAATATGGTGACGATCCGATCAAAATTACGACCTGTAGCGTGATTTCTTTAAAAGTGGAAAAATGGGATGTATTACCGACTATTGTGATATCTCCGTTATTTGGCCACCTACGCTAACCTACTTTGCATCACTGTAAGGACAGGATTTTCTACTTTCATAGCCAGGTTTTGTTTTTGGAAAGTATCCAACAAAAGCTGTGTTATTCGTCATTAGAATTAAAATCGAATAAATTAAAAGTTGGGTTCTATAAGCAACTATTGCGATATCTTCGTTGCTTGACCACCTACGATAACCTACCATACATCGCTGTAAAGGCGATATTTTCTGCTTTCAATAGCAGGCTTTGCCTTAAATATACCCTTTATAGATACGGAGATATTCGATTTGAAATAAAACGTTGACTTTTTCCGCAAATAAGTTTTTTGCCCATTCCGACACCTGAATATTATCCGACCATCACCAAAATCAATAGGCTTCTTCCCCTCCGGGACCCTCATCAACGTCCAAAATTTGGTGACGATCCGATCAAAATTGCGACCTGTAGCGTGATTACAAGGTTTAGATGGACAGACGGACGGACGGACGGACTGACGGACGGACACACATAGCCAGATCGACTCAGCTCGTCGAGACATTCATTTTGGTATATAAGTATGGGTCTACGACCATTATTTCGATGCGTTACAAACTTTTTGGCCCAAACCAACTTATAATACCCTCCCCACATAGTGGTGTAGGGTATAAATATCGGTTGGTTTTTACTAACAGGCAACTATTTTGATGCAATAAGAAGAAATCATCCCAAATGGGTTTCATACAGGGACTTTTCCAGAGGACAAGATTATTGTTAATTCAGGGGACATTTCAAAATGCTTGGATTTATTCTATTTCATTTCTCATTTCATGTGTTGCATACATACATCACCGCATTCCATTTAAAACAAAAATTCTAACAATGATTTCTATTCATTGTTTAAGATAATTTATTCCGAAGTTTAAACGTTGTTTTTGCATAAAGATTTGTAATAATCTCCATTCTTGTTTAACCAAAATCCCTTCAATTTGGTGTTCTTTTGTTTTTCTGGTCTGTAAAGCTTCTGTAAGATATAAACATGGAGGATAAACAAACTGCTTGCTATTGCACTGTAAACTTTTGCATTGTAAACAATTGCAATTACAGTCTCTTGTCATGCATGAACATGTAAAATCCTTCGATATCTCGTTTCCATCCATAACTTCTGCATCAGTATTGCGCTCATGTATAAAACATGTGGCGACTTCTTTACACCTCCCGCCTTGAAACCACATTTATTGTCATGGATATGTGTGTAAGATAGATTTTCTGTGGTGATTTATGAAGACAAGGACAAGGTATTAGAGAATCGTAAGTCCTTTCCCCCTGTTTTGTTTTTCTTTTTTGCAATTATACAATGTTCGAGTTGTGTGGCCTATGGTTAAAAACGTTTGAGATTATTATTATAAAATGCCACAAGAAAAAATAACTTATACGAAGATTACTTAACATCCTTGTTGTACATAGCAATGAGGTTTGTTGTAAACCAAAACTGTTCCTAAACGATAATATACAAACATATGTACACAGAGGTGGCAGCCGCTGGCCGGAACAATGACGTTGTGTAGTTCTGGGTCAATCCGGTACAAAGAACCCGCTGCTGTGGGATTGGTGCCGTGGTTAAATCATCTGAAGAGTTGCAACATTGGAGCCGGTATAAGTGAATTGTGGGCAACGGTTAAGTCACTCTCGAACGCTGGAAGAAGGGAAGATATGACCTTAGTCACGTTTGGCGACGTTACGTTGACTGACCCGAAGAGGTGCGCAAGTTATTTCAATTGACAGTTTGTCGAGCACCCCGAGAGTGACAGGGCGAAGAGAAGAGTAATACGTCGCATCAGATTTCTTCCTGCCGAGGAGGAACTACCACAGTTTACAATGGATGATGTTGCCAATGCCATCAGGAACGCTAAATCATCCAAAGCGTTGGGCCCTGATGGAATCTCCATGGTAATGCTGAAGCAGCTGAATGAGCCGGGAGTGGAGTATCTCACTAAAGTTCTCAACTTGCCGCTATCCACCCTCATTGTTCCCGAAGTCTGGAAAATGGGCAGGGTGGTCCCACTACGGAAGCCCGGCAAGGATGCCAGCAAAAGTGAATCGTACAGGCCGATTTCGCTTTTGTCGCCCGTAGCAAAGACCCTTGAGGCCTTAGTCCTCTCCAGTATCAGAAATAGCTATCAAGTTGCCGATCATCAGCATGGATTCCGTAAGCAGCACAGCACGACAACTGCGCTGCACGCCATTACCACACATATTTGTCAAGGACTCAACCAGAGACGGCCGTGCGATAGAACAGTGATGGTGGCGCTTGACTTATCAAAAGCCTTTGATACAGCCAGGCACTCCACGCTGTTTGAGGACATTGAGCAGACAACCTTCCGGCGAAGCATGAAACGTTGGATAGTAAATTATATGTGTGGACGCCAGTCGTACGTGGAATTCAGGAATAAGAAGTCCAAACCCCGTAGAGTGAAACAGGGAGTTCCCCAAGGTGGGGTGATATCTCCAGAGCTGTTTAACCTCTACCTCTCCTGAATTCCGCTCCCTCAGACGGCATCGAGATCATAACGTATGCGGATGATTGCAGGTTTCCGCCACAAAATCTACAGCCACTATGTTCACCACGTGGACAGCGCAGTTTGGAAGAGAATTGAATGTCGTGGTCGACGGAAGCAGAATTCCGACCCCAAACTGCCCCAACATTTTAGGGGACACATTCGATACTACTTTCAAGTCGTTCGCGCACGCCACAGCTATCTGCGACAAACTGAAAAGTAGGAACAAGGTCCTCAAGTCCCTAGCCGGCAGCACTTGGCGTGCAGATAAAGAAACCTTGTTGACCACATATAAAGCGATAGGTCGGTCTGTGGTAAGCTATGCGGCGCCAGTCTGGTCCCCGAGATTATGTGATACGAATTGGAAAAAGATTCAAACTTGCCAGAATGCCGCCCAGAGAACAGCAACAGGGTGCCTCCTCATCTTCAGTGGACCATCTACATGAAGAGGCAAAGATTCTTCCAGTAAAGCAACACAAAGAGACGCTTTCGTTGCAGTACCTGCTTGGATGTTACCGTGTGAGCCATCTCAATCACCATCTTGTGGGTAGGCCCGACACATTCAGGCAGATTAGGAAGATATCCATGCTCTAGAAGGAGAGGTCCAATGATACAGGAGAGAACCCCTAGATCAACAAGCATATCAAGCAGGTTTAAATAGTATTCACACGGATGCAGTTGCCAATGCCTTAAGCAATTATATTGTGAATAAAGTTCTCGAAATACATCCCCCATATAAATTGCAGCTGAGGAGCATCAGCTGCCACGACAAACTAGAGTAGTTTTGGCTCAACTACGCTCGGGATATTGCAGTCGCCTAAATTCTTATTGGGCGGAAATCGACCGCGCCGTGCAAGACATCTGCCCAGTATGTGGCATGGGCCCGCACGACACAAAACACCTTTTCAGCTGCCCAGCCAAACCTACTCATCTAACTCCAGTGGATCTGTGGTTACATCCCATCGAAGCAGCCACTTTCCTGGAACTCGAGATAGACCCAGAGCCAGATTGAACAGAAGAACGAACATACAAACATAATAACAAACACTGTTACAACAACAACATAAACGATAAGATCAGTGTTAAACACTTAATAAAACAAGCAAGAAAGTATCAGTCAGCTGTGCTGACGGAGATCTACCCTTAGGCTATGACCAAAAAAGAAGTAAACATTATAATCATGCCGTATATAACATATATTATTTTTTGTATCACGATCCGAGACGAGTCCTCAAACTGCACCTTTACCAAATTTTGTGTGGGAGGTTCCAGAAGTACGGGACCGATACAATCCATATTCCAACCTGATTCATGACTGGATGAAATAATACGTGTTCAAAGTTTGGAAAAATCAGAAACTCGCTGCGGGATTTATCTTGCGATTTGCCATTGGGAAGTACGGACTTGCCCCGAAAAAAATGTACCGTCGTAAAGGGGACCGAAGGAGTAGATCCATATAGACCATATTCGAAACCGATATATACATGGAAAGAATAATACGAAGTGCAATGTTTGGAATAAATCGATTGCTCCCTTCGAGACTTATCGTTCACACCATTTTACAGAAAAACTTTGAACTTTTGTTGTGAAGGTACCCGAAGCACTGGACCGATGTAGCCCACCTTCGAATTTAAAATTAGCCAGACAGACAGAGAAATAATGAGCGCACATTTTTGAGTCACATTCATACCAAAAATCTGCCTCATCGAAATAATGGTTTTAGACCCCAAGTATGGTTTGACGAAATTTGTTTTAGATAATTTGGACTCGATTTAGCACTGTCCGTCTACTCGGAATATATTGTCCAAACTTAGATCAAGATCAGCTAGTTGAATAGATTTGGCAGCGCCGTTAAAAAGGTAAAAAGGTGCAATGGGTTGTTCGGGACTGTGCTACATGCAGGGCAGATTGTTTGGCAGTGTCGTCGATCCTTGTCCTATAGGAATTCAGACGACTCCATCATCCCGAGTGTTGTTGATCCAAATCGAGCGCCACCATCACCGTGCTATCACACGGCTAGCTCTGCTTGAGTCCATTATTAATATATGCACAGATGGCGTGCAACGCTGTTACCCACAATTCACTTATTCCGCCTCAAATGTTGCAAATCTTCAGATTATTCAACCACTTGTTCTACTTATGCTCACCCACCAATCTGTTAACTTCAAGTGTCAGCTGCCTGACTCTGGGGTTGGCACAACGAAGACCGTCACGCTTATTTTCTAATCCAATCGTCTCTGCTGGGCAGTTTGTACTCATTTCGTGTATTCAACTTGCAGATATATGGCGGGAGGATGCAATAGTGATGATGTCTCGTAAAGTTCTTTCTGCTACCCGAACATCAGAAGGGATGGGCAGATCTCTGAAACGGTGATTTGTGAACTCTCTGAAACTCGGCGTTCGGAGATGATGAAATCCTTGCTGACGGAGACAATTATGGGAAGATGATCTGATCCAAGAGAAACCACGGGTTGTCAGGTGATGCCATTTGTCAGACCAGGCGACACGATGGTTATGTCCGGCGAACTGTGACACTCTCAGCTAATTCTGGTAGGGACGTTATCATTGGCCATGCAAAACGTAGAGCTTTAAGTTAGCTATAACCTTCTGGCCGTTTCCGAGAACCGAATGCCACAACTCATGATGTACATTAAAGTCCCCCAAGACCAGACGGTTATGACTTACCAAAAGCGGACAAATGTTGCGTCTATAACCTGGAGTACAGCTATACTATATCGGCGGGATGTATACGTTCAGCAAATCAACCCCGGGAGTTCAACACCTAACCTAACGTTCCATGTAAGAGTCATTAGAGCCAGGCTCAACCGAGATGGGTATGTATTGAACACACAGATGCAATAGGAAAGCTAATCCCTCACATCCACTTCTGGTGCAATCCATCCTCACTACGTTGAAACCATCATGTTGTTGAGCTTGGTACAGGAAGTACCGCCGCTGCCATTAAATTCTTCCGACTCATGAAATCTACTATTTCCCCCAACTTGCCTCAGAGTCCATTGCATTCAAAAAACGATAGATATTCAAACATGGGTTCACTGAAATGGCAGCCGCTGGCAACACGGGTGTTGTGTGGTTCCGGGTCGTGGAATTGGCTCAACTTAGGTGTAGTTTTTTGGCATAACCCCCCCATATAACCTTGTCGTTCATTTTTAATTTATTTGGTTGTAATTTAGTATTCCAGATTTACAGCGCCTAGCAAATCGGAGATTAGTTGATCCTCGTAGAACCGAACCACCAAAGTCGTGAGTAAAAGATTTAAGCCATATGTCTTAACGGATTAATCAGTGGTTTGATACTTTGGATTCAAGGTGAAAGTAGGACCTTCCAGGAAATAATCTTTATCTCAAGCCAACCAACCACACACGTAACCTCTTTATTGACTACAAAATATGTGCGTTCAGTGATTTAACTTTTGCTTTTGACGGAGGGTATAAAAAAGTTCGACTCCGGCGAAATTATCCCCTGGTTTGTTTTTCTAGTTCTGCAAACAAGAAAAACTTTTAATTAAAATATTTCTATGCTTCAGCAAAGGGGTTTTATAAAAATAAACTTTTCATCTCACATGAATACGGACATACGTACACACATACATATGTATGTATTCATTCCCTTTCATGTAAGACCGTTAACGAAACAATTTGTCTTCAATTATTAAAAAAGCCGTGTATGTCGCTCTTGTAGTGGGTAGTTTTACAGTCTCACTATCTGTCTGTCTTCTTAAAAACAACAAACGAACAAAAAAGGCATAGCAACATTTTTAAAGAATAAAAGAAACAAAAGCGGATTGCTAGAAAGTGGTGTCTTAAAGTGTCATAGAATGTTTTGTAAAGCATTGAAATTTTTGAAATACGTTGACATTTTAATTTCTATGCCACAGCACGTAAATTTGACATTGAGCTTGAATTTTTTGTAAATAATTAAAAGGGGTACATACATATGTATATCGTCATCATAAATGCCCGAAGACGTAACCCACAAATCCAAAATTTTACAGGAGAAGCAAAAAACCTTATAAAATGAAAACCTGTTTTATAGAATATCAGTCATATAAGGGCGAGTATTTGGAGTATTATCAATCCTGTACGAATGGGAATAAGTAGTGAAACCAAAACCGCTGAAGCACTTGGTTTTAGGATCCTCCATTACAACAAAATCTGCAATGTTATCCTATTTTCCAAAAGGCCACTTCTTGAATAGGATTGTTATTTTGGATCGTTGAAGCTTGAAATTTTGCCAGACCATGTATTTAAGCTTTATGTATCCGATTACTTCAAAAAACGAATTTCAATTTTCATGTGGGTTACGTCTTCGGGCACTTATGGTGACGATATGCACATATGTGTACGTTGATGTATGCAAACCATAGTATTTGAATATTAAAATGACATTAGAGTGTCATTTTACATCATATATGCACATGCATATATGTAAGGATAGGATGGTAACTTAGACCGAGTGTACATAGTGTAAAATTTCTGTTCACCTATGTCCCTCGTAAAACATTTACCAACAAGATGGGAAATATGTCGCAGATATATTTGAACTTTGTCTGAATCATTGTTTGCTATTAAAAGGATCAGAATGGTATATTCCTGTTCATTCGTATATTTTTCTGTTATCTGTTTCTGGTTCATATGTGTCCAGATGAAAAGATTCTGCAACATGGACTCTCTTCATCTCTTACTAAAACCGTAAGAAATGAAAGAATAATTACTTGTCGATATAAGGCAACGACTTTTGGAATGAAACAACGGACACGAACTGGATTGTAGAACGTCAAGACTTTTTTCACACTGGTAAGCTAGCCCAGCTAGAAAGAGAATTCAGCCGCCTTAGTCTTAGTATTCTGGATACATCTGAAGCACGTTGGAGTAATTACGACGAGCATATACTAAACAGTAAAAAATCTCTTATATTCTCCAGAATGCGAGCAGAAAACGCGCTCCATACGCATGAAGTACACAGAAAAAAAAACAAATTCGTTCAATTTATGAATAGTCTTCAAAAAATGTTTCCAATGTTCAGATTTTTACATTGTATGAACCTAATTCATAAAGCAATAAATACTGGTTTCTTTTTTGAATGAAACTAAACATGGGATATATGTCTATTCTCTTTTGCAAAATATGAACCAATTCATTCATTTCAAAATAATCTTCTTTAAAGCAAGAAAAAGTTACTTATATTCAAAACTCTGTTTATATTTTTTATAAATTTATTTTTTCTATAAAAATTTTGTTTTTTTTTATTTTATTTTGAAATTAGTTTTTTATTTTATTTTGGAATTAGTTTTTTATTAAATTTTGTAATTGTTGTTCTTTAAACGTTTCTTCTAATTGATTTTTCCTAATGAATTATGTATTTTGTAAAGCAGAACAATGTATACCATATGTACATACATATTGAGACCATCAGCACTAACTTGAGTTATTAGATGTTACATTTATATTAAAGAAATTCAAAAATTGTATATGCGAAATAATGCTATTGATATAGTGAGTGTTTTCCGGCAACAAACGAAATCCATACGTGTTTGGTTTGTTAGTGTGGTAGTGGTGGTTGTTTAGGCTGCTGTGCTTTGTTGACACGGAGTCAATGTGCGTGTAGATACGACGGAGGGTAAGAAAGACAAAAACAATAGAAGCAAAACCACAACATCTTTATAGGCAAAGCACAAAAACCAGGTTTTGCCAGAAAAAAAATAATGGGCAATGTAGGGGAAACTAGAAAATTTATTTTTGTATTTTAGAAAAGCATTCATACTTTTGCAAAAATAGTATTATGTACATGAATACAAAAATTTTTCCATTCACTTTAAAAGAGGTGCGTTCAAATTATGGACAAAAAATTATGAAAGGAATTAGTAAAAAATTCATACTTTTGTTTTTTCTGTGTAGAACATTTTAGATTTACATTTAACAACTGGAAGATTATGAAATCCTTGCAGGTACATTTGTGTGTCGAACAGATCTTGATTATAAACAATGCAAACAAATCACCGCGGCTCATCTAATATTCAAATGTAAATAGTAGATAATTTCTGGCAGATATCCTCTTTGGGAGACTCTTAAGCAATAGTTAAGCCACTACATTAAGCACAAGGATTGGTTGGTTCTCGGTAATCCTTTATACCTGGTAAGCACTTACCTCTGACATAAGAGAGTTCACATAACAATGACAAGTGTATGTGTATGTACGTACACAAGTATATGTGGATTTGTAGCATGTGTGGATTTGTTACTGATATTAATACGCAGTAGCTGCAAGAACAACATCCCATCCACCCAGTTCTGATGACTGATGATGGCAATGACGCCAACGATGGCAACCAGCAGCATGCATGTTAACAACAATGCGACGACAATGCAAAGAAGAACAAGAAGAAGGTGAATAAAACAACAAAAGGAAACTACCATTAAATTGCTTAGAGCAGGATGTGCATTTTTCTGTCTTTTGAAGGATGCTACAGGGGGTGGAGAGAGTGGAGGAGGAGGGAGATCAAGAACACGACATTGTCATAGAAGATAACGGATAAGATAGATTATGTTGGTTCTCTTTTTTCCCTTTATCCTGTTGTTAATGTTGCTGCTTTTTTCTGATGTGAGTTAAGTTTACAAAGTGGAAAAGGAAATACTGTCAACTATGGTTAAAACAAAGTCATTTCTTTGATACTTTTCTTTATCGTTCCAGGGGGTGGGGGAGGTGATAACAAATAAAAATAGATTTAAGTGTTGAAGTCGAAATATAAAATGTTCTTAGCAGTAAGGCTAACATATTGTTCCGAAGTACTACAAAATTCAAACTAAGCATCGAAAACATTTATAAAGAACAGATTATGAAAATGGCAGAACTTATAGATTTTTGCAGCTTAAGAAATAGATCTTATGTTACATATGTATAAATAGCATTCTTAATAATACCCAATGAAAATATTTCGATTTACGATTTTACTAAATCCTGGATTTCTGCGAATTTTGTAATTATTTTTTTAATCCTGTGATAATAATGCGCCTAATATCCTTATAATGCACTAAAAGGCATTTATACATGTTGGATTAACTGTATTAACTGGATTAACTGTCTGGTACCGCATAATTTGAGGCTATTGACGGATTTTTCACCATTGCCATTAGTTGAAATTTGGCTTTTGGGGTTCCCAACGACTACGTACGATACTTTATCCTGAGCCGTTAGGTTAAATAGAAATCCGTTTCAGACAATTTGGAGTCGATTTAGCCTTGTCCGTCAACGTCAATGTCCGGCAGGAGCTCACGATATCTTTCAACGTTTATCCGATTATAAGAAGATGGGCCTTATCGCTCCCCCACAAAAGTTCAACACTCTAAAATGGTGCTTACGGTAACTCTGAGAGGTAGTAACCGATTTGGTCCAAACTACGTACATCGCAGTATTTATTCAAGACATACGTCAGGTTCGAATATGGAATATATCGGCCCACTCCTTCGGGTACTTCCCCACAAAAGTTTCCCAAAAGTCGAGAATTATTTTTTTCGTGTTCACGAAACATATTTTTCCTCATCGCTAATATAACCGTATCTAGGGGTTTTAGACCCGTAAAAGGGATTTAGACCTGACAAATCTACGAGATACAATTCTAGCGGCAAATTTTTACTTACCATATTTTTATAAACCTGCTTACCGCACCGCTTACATCAAATAGTATTCTTACAATAATATGCAACCTACTTTTGATCGCCGATTCGGAACGACGTACCTCACGACCCCACTTGTAGGGAAGTTTTACATGGCTGAAATACGCTGAGGAGTATTTTCGCACCGTTCAAAATGTGATGCTGTCTACCCTGAGAATCGAACCTTCCCAGCAAAAATTCGGATCCGTTAGTCATTATGTAACCCATTCCAAAGTAATGTAAACAAAACTAACTATTTATATTACTCCTTACTAAGTAATGAGTACGGTGGTACAGAGCGTGTGTGTCCGACTACAAATCAGAGGGTTGTGTGTTCAACGCTCACCTTCGGCCGGTTACTTTTGGTTAAAAACAAGTAAGAAAGTATCAGTCAACTGTGGAGACGGAGATATACCCTCAGCCGCTGACCAAAACAAAACCAAACACAATAATTTTGCGGTATATAAAATATATCGATTTACCAAATCACTGACATATACTAAACATTTTTAATAACCAAACTTCTTCACAAAGGACTCGAAATAATAAATTAGTTTTAGAGTTATCTTGCACAATAGTAATTTTAGTATATGCCGGCAGGGTGTTGGAGCTTTTGGACCATTATCTCAGGAAGTATTGACTTATTCTAGAAAAAAAATTGTACCGTTGTAAATGAGGGAGCTAGAACAATCTAATGAAACAAGTATCAAAACGATGCGAGAGTCGATCTTAAACTTCATTTTTTCTTAGGAGGTACTCGAAGGAGTGGACCGATATAGTCCATATTCCAACCGGATACATGACTGGATGAAATAATACTATGTGCAAAGTCTGCACCAATCAGAAGCTCCCTGCGAGAATTATATTGCGCATTTGCCATTTTGTTTGGTCCTGTCAGGGTTTCTTGGAGCTTTAAGGCCAATAAGGCCAGGAAGTATGGACTTGCGCAAGAAAAAAATTATACCTTCGTAAAGAAAGCCGCAAGGACAACCTACTGAAAAAAAATCAGAATGATCCGAGAGGAGTTCTTAAACTTCACTTTATCCGAATTTTGTGTGGGAGGTACCCCAGGGAGTGGACCGATATAGTCCATATTCGAACCCGATATATGTCTGGAAGGATTTATACGATGTGCGAAGTTTGGACCATATCAATTGCTCCCTTCGAGAGTTATCGTTCACACCATTTTACAGGAAATTTTTGAACTTTTGTGGGGGATGTTCCGGAAGGAGTGGACCAATATGGCCCATCTTCGAACTTAAACTAAGTTTGGACAAAATATTACCATACCCAAAATTTGGGTCGAATCGGTTAATCCGTTCGAGAGTTATCGTGCGCACCAGCCAGACAGACCGACAGACAGACGGACGGACATGGCTAAATCGACTCCAAATTGTCTGAAACGAATTTCGTCCAAACATACTTCTACGAGTAAAACCGTTATTTCGATGAGGCACATTTTTGGTCGTATTAAAGCGTATATACCCTTTCTATCCTAAAGGCTGAGGGTATAAAAAAACAAAAAACAGTTGGAGGTGCACATGTAAGCGTTTACACAATCCTTAATGTTCGTTTGCGTGGCCTAGTGTGTTGAGTGTTCGGCTACAAATCAGATGTTCGCATGATCAAATCCCGTAGAGAGCAAAATAAAAATATGAAGTGTGCAGAAATTAAAACAAATTTCCACCTCAACAGTTCTAAAAATAACAAGTAAAAAAGTGTCAGTCGGCTTTGCCGACAGATATATACCCTCAGCCAATGTGAAGTGAAACTTTCACCTACAGACAGATAGAATGTATTTAAGGTCTCTTCAGAATTTTGTGGCCCTTTTTGGACATTTGAACTTGCCGACAAAAATGCGGATTAGGAATTAACTGCACTAAACCACAAACGTTGAACTTTTGTGGTGGAGGTACCATTAGTGAGGACCGATATGGGCCATTTTAGAGGTTAAACTAAATTTTGACAAAATAATAGATCCAAAGTTTGCACCAAATTGGTTGCCCCTTCAAGTGATATTGTCCTAGCATTTTAGTGAATTTTTTAAATATTGGGGAGAAGTACAGGAAGTTGTGGATCGGTATTGCCCCATGAAACTAAGTTTGGATATAATATGACGAAGACCCAATGTTGGACCAAATCGGTTGAACAGTTTGAGAGTTATCGTGCTCTCCGACCGCCACATATGGTGACATAGGGGTTTTTTACACATTTCGGGCTGTTTTCCCACGAAATGTGGACTTGCCCCTGAAAAAACTTTTACCGTCGTAATGGAGGTAGCCAATGCAAATTGATTTAATAAAAATTAAAGTGATTCGAGAGCAGGTCTTATCTTATCCGAAATTTTGTGTGAGAGGTACCAGAATGAGTAGCCAAATATAGTACATATTCGAACCTGATCTATATCTGGTAGATATATTAGGCGTGCAAAGTATGGATTACATCGGTCACTCCCTTCAAGAGTTATCGTGCGCACAATTTTTCCGAACATTTTTGAACTTTTGTGGGGGAGGTACCTGAAGGAGTGGACCGATATGGCTTATCTTCGAATTTAAACTATGTTTGAACAAAATATTACGAAGGCCAAATTTTGTACCGAATCGGCAGATCCGTTCGAGAGTTATCTTGCGCTCCATCCACTACACACGGTGTTATAGGGGCTTTTTGCATCTTTCAAGCTATTTTCTCAGGAAGTATGGACTTGCCCCTGATGAAACTTGTACCGTCGTATGGGGGGCAATGAATACAAGTTGTTGCAACAAAAGTCAAAGCGATTCGAGAGCAGGTCCTCTTCTGAACTTATCTGAAATTTTGTGTGGTAGGTACCCGAAGGAGTGGACCGATTGAGTCCATTTTGAAACTTCACATAAGTTTAGTAGAAATTTGACGATGTGCAAAGTATGGATCAAATCGGTTACTTCCTTCAGGAGTTATCGTGCGCACAAATTTTCCGAACATTTTCGAGCTTTTGTGGGGGAGGTACCGGAAGGAGTGGACCGATATAGCCCATCTTCGAACTTAAACTAAGTTTGGACAAAATATTACGAAAGCCAAATTTTGGATCGAATAGATTGATCCGTTCGAGAGTTATCGCGCGCTCCAGCCAGCCAGACAGACAGACGGACGGACATTGCTCAATCGACTTCAAACTAGTGCGACATGTCCTTGTTAAAATAATGGGTTAGTAGGGGGTTTTGTAAGTAGCTAGGACTACCAATAAGTACTATAAAAACCCATTATATAGTAAGGACTTTTTGGCTGCGACGACATTCTGTTGTTGTACACGCAGAAAAATTTATGTTAGAAATAGGTTTGGATCCAAACAAATATATGTTTCGGACCGGTTGCAAACAAATATATGTTTGGATCCAAACATAATATGGAATTTTGTATGTACCTATGTGTTTGTTGTGGTTTTGCCTTTCAATAAAGAACTACAACATTTGTGTGTATACTATGGAGATAGCCAGTGAGTTCTTACTGACAGCAAATGAGCATACATTTCAAAGTGTTTTACATTGAATTTTACACTCCCTTGCTCTCAGTAAGCGCCCACTGGTGCATGTGTTTGTTTTTTTTTTGTGGCTTTTGGGTTTGTATTTATTTGCAACCAAACATTTAGATTGTTTGCACCCAAACATTTAAATTGTTTGCACCCAAACATAAATTTGTTTGCACCCAAACATATATATGTTTGCACCCAAACATAAATTTGTTTGCAGACCCAAACATATATTATGTTTGGGACTGTTGCAAACATATATATGTTTGCTGCAAAATATGTTTGGGACATATGTTAGAGAGGCCGTTTTTTTTTGCGTGTAGCAACGCATATATCTTAGAGTTGGGTAATCTAGTTCCTAGTTCACTATAATAATAATTGTTCCACAAACATCCCAAGAGGGACAAGGGAGACTTCTCTCATATCAATGAGTGCACCCCGATTCGTATTAGCTCAATGATATGGGACCTACTGTTCATCGCCGAGTCCGAACAGCGTGTCTAACACACCACTTGTAGAGAAGTTTTACAAGGCTGAAATACTCAGGAAATGTCGCCAACATTCACTATACTAGTTCCAAAACGTATGAGTAACGTAATAAAATCTAAGTTGTGATCTTACGTATAGTTCACTATACTAGTTCCAAAACGTATGAGTAACGTAATAAAATCTAAGGTGTGATCTTACGTATACGCAGTTTGTTCATACAAATAATGTGGACCGTTGGAACTGCGTATTGAACTAAATAGTTCCATATAGTTTATTTGACACTACTCTAATATATGTATGTTTTTGGAACCAGAACTGTCTGCGTCCATAAAGAATCAGGAAACGGTTGAGTGGGTTTAGTTGGACAGTTAAACAAATGCAGCTTGTTGTGCTCAGAATACGGCTGTCACACTGTCTTGTACTGTATCAGTGCGAATGCAATCCAAGCCGTTTATCTAGAGGTTTTGTTTTGCACTTTTGGACCTCTATGTAGATCATGAAGATCTCGCCTGGGTGGGGAAAGCCTATCCACTAAATTGTGTTAGGGATGATCACGGCGATGACGCCCAAGCAGGCACTGCGTCGACAACATCTTGTTATGTTGATAAAATCTTCGTCTCCTCATGAATGTCGTCCCCTGCTGCAATGGCAGCATTCTGACAGGTTTGAATATTCTTCCATTGCTAGCGCTAACATTTGCATACCACACTTCCGCCGCATAGGTTACCACAGGCCGGCCTGCTTTGTAAGATTTCAATGAGGATTCTGGGTCAGCACTTCATGTGCTGCCGGATAGCGGTTGAGGAGCTTGTTCCTCTTTCTCAGTTTTTTCTGTCGCAAATAGCTGTGGCTTGCGTGGACGACTTAAACATGCTATCGAACGTTACACTCAAAATCTTGGGATTAATAGTGGACGGAATCAGGACACCATCTACAAATATGCCCGAAGTGGGCTATGTAGGTATTTAATCTGTCACATATGTAATCGAAGATAGTACAATCATCACAAAGGTAGAGGTTAAACAGTTAGAGAGAGAACCCTGCCTTTGGAAACTTTTCAATCTACGGGTCTCAGACTTCTTATTCACAAACGGATGCCAGTCGTTATTATCGCCAATAGTTGATTATCTGACGTTTCAAATATGGTTGGAGGGAAGTCTTCTCTATTTTCTCGAACAGCTTGGCGTGGTTGAGGATATTGAAGGCCTTCGATAGGTCAAGAGCTTCCATGTTCGGTCGCACGGCCTATTCTGGTTCAGTCCTCTACTGATATCTGTGGATATGGCTTGTAATTCTGATGTGCATTTTTCGGAATCCATGCTGATCTTCTATCTTCATTGGGGGAGTAATAATGTCTCTAGGACAGCAATGGGCAACGACACACATCTGTACATACTGCCTGCCAACTTTCCAGGCTTCTGGTAAAATATGGGTGGCTAACGACAAATTGAGGAATCTCGTCAAATACTCAACTCCAGGATGAACCCGTTGTATTAGAATTACCATTTAGATTCCGCATGGGTCCAACTCTTTGGATGATTTCATGTTTCAGATGACATCTGCAACATCGCTCATCGTAAATTGTTGTGGCACATTTTGGGCTTAGAAGCTTGTAAAAAAAGAAAAGACGCGTACGTCTAATCTTAGTGAGTGCTCGTAAGACACTGATTTTTATTCCAAAATATTTCACTCACGAACTACTTATGACAATTTAACTTAACCTAATGCAACATAACAATAATTCTTATCTATCCTAATAATACGCTGAGAACATTGAAATGCTGCATGTTTCATCATTCAAGTTGTCTTTTCTACCCTTTGAGCGCAACGACATGTGTGTGTTTGTGTGTGGTCATGACTTTTATTGTGATACACAGTCGTAGGCACAAGAGTACAAGATCACTGAATAGTTCAATACTTTCTTTGCCTGCTGGATGCTGATAATTTACAACATGTGTTTTTTAAAAGTGGATTTTTGTACAAGGCTCTTATACGGCAATGCATACTCGTCTCCGCCCCATCACTCTCGGGGTGCTCTATAAACTGACCTGTAGCAGTATTTCCACTTTTTCCAGTAGTCTGTTGACTTCAAGAGTAAGTTCCCTAACTTTTGAGTCTTCAGGGTTCGTACGACTAAGCCCATCACGTTCATTTGCTAGTCCTGTCCCGGAAATTTGGTCTATATATATATCGAGTATTCGATCAGCAGATATGTAGCGAGTGGCTGCAGGTGTAATGACTGACCGGAAAATTCTCTCAGCTACGACAGGATCTGAGGGAAGGTCAGCTCTCCAAAGTAGTGAATGGTAAATTATCTGTAGCATTGACAATCAGCTTGTCCATGGTCCAAAAAAGTACGGCAATCAGAGGTTATGAAATCGGATGTTCTGTTAACGAAGACGATGATAGGGATGTGGTCAGAGCCAGGGATAATGACGGGTTGCCAGGACAGGTGCCACAATCTCCTCTTATCATCGTAAAAGCGTCTTCGTTCACCCGTCAACGATAACTCGTGGATCGGTCAGGGGATCCTTATTTCCGAAGTACTTTGTATTGGGACCAAAGGAGAATGTTATGGCTAATATCTGAATCCTACAGCAAATGGGGCCAGATTTTGATATTGCTCCAATATGCACATATGGTCAATTATAGGTAATCAGGGCCCATATAATATACAATAATGAGATGGTAAAAAATTTAGATTTTTTGGGTCGCCCTAATGTACACATTAAGCAACACTATCTCTGCAGTCTGGCACTTTATTGCTGCACCTTATATTTTATTTATGGGCCACTAGAGTCAAGCTCAAACGAGATATGTCTGCACAATTATAGGTAATCAGGGCCCATATAATATACAATAATGAGATGGTAAAAAATTTAGATTTTTTGGGTCGCCCTAATGTACACATTAAGCAACACTATCTCTGCAGTCTGGCACTTTATTGCTGCACCTTATATTTTATTTATGGGCCACTAGAGTCAAGCTCAAACGAGATATGTCTGCACAGACTCTTGTATAAGAAAAACTCCACCTCTTGTTTAATAATTGCAAGTAACAGGTGACGGTGAGCTTTGTTTCTTGGATCACGGAACCATAATGTTTCGCTGATTTTGTTGCGGAGACCGTTGTAACTGAATTGCAGAAACTCTGTAGAACAACAACATGTGGTGTAAGATGTTGCGTTTATTACTGTTGGGGAAACTGCAGGGGTCTTTCTTATTCTGACGACGAAGTTGGAGACATGCTTCAAGATGTTCAAACACATAATTGTTGAATTGACGGCCCTTGGTGGCAGATTCCTCCGAGTCAATCCGCTGTATAGGGATTTGAGCATTAAGTGTGTAAGTCGAGTGTGCTTAGTATTGCATCACAGCGACATACATCGATGATGTTATCAATACGCAAAACGTCCAGCCGTCGCAGGCTGACAGTCGAAATTACACAGACATACAGACAGGTCGTCGAAATTACATACACACATTTGTTTCCCCAACATCCCCGAAGGGTCAAGGGAGACTTGTCTCATATCAATGAGTACACATAATATGACCCAATGATATGGGACCTACTTTTTATCGCCGAGTCCGAACAGCGTGTATTACGACACCACTTGTAGAGAAGTTTTTCATGGCTGAAATACTCAGGAAACGTAAGCCGACTTAACACTGAGAGGACTTTCCAACAGCGAAAATGTTGATGTTCTGTTCGGGGATTGAACCGCAGACTTTTTGAATGCAACGCGGACGTGCTAACCACTGCATCACGGTGGCTTGTAACAGCCATCAGAAGCAGTTCAAAAACAAAATAACCTCCGCCTGATCGAAGTCACTTTATGTAAAACACTAATAATATCCGCGTTGTTATATGGCTCCGAGGTGTGGCTACTTGCGAAAGTATTACATACTTTGTTGTTCAAACAATGTTTATTACGAGAACATTCGTGCGTATTAGTTATGAACATTTATATATACACCATTCGCTATAATGAACGGTTTAGAGGCAAAGAAAACGTGAACACTTCTTTTGGTTTTTATTAACCTCTTCCAATGTGTAGATTATAACAATTTACACAAAAACACGTTCATTTGAAAGTAAGATGCAGTAGACTGAAGATCACGCTGCTCATTAAAATAACTATTACTATACCACTTTTTTTCTAAACTACTCTTATATCCTCGAAATGTATATCCTTCGTTATCATTAAATTTGAAAATGCTTTTTTTATTACAATACAGATGTTGTTGCTGTTATTGTTACTTTGCGAAGCAATAATTAAATGACACAATCACAATTTTCAAATACTTCATCACGTTTTAGATGACTATTCCCAATTCTGGGCCACTGCTATTTAGCATTAGGATTCAGGGCGTTGCTATGCATCACAACACTACCAAAAAAAAAACAACAACAACAAATCAGTGCAGTGTGCTGCCGTCTATCAATGACTGCTTGCTGACTGGCCTATTCACCATTGTTTGTAGGTCATTTAGATTTAATGTCACTGGATAAGCGAAATGGGGCCCAGTTCCATGTCAGAGTTAACAATGCAAAGTGGAAAGTTTAAAAATTGACACGCCATCTCGACCACACCAATACTATTGCATTGCAAAATTCCAATTGACAATGTTGCATTGTTGCAAATTAAGTTATTTGCCACACAGTTATTTCATTCATTGTGGCGACATGCAATGGGCATGGCCATGCCACGGCGGCATTGTAGATGTGATCGGATTCATTTTTGTGTTTCTCCGTTGATTAATTGGCTGGCGGGGTTTTTATTTATTTATTTGCGTTGACACGGAAAATGACAAATTGTAATTATGTAAATGCATGTGTCATTCTTAACGACATCGACGTAATGGAATATAATCGACCAATTAGCATTTCTGCTATCGCATTATGAATAATTTGAAAATTGTGGACACCGAACAGTGTGTGGTTATATTTGCAGAAAATGCATTTTCCCTGAATTTCCAATATGTAATATGAGATATTTTAACGAGTCATTTTATAGTAATACTTTTGCTGTGTTCCAGTACTTGCAAGAATCTACTAATTTTTACTAAGGTAATAAATAGTGGAAATTAGTAGATTCTTTCAGTTCTGGAACAGACCAAGTATTTACTTCAAAATGAAACACTTGTTTTCGGATAGTAAAGAGTTTGCCATATAAATCTGCTGTTTTATATATTAAGCAATGGTTGTGGTAATGGTGTCCTTTATGGAAATTAAAATAGTTTAAAATGTTCTAGGACATCATGCAGTTATGTTCCATAAGCCAAACTAGGAAAACGTTTCCAAACGTTTCCATCTTTTACATTAACTCTCCAATTCGAAAGGGACAATTTGAACGTTGGGTATGGAGGTACCGGAGATAGTTAAATTACGATGGGCACATGATGGACGGACGGAGAGCTGGTCTTAAGTTCAGCGTTGCCGACAGTTTTTGATCGGAAATCGCCAAACAAATCGTCAATAACATTTGGAAAATCGTCAACATATGTATGTAGTCCAAAACTTGCTTTGGTTACCGCTTAATGTGCATTTTCCGCTTATACTTATGACAATGAGACTGACTACAAAAGATATACAACCCACATCAGTAAAGCAAACTTAATCTCACTTAAATACCGCCATAAAAAAGCTTTCACCAGATGAGAGTTTTCCCTATGGTTTTGAATGACAGCTTTGCTCAAATATCGCCTGATTGACTGTGTGACCGTCCATGTCTTTCGATCATGACTGACTAACTGCCCTCTTAAAGAGCGCCGAAAGATGGACTCCAACATTTTACACAACGAGATAGACGATTTTCATACATATTATTCGAATGTGAGTCAAAAAAGCTCAAACTCCCTGCCAAGAACATTAAAAAAGCTCATAAAATCGAGTTTGCAACATTGTTTTCCTTAAATTCTTTCGTTAAATTTTGGTTAAAATATAGTTATCTTGCTCATTTCATGACATAAAATCGTCAAATCATTTTCCAATTTTCGGCCAAAAAATGGCCAAACTGACGATAAATCGTCAAATTCAGGAACACTGTTTAAATTGCACTTTTGCGAAGGATTGAACCGATATAGTCCATATTCTCACCCGATCTATGTCTGGTATACACATTACGATGTGCAAAGTATGCATCAAATCGGCTACTCCCCTCGGAAGATTAGGTGTTTGAATCAAATCTGTTAGTAGGAAATAAGTTGCATGAAATCTATCATCATCTTTACCTCACCATCTTTAACCAACGGTGTGCACCCTTAAACCTAACCAAACCCATTTCATACCGTGGTACAGTGGTAAGCACGTCCGCCTTGCACTTAGAAGGAATGCGGTTCAATCCCCGACGAGAACAACAAAATTTTCGGCGGTGGCAAATTCCCTCAATGTAATGTTGTCTAACATTTTCTGAGTACTTTAGCCATGTAAAACTTCTCTGCAAGTGGTATCTTAAGACGTTCGGACTCGGCGATAAACAGTAGGCCCTATATAATTAAGTTAATATAAATCGGGGTACATTCATTAATATGAGAAAAGTCTCCCTTGTCCCTTCTGGGATGTTTGTGGAACATTATTATATATTGGCTGAATATGCAGAAGAAGATGAGGTAGTGATGATGATGAGTTTTGTGGATATTGCTCGTTGGGATAAGGATGAACAAGAAGATATTTTCTGAATTTTGCCGTTTTGTTCATCGACTGTTTTATTCTGGCGTTGGTACCACTGCTTCCCCAGTGGAACTGCTGAGCATTTGCATCACATTTAAAGTTAACCCAGTCTGTGCTCCGTGCAGAAGCTCCTGTGTGACCTTACGTGATGGGTCAGGTCCATATGAGGCATGTTCGAGATCTGATCGAAAAATAACGTGCGGTAGTAAAGATTGTTCCAAAATTGCGAAATTTCGAACAACGTCGTATGGACATCGTTCCGGAGTTGTTTAACATAGTCAACGATGATTCAGATGACCTCCAAAAGATCATAACTGGTGACGAATCGTGGGCTTTTGACTATGACATTGCCCAACCAAAGCCCAATCAATCATCCCAGAAGAGACAAGACCGCAAAAAGCACGGTCAAATGTGAAGGTTTTACTCACTGTTTTCTTCGAATGCAATGGCGTGGTGAATCATGAATTCTTGCCGAGAGAGTTTTTGTCCAAAAACAAAACCGTTTTCATGCCTCAGCCACCATATTCACCGGACTTGGCGCCCGCTGGCTTTTTCCTCTTTCCAAAACTGAAGAAACCGCAAAAAGGAAAGGATTTTACTACGATTGAGCAGATAAAAAATCGAAACAGGACTTGATCACAAGCCCGTCGTTGTTCTGAAATGAGTTAAGAATCCTCGACATCCTATCTGAAGACCGACGTTCTGTTTCTAGTTAACTTTAATATTCATTGCAGCTTCATTGAAGGAGGAGGGACCCATACTGAAGTCAACCCTCCCCCATGGTATTTCGATGATAGATACAGCTATCAGTTTGCTTCCATCCTACAGTGAACCAATGTGCTTAGCTACTGAAATAAGAAACTCTGCTGATGACGAGCATGAATTCTGCGAAGTGCTGAGTTACGCGTTATCATTACTCGCCTTCGCAAACGTACAAGCTTTCGAAGAAGATGAACTTATTGAAGAGATGTTGGTCTCTAAAGTGGTGATCTTCTCACTAACTATCCTCATCACCGAAGCATACAATGCGGCGAATGGACTAGCTGTGACAGTGTCAACTTCTTCGCGACACGATCTCATTCTTATCATGATTTTGGGTTGGTCGACTAAGGACCGGCGACCTGTGAAGTAGTTGACGCTACCACAGACCCATTATTGCTCCGCCTGCCCGCGTTTTCACCTGAGTCAAATGGTTTCTCATTTCTCATCAGCTGACTTAATTCGATCACCCTTTCGCGGGCATTTTGGAGTTGAAACAGATGAGAAATCAGAATTTGGTCACCTTATTTGCCTTTTTTAGTTTCTTATCAGCCATTTTTGAGGCTGCGACTTAGCTGCTTTCGATGAAGGAGTATCCTTTTGCGAACAAGGGTCTTCTCCCGTCGTCACCCCGTCGAAATGGGGTTCCTCCTATTTTTGAAGTGGAAATTTCGCTGACAAGAAGTTTCCTCTTGGTTGTTTGAGGGTAGTTCCTCTCGAGCTTCCTCACAAACTTGAGGTTTGATCATATCAGATGCAATTTCCCTACGCTGAAGGTGTCTTGGATCTTTGTTTGCATACCGATTGAAGTAATTGGCTGCCCTTTACTGTCCATTGCTTCTTTGGCTTTGAGAGTTTTGGAAGTTTGCGGTATCAGTGAATCAGCTGTCTTATTGATGGATGATTCGTTCTTTCCGCTTTCCTCCCCCAGAGATTTTTGCCTGAGAAGCAAAGGTTTGTCGGAATTGTCCGACGCTAAAACGTTCGGCCCAGCGAAACAAGTCGATTCAGCAACCTTACCATCGGATTGGGGTGCA
Source organism: Musca autumnalis (assembly GCF_047663935.1). Classification (NCBI taxonomy): domain Eukaryota; kingdom Metazoa; phylum Arthropoda; class Insecta; order Diptera; family Muscidae; genus Musca; species Musca autumnalis. Next base: position 118,945,009 of record NW_027411644.1, on the reverse strand, counting down.
GTATCATGACTGGAGGTGGAGACATGGATTACTGCCATGTACATGGCTTCAACTTCTTCTGTCAGGGAAAAATTCTCTCAAATGTCACCCGGGATGCTCTACTCCTTTAAGGTTAGGAAGACGTTTTCCTCAATGAGATTGAGGAATATCATGCTCTGCCTATTTAGACTGTCATTAATATGGTCCAGTTCCGGAGTGTCTTCCCCGCCCATGGCTACAGTTGATTTCTCTGCAACACCAAAGCTTGAGCTGTTGTCGACAGTGGTAAGCGGTTCGTTATCAGTGTCTATATTTTGATATATTTTCTATTTAAAAATTTAAATTTGCTTTGTTTGAATAAATATTTATAGAAAACAAATACGATTCTCACATTCATTAATACGAATCTGTAACTTTCGCAAATGACCACATATTCTCTTCTCCGATAGGTACAATAAATACAAACATAAAATTCGAGAGTTTATAAAGAAAAACAAAAAATTGCAATATTGTCAAAGAGGCATTAAATGCTCTGAAATGTCGCAATTTGATACCAAATTGTTCGAGAATGGTTTGATATTGATTTTAAATTAGATTAAAACTATTAAAAAGTTATTACGAAAAGCGTATATGTCATTATAACATATAAAAAACTAAATAATTTAAATTTTTTTAATTAATATATTTGACAAATACAGTAACCTAGCCCATAGGGCCATGAGCGGTCCCAAAAACAGCTATACACTAACTACTCTCATTTTTGAACTTCAATGTATTTGGTGCGGAAACATTTTTTCGCTATAGAGAAAAAATGACACCGTATTTCATAGTAGTTCTTCATGCTCTACACGGCTATGCGGTGGTATTTTTGATATTTGCAAAAATTGCAAACAAAAAATTTATAACCCTCACCTACATCAGCTGAAGGTTTATTTTTGGATTTTTTATTTAAGTGAAAGCTCGTATATCCTAGAGATATTGATTAATGGAGGGACTGAGGTCAACCGCAGCATAAACTCCTTACCACGGCAGGACTTGACAACTAGGCCAAATACTCGTTGAACGAGGCTCCGTTCAAATTCAGTTGCTACCCCACTGCAAACGTAACCATTTTTACATATGAAGATTATTTGAGATGTGCATTTATATAATTAAGATTCATAATATATGAAATTATTACATACTTCATTATTAAATTTTCAAGTAAAGAGAGCACTCATACCCATTCAAACATTTAAGACCATTAAATATACATAAAACTATAGTGCTTTTTCTTGCTTAACTTATGGACTGCCAAGAATGTCCTTGACTTTTTTCCGTTTCCCTCCGTTTCTGTGTTTGGAGTACAAGGCGGAAAAACAGGAATAAATAAAAAATTAAACCACTTTAACTGTACGTACATGCGTATCCGGTATGTAGTTGTTCCATTTTGTTTTTCTTCCCCTCTATGAAAGCAAATTGCTAGCCAAGCTGCCTGCGTGCTTGCTTGACTGACTTCCTTGCACTTGGGTACTCAGGCAACATGAATCGCTTGTCACAAAACGACTTACAAATCCACAAGCAAAAACACAAAAAAAGTTCCTACTTGAAAAAACTAAAAAGCCGATTTTACAAGTACTCTAAAGAAATGAACTTTTCTTCCTACCCATTTTATGATTCCACACACATCTCCACACCCGCCAGCATATTTTCCTGGCGTAACGTAATCGTATTTGTTGGCAGTTTATGAGGATATACTAGAGCTAGTATAGCTGCAGTTGGTGGTTTTACTCAAACCTGCTTGACGACAAGTGAAGTGATTCGTTTACAACTTGCAAAGTGGCTAAAGGAATTACTTTACCGTTCAGAATGCAGATTTACCAATGAAATGTTTGTTGCCAACAACAACAAAATGTCCAATGTAATCGAATGCAATTGTCTACAGTTTTTTGTTTCAATATTTAAGGAAGTGAAAGGGAAGTGTTAAGAAGTTGAAGAGGATTGAGATAATACGTGTTTGACCTTTAAAACACTTCTCTATGCAAACACGATTGATTAAATTGTAAAAATCGAATCTATTTGAACAAAAAAATTGGGTAAACGTAGGAATGTAAAAATTTTGCAGTTTTACTATTTATTTATTTAGAACATTTGTTTTAAAAGCCGAACTAAGAAAATATCTCTATTCCTCTCTATATGCTGTTTACATTGCCAATTCGGGATATCTTGTTTTTTTATTTCGTCTTCCACTTGTTGACTCCATCTAAGCCTGGGCCTTTCGGATCTGCGTGTACCGCCGACTAAGCTTTGCAGGGATACCAAATTCAGACAGGGCTGTCGATGGCTGCTTTATAATCGGCAAAAGGTGGTATGTGTCGATCTGCATCTCTTGGGTCTTCTCCAGGATTTGTCGCAGGGTAAAAATCTGGTCAATCTTGGTGTTTCCTGGTCTAAAGCCGCTTTTGTATGACCCAATTATTTCGTTGACCATAGGCTTAGTGGTTCGCAGAATATCAATGGCATTATCTTGTAATCAATAGGTTGAAGACTTATGCTCCTATTCTTTGTGGAAATGTTCTTCCTTTCAGATTGTGTAACTTAACTGATGTATACACCTTATCATCGTGTCGCCTCCGGTTTTGCCGTGTCGCATTCAGCCGATTTATGGCTGTCTTTACCTCATCTTGGTCTGGCGGAATACATTCAATACCATCTTCTGGGATTGGATCTGTGGCATCTTCGTCGTCTTCGCTACAATTTGAAACCAACAAGTAACAAAGGGTATTCTTATGTACTACCAAAGACCACCAGCCGAAAATTCATGGAAAAATCCCTCTAGGGGAGCGTATACCTAGCGATTGAAACCTCAGGTTGCAGAAAAATGGAAACATAACATATGCCAACTATTGAGGCATAAGTTTCCAACCTAGCACTTATAAAGTGCTGCCAATCATATTGTGTGGAAACCTAAAAGCGATTGGGTGTACAATCAGATCTTCATATACAGCAGAGCTTCATATTTCGTCCAATCCCAGTAAAGTCCCGTGAAATACATATATATCGTCTGCTCCGTCGGAAAAGGTCGTAAGTCCCTCTCAATATATTTTTCAGGAGGAAGAAAAAACATTCCAGCGCTTTCTGTATTAAAGATTTTATTATGGTGGAAAAGGCAGTATTTTTCGTTTATTTATTCCGCTTCAATACCTGTACTTTGTTTGATAAAATTCCATCGCGTTTGGGAGATAATTGGAAGTCTTTGGACTTACGACCTTTTCCTTGTACAGTTTTGTATTTTTGTAGGGACTTACGACCTTTTCCTACAATTTACGGACGTTTTTAAAATAAAATATTTATACTTTACAAAACAATGTGGAAAGGGTATTATAAGTTTGTTTTGTCCAATATTCGTGTAACATCGCGAAGTATTCGTCGTAGACCCCCTCCCCTTGCCATTTTTTCATATCTTGATGAGATAAAGCGATCTAGCTATGTGTGTCCGTCTATCCATTAACAATTGTAATAAAGCTCGAGGCCTCAAATTTGGACCGATCGTCACGAAATTTTGTGGAGAGGTCGGGTTCCGACCAGAAGTGACACCATTAGATGTTGGTTATGATCGAAAGGTGTGAAATGGACCAAACCCACAATTTTTACCCGACTTTGTAGCTGTCCTGTAGATCGTAGTAATATTCCGATCGGACCGAAATTTTAAGAATGATTTCAGTTTAAGACGAAGAATAAGCTTGCAATTTAACATGGCGATGAGATAATTATTAGCGGGTTTAATGGACCAAAACTTTTGTGTGAAATCTTATATATAAAAGACAATGTGTGTATGTTTGTATGTTCCGCATAGACTCAAAAACGGCTGAACCGATTTTTTTTTGAAAATTTCAGAGAATATGCAATGAACAACCGAGGCGAAAATAGGCTTTATAGTTTTTGAATTTCGGAGGGGGCGGGGGCAGGCCCTATTTTTTAAAAAACGCTTTTTTGCAAAAGTTATGAAAGTATCGGTCAGAAAATTAATTTGCGAGGCAACGGTTGCTGAATCTCCGACCCTAAGTTCCATGTAATTTTCAGATTATGTACAGGAATGTCCCTTAGTGGAAGTAGGCTATATATTTTGTTGAATTTCGGAGGAGCGGGTTAAAACGGTGCCCTATTTTTTAAATGCGCTATATATATAAAACTTACGAACGATTCCGTTTCTCCCATCCTGGGTACATATTTTAGCAATAAGACCCGACCAGAGTAATATTCTAAGTCGGTGTAATCATGACCGTCTGTCCGTTATTGAAATTAAGAGTTTCTATTACTTCTTGGATGTTTGGTATTGGCATCATCAGAGCTTTCAGAATCACCGTGAAAACCATAGGGAACTAGACCCTTGACACCATCGTCTAATTCCATTCCAAATTCATACTGCTCTTTGTTAGCAAAAACCATGATGACTTCTTAGTTTAATAACATTTCAATCAATTATTATTATAGAATCATTTAATAATATAAACATTGCACTTACCCGTCCGTTAGAAGGTATTACTTTATTGAATTCAGAATACACACTAATCTCGTTATGTGAATGTCCTATGAATGTCCCTCGAGAAACCACAAATGACCAGTTGATAAAGTTAAGTAAGATATACGACAGTAAAAACAGTAAAATTTTTGATTTTTTTTTTTTTTTAATTTTTCAATATATAAGGTATTTGAACACATACAGCATCCCAATTTGTATCAATGAAAAGGCCAGAAGTCCATCTTTCATAATCAGTTCGCTTATAGGGGAAAATAGATTTCAAATGTAAATTTTCGTTGCAATATAGAAATTATCACATTTTTGTTGAAAAGTTTGGTCCACAGGCTCCGCCAAAAATCATCCGATTATCATCCAAAAGTGTAGGCTAGTTCTTTACATTGTACCCCAACCATGGATGACGTTAGACATTATATATGAACTACATTAGCTGTAGTATTCTTTTAAAATATACATTTTCCTGTGGACTTACGACCTTTTCGTACTCAAATTTGTACATTTTGTGGACTCACAACCTTTTCCGACAAGGGCAAAACATATAGAAAAACGCGACATACTACCATTTTCTTTATATCATACGACGTGTTTTGACTTGTACTATCATCTAGTAACAAAAACGCGATTTCCAAAAAAGTGGACTTACGACCTTTTCCGACGGAGCAGACGATATGCTCTATTCGTCGAATAAAAAGTGTTCCAATAAATATCTGAACTTGGCATTCCCCCGAAGTTGATGCGATTCTACACGATAACATTAAATAATATAAGATCAGCAGCTCGAGCTGTTCCAGCTACATACCGAAATTGACATATAGTTGAATAGATTATATAACCATCGTAACCACTATTCGAAAAAAAACATGTACGAAAATTTTATCCAGCTGTACCGATACTCGGACGTAAAGAGAAGGTGTTGTTTAAGTTTTTGGACCAATTTCTCAGAAAGTATGGACTTTCCCCCGAAGAAATGTAATTGTAACAATTCCATACGAGTCTCTAAACTGCACTCTTTCCAAACATTGTGTGGGTGGTACCCGAAAGAGTGGTCCGATGTGGTCAATATTCGGACATAATCCGAGTATGTAAGAAATAATACGATGTAGAACGTTTGGACCAAAACGGTTTCTCCCTTCGCGGGTTATCTTACGTACTACCCATTTTAGTTGGTCGGCTTTTTTGGAGCTTTTGGGTCATTATCTCACCCAGCAAAAAAAGTCCTCCCAAAATCATGGGTTTTGTAAGGGATTTTTGGCAGCCGTAACTACTCGCAAACTCCCTTTCTTCCCCATTATTTTTACAAGGGCATGTCGCACTCAGTTTGTAGTTATTTTATGACCACTAGAATAACTAGTTATTCTGTGGCCACTAGAAGTTGAAAAGTAAGTTGAAAAAAATTCTATTTTTAGAACAATTGATGTAGAGTTTTTTTAATTTCATCACACTTCTTACTTTTATTTTATTTTATTTTGTTTCGCTCGTTGTGCGAGTTGAACACACGAACCCTCTGATTGCTAGCCAAAGACACTACATACTATGCCACGCACACGAACATTAAGGGTTGCTTAAGAACTTAAATGTGCAGTGCACATGTGAACCACGAACTGTTATTTTTTAATTAAAAAAACTCGCTTGCCGACAGTGAGCGTTGAACACACAACCCTAGGATTTATAGTCGGACACACACTCACTGTGCCACCGTCCTCATAACTTAGTGAGGAGCAAAGTAAGTAGGTTTGCCTTGTAATTTTTTTAAGAAGTATCCCATTACTTTTCAGATTACTTGTAATGGGAAAAGAAGCTTGTTTACATTACTTTGTAATGGGTTACGTAATGACTAATGGATCCGAATTTTTGCTGGGCAAAAATTTGCGCCATCGTAAAAGGGCCCACAACAAGAAATTGTTGCAAAAAAATTCAAAACGACCCGATAGAAGCTGTTGAACTTTTTCTAAAAATTTTGTGTAAGAGATACACGAAGGAATATACCGAATTAGTCCATATTCGGAACTGATCTATGCCTGGAAGTAATATTACTGTATGTAATATTATGACCAGTTCGGTTACTCCCTTCGAGAGTTATCGTGCACACCATTTTAACGAAATGTTTTAAACTTTTGTGGGAGTGGTACCGGCTTAAATAGTTTTCGAGCTTTAAACCCATGACATTCAGTCGGTGTGCCAAGCTTGGCACATCATTGCACAAACATTGAATTAAAATAAAACATTTCATATTTTCTTTAAAACCTTCCTTTAAGTTATTCTAGTTTAAAATTCTCCTTTTTCCATTCGTTTCATCACCACACAATAACATTAGTTTCACATAGCTGACATTTCATAAGAAATACCACCTCTTTTTTGTTTGGTTTTGCAAAAGTCATTTCTTTCCTTTTGCGAAATGCTTCATTTGACCTACTTACCCGCCATTGTTTTGTGTGAAGAGTGTAAACACAGGAAACTCTAATTTATGACAGTCTCTCCAACACCATTCAACCTTCCTGTTTGTTTTTGTGTTTGTCAAAAGGAAACTTCCGTTTCTTTTATTCAAACAGAAGGTAATCAGGTTACCTCATTGTGTGCCACCCGACATTCGACCATGAATGGAAACGGAGAAATGAATTGTTTAGTTTATGTGGAGCAGGTTAATTACGGTTAGACATTTAACGTTGAAAGCTTTTCGAACAGTTTTGTTCTCAACGAAAGTAAATGTTAAAGTTGTTGCTATTGTTGATGTTAAATTAAATATATAATTTTTGTTGAATTGACATAAGTCTGTAAACTGCGAAAATCGGTAAAATGAGTTATCAATTATTTGTTTGAAAACAAATAAGGGAGTATGGTCTGATGGCAATCTAAGGACATTTGGCTGTAGGGACCCATTTCCAGGGATTGGAACTTCAATGTGATTTGTCCCCATGTGTGTCAACTATAGAAGAATTGCATACAAACGCTTTTTTTATGAAATAAATTTAGAGGTTAGCGAAATAATCGCGCCAATTCAATTTTTTGCCCTTGTGGATAATGGGGATACTCTTTTTTCTGATTTTTACCAAATTTCTCAATTTAGCCACAAAACCCAATATGGTATATAATATACCTCAGAAATATTACTTCAAAACCAAAACCGAAATGTTGCAGGGGTTTTATGTAATCGGGCTGATTCTTTTGTACTGATTACACTGTCCGACAGCCAAAATTACACTTGAACCGGACTATATACGTTTGAAAATATAGGCAAAATGGAGTAAAATGGCATTTGTAATTTTCCGTTTTCTCATCGTTTTGACCTTTTAGAGGTCAAACAAATTTCAAAGGTCAACATTTTTTAAAAATATATTTTAAATACTTGTACTCGTCGTACGATGCTGGTATTGGTGTCATATTAAAGAGGAGAGTATAGGCTTTATATAATAATTATAAATTATTGCATTCCAGGATAAAAAGGACATCAAAAATATCCTTGAAAAATTAAGTCAAAAGTGAGCATTTTGGCGTGCGCATATCTTCTAAACCGCGAAGAATTTTAATTTGTTCATGGAGGCAAAGTTGTAGCTCTTGTCATAAAGAATATAAATTCTGGACACATGAAATCCAAATAGAATTTCACAAACTGTACACCAAATAAACGGGACTGATTCGCTGTGTTGGAAAATCGGATGCGCATCATGTCATTTTCACTATTACGCGGTTTATATGCGTTCCAAATTGTTGTAATATTCAATATAACATTATTTTAATTTTATCCACAATTGGAATTCCTTGTGATTTAATATAATTTTCTAAAAATATTCGACAATAGGAAAACTATAAGCGAAAAATGTGTTGCAACGGAGTATCTTCATTATTGCGTGAAATTTGGACGAAAATGACGAAGAACTCAAACATTTTTCTTCCTTCAACCTTTCCTATGAAATCATAAATAAAAAAATTAGAATAACATGATTTTTATTTTTTTCGTCATATTTTCTTTGTATTTTTGCAAATAACATGAATACTATAGCTCCAAACTTCACGACATAGGCATCATCGCAAAGGGTGCGAATTCAGTTAACGATACTAGGATATAAGGGCTGGCTATATTAAGCCGCGATTTTTTTAGAATTTTTTCTAATTAGCATAATAAAAACGGTCATATCTTTTGCGCGCAACGATCAAAGTTGGTAACGAACACAGATTTGGAATGACGATTTTTTCTTAATCTATTTACCAAAAATCATAGATGTAGTATCAAAATTTTTTTTTTGATTTTTTTATAAATGGAAAAGACGATTTTAGACATTTTTGCTGATATACACTTTCAAAATGTGCCTCATCGAAGTAATGGTTTTAGAACCCCAAGTATGTTTGTACGAAATCCATTTCCGACAATTTGGAGTTGATTTAGACATGTCCCTCCGTCTGTCTGCCTGTATGTCTGTCTGGCTGGAGCGCACGATAACTCTCGAACGTATCAACCGATTCGATTTGGCTTTCGTAATATTTTGTCCAAACTTAGTTTAAGTTCAAAGGTGGGTTATATGTTCCCCACAAAAGTTCTGAAATGTTCGGAAAATTTGTGCGCACGATAACTCTTGAAGGGAGTAGCCGATTTGGTCCATACTTTGCACATTTTGAAATTTCTACCAAATTTAAATGAGGTTCTAATATGTCAATATATCAATCGGCCTACTCCTTCGGGTAAATCCCATACAAAATTTAAAAAAAAAGTTCAGTTTAGGACCTGCCCTTGAATCGCATTTATTTTTGTTGTAACAACTTGTATTCACTGTCGGTACAAGTTTCATCAGGGTAGTTGTAGCGCAAGATAACCTCCTACACAAAATTTCGGATAAGTTCACTTTAAGGCCTGCTCTGGAATCACATTGATTTTTGTTGAAGCAACTTGCATTCGCTGCCTCAATCACGACAGTAAAAGTTTTCGTAGGGCAAGTCCATACTTCTAGAGAAAACAACCCGAAATTAGGTCTTCGTCATATTTTGTCCAAACTTAGTTTCTGTTCGAAGATGGGTAATACCGGTCCACAACTTTTTAAAAATGATCACTAAAACGTTATCTCTTGAACTGGGCAACCAATTTGGTCCAAACTTTTGATCTCCTAATATTTTTTCCAAATTTAGTTTAACTTCTAAAATGTCCCATATCAGCCCTCTCCCCCACAGTAGTTCAACATTTGTGTCTAAATGCAGTTAAGTTCTGGTCTGTTCGATGATCCTTTGGAAATGTGTACCGATGCTGTTCGTTGTGTTCCTGTTTTTAGCGATATTATGTTTTCCGTGGCAAGTCCATGCTTCCTGGTATACTGATCCAAAAGTTATACGATGCCCCACTGAAATGACAAGTGGGCGCGATATCTATCGAAAGGATTCGGATTACATCTGAAACAAAGTTAATCATAAATTGTGTTGATACCTCCTCAGCTGAAAGAGCTTTTATTCGTCTTATTATTATATGTATGTTCGCCTTGTTATAGGTTTGTGGGTATGCGTTCGTTTATCCAAATTTCATTATTAAGCTGATACATACTCATTTATCGGCATCACGCCAACGGTTTGGAATAGTTTGTCTGACAACCTATTGTTGTTTTTATACCCTCGACCCTAATATGGAGTGTATAGTTAAATTTGTCATTCCGTTTGTAACAAATCGAAATATTTGTCGGAGACCCTATAAAGTATATATGTACATATATTCTTGATCAGCACCGTCTGTCTATCCGTCTATATGTCTGTAGAAATCAAGATACAGCTCGCAATACTTAAGATAGAGCTGTATAATTTGGTATAGCAGATTCTATTTCTCCTAGGATGGAAATGGCCTATATCGCTCCACGTTTCGATATAGAACCCTTTTTATGGTACTTCCCGATTTTCGGTATTTTAAAGGTTGTGGCCGCAATATCCAACTGAAATGACTGAAACTTTGTATTTAGTTTTCCTTGGGGATGTGAATCTTGCCACCTGAAATTTGTCGGTATAGATCCATGTCCTCATATGGGCCCCATAGAACGGTACTTTCCGATTTTCAGTATTTTAAAGGTTGTGGTCGCAATATCCCACCGAAACGGCTGAAACTTGATATTTAGTCTTCCTTGGAGATATGAAACTTTACACAGGAATTTGTCGGTATAGGTCCACGTCTTCATATAACCCCCATAGAAGGGTCTCTCCCGATTTTCGGTATTTCGAAGGTTTCAGCGTCATTATCAATGATGGATGATATTTAGTCTTTAGTGTGTGGGGGTATAAAACATTCATAGGTCCAAGTTTTCATATAGCGCCCATAGAAGGGTTTTTCCCATTTTCGGTATTTTGAAGGTTGTGGCCGCAATATCCAACCGAAATGGCTGAAACTTGGTATTAAGACTTCCTTGAGGATATAAACCTTTCCACCAGAAATTTGTCGGTAAAGGTCAATGTATTCATATAGCCCCCACAGTACGATACCTCCCTATTTTCAGTATTTTGAAAGTTGTAGCCTCAACATCTCACCGAAATGGCTGAAATTTGGTATATAGTCTTCGATGGGGGCATAAAACATTCCAGAAGAGAATTATCAGTATATGTCTACGTATTCATATAGCCCCCCTAGAACGGTCTCTCCCGGTTTTCAGTATTTTGAAGGTTTCAGCGTCATTTTCAAATTGACTTGGATGAAATTTGGTACTTAGTCTTCAATGGGCGTATAATACATTTTAGAGGGGATATTATAGTATAGGTCCATGTTTTCATTTGGCCCCCCATGGAAGATTCCTCCCCATTTTCAGTATTTTGAAGGTTGTGGCCCTGTCGTATTTCTAGACGCCGCACAGTGCGAAATATGGGAACTTTAGTGGAACTTTACTCACAAATTAAAGTACATAAAACCAATGACAATCTTGTTGAATTCTATTGCTAAGTATCCCATGACTAATGCCTCATATTCAGTTTTGCGATTTACCCAGCGAAACAACTAGAAATTAGAGTTGTACAATCTAGTTCATTTGAAAGATCTAGTTCAATAGCTCAGCTCTTTAAACTGAACAAGGTCAGTAATCTAGTTCATAGTTCACTGTCCAGTTCAATCATTGGGATCAAAATAGTTCACCGGCTCTTAATCGGTCGTTTGATGAAAACGCATACATACACCAAATACAAACAAACAAAAGACTAATATAATTTAACTACTCCATAACAAAAATATTACATTCGCATAGTTTTTAGATTAATTAATTTTAATTTTAGATTAATTAATTTAAAAAAAACATCCTTCATTTAGGTGGCTGGCAAAAAATCGTATGTTGTGTGTGTGTGTAGAAATTGTCATTACAAAAAAGCTTTGTGTGTGTGTTTCTTTTTATTTTTTCGCTTTTTTCTATTCAAAAAGGCAGACTGAGTAAGTAAAAAGACACACCTATTGTAATATGTTATGTCTCGTATGTTTTTGTAAAAATTTTAATTTTCGGACAGCTATTCCATGTACCTTGATCAAAAACATAAACAAACTGATCACATTACAAAGGCATCCCTTAACATAGACGACGCCGTCACTTTATGTATTTGTGAACGACATGTTGAACTAGATTGTGAATCGTTCGTTAATCGTACGGTCACCGACTGATTATAGTTCAGTGAACTATTGAACTATATCGACTGATCTAGTTCATACGCTCTTTTCAATGAATCGTTCAATTGAACTAGTTCGTTCATGAACTATACAACTCTACTAGAAATGCACTTAAAATTTGCACTTTTGTTTTACAATATTTATTTTTTTTTTAAATTGCTTCTAGCTTTGCTTAAGTAATATAGTGATATAAACAAATTGTATTGTAGTTGATTATAGTTTTTGTTGCTGTTATAATTCTCGACAATTTTTTGATTATTTGGCGTTTATAGATTTGTAATATCTTATTTAGTTTGGTTACTATTCGTTCCCCAAAAATTTGCTTTTTTAAAACTTTACTAAATTATTTTTTTATACGTTTTGGAGGTTTTTTTAATGTATTGTGGTGAATTGCAGAATAAATCGCATATTTTCTGAGATGTAGGATATTTTTCTATAGACAAACCAAAAATTAGCTACAGGTTCACGCAGGTTTGCGAGATATGCGAATTTTTCAGAAAGTCATTGGAATATTCATATATCTATATTTTTGAAAATTTGATAGAAGAACCGGCATTAGACGTCAATGTTGGTTTCGTTTATCCCAAAATGGGTTCACCAATACTAAGAAATGTTGCTTTAAATAGTTTTATGACTATTCTTGCGAATTTCATTCACTTTTTATAGAAAAAATGGTCAAATTTGAGCAGTTTTCTCAGGACATCGTGAAGTACCTAAAACAAAGCATAGTTGCACCAAATGCTTTTAGGTGATATGCTCATTTGTAGAATCGTGTAACAAGATAAACATATCCTCAGTCAAAACGTTCAATTAGTAAAATTTATGTTATATCAATTACACTATACTAAAAATAAAAAATCTCAAAATTTTTTTCATATTTACTAAAGTATGTGGATGCTTGGGGGAGGGGCCAAAGTAAGAATCTATGCTCTGAATAATTTTTTAGAATATTCTCTATTCAATGAAGACAAATTTTAAAGTAAACCAAACTCGATTGGCAATAATTACCTAACACCATTTAAATATCCCAAATGGGGTGCGCCCTCATATTGGGGTTATAGCAAAACGAGAAAATACGTTGCTAATATTTCGCAAAACGGTTTTCTACCTACGAAGAACATAAAATACCAAAATGCAAACAAATAGATTGGTAAATGTGCTTGGAATCTTTAAAATATGTTATATTGGCCGGTACCGCTCAATGGGGGCTATACCTATACGCGAACAGATATTGACCATATTTTGGACATATGTTCTCCATGAACTGAAACCCCAATATACCAATTTGCAGCAAAATCGGTTGAAAAATGAACCTAATACGTAAAAACGGTCACCGCCGATATGTGGGGGCTATAGGAAACCGCAAGTCTATGTGGCCCATATTTATCCACATACGACCCACAACTATAAGAAACATTTTTGGAAAATTTTAGTAACCTACGTTCTTCACATTAAAAGTTATGAGTAAAGTTCCACTACAGTACCCATATTTCGCACTGTGTGCCGTTCGTAGTTGTTAATATGTATAATAGATGTTCTCACCTCATTTAAACTGCGGATTTAAAATCGTCGTTTGGAATTGGTATTGGGGTATCGTTTTCGCTGCCAATATTTGATACTAATGACCTGTTTTTACTAAGACGCTTCGAATTCGAATTAGTTCGATTTACTACCGAATTCCTGTTATTATAGAAAATGCTTGTTTGATTGAAAATAAAAAGAATTGAACAATTTTTTCAAAAAACAGAAGTTGGGTAGTAGTTCGAACGAATTTGTATTCGAATCGTCATAAGAACTGATTTAAATTCTGGTGTTCACAATATTTTCTAATTCCATACAAATAAATACATTAATTTTCACTGAACTGATTTTGTAAATCAATTTCTTAATTAATTTGTCTTTTTTTATTTCTTTTCTTTGCAGGTTCGTTCAAAAACGGTTTCCTTAAAAACTAAATTAAATATAACCACAATTCATTTATATTCAAATCGAAAGCAAAAAGAAACAAAAATCGTAACAAATTACTCAACATGCATAAATATCTAGCTAGTTATGTGTGCATTTTTAATTAGAATAGCTAAATCAATATATAACAAGAACAACAACAATATTCCTATATTTATACCTACATGCAAATATACTCTATATATACGCCTTTAAACTGGAAAATTGTACTGTATGCTTCTTAAATTGTATTCGTGCAGAATATGGACATGCTAGCAAAGTAGCCAAAAGAAACATAGACAGATATGCGTTTGTAGACACACACACACACACAATTATACACACACATATACACATATTAGACACTCAAATTTCCTGTCCTCAAAAAATAGAAATTATCCTTAGCCCAATCATCAATACTAACAACACTTTTATCCCAAATTAGATAAAACATACATATGTATTTGTATATGTACATATGTCAGCAACATAATGACAACTTTATTCCTGCCAAAAAGATTTCTCTCCTCTATCCAACAGAAACCAAACTGAAACAAGCAGAACAGAACAACAGAGAAAATCCAATCCAAATACCAGAGCATAAATAAAGCAAAGCATATCAGACAACTCAGCTAATTAAATGCCAAATCAATGTTAATAAATGTATGCTTCCAAATCAATATAACAACAACAAACAGCAATACCATTACATACACCATACATTTTATATGCCTACATATCAGCAATACCATAATAACATACTCGTACATACATATGTATTTATCCTATAAAATCTATGCCTATTACGCATTTTTATTCTTCATTTTTATTCTTCTCTCTTTCATATATGTATGGATATTTTATATATAAATGTATTTTATGGTATAACTTTGCTCTCTCACTCATATTTTTAACATTATTTTATTATTTTTGTCTGAATCAAGTTTTCCTACATTTCCTTTAATCTTCTCGATATTCATGCATGCAAAGACATTTTAACGCTACCGTCTATTATATTTTTTCACTTCTTAGATTATATTCAAATGTCATACACGTTTTTGTATTGTTTTTTTCTGTTTCAAAATTCTGAATTTTGACCTTGAGTGCTTGCTTGATTAGTGAAATATGGAATGTGTTTAATAACTTCAAAGAAGTAATATAGGCAAATGTTTAGAGAAGAATAGAGAAGAATGTGCTGTTTCATCTCGCTTTCGCCAATATAACTCAGAAATTTCTGAAGAAATATTTGAACGTCCTTCTTTGAAGAAATGTGTGTCAATAATTGTGCTTTCTCACACACAAGTTAATCCTTAAAGTACAAAAATGGAGAATTTTCAGAAATGTCAAAAATTATAGCAAAAATGTTTAAATCAAGTTATAATAGAAAATCAGTGAAAGTTATTGCTGTTGGGCGCCATATTTATAGCTTTTTCCTAAGCGAGGCTATATGATTTGGAACGAGAACGCCGAAACTTAAAAAATGTTAAATTTGTCTTCAAGGTTCTAGAACAGAAGTATATTTTTACATCCATTGCTTGCTCGACACCAGCGGCCATTTTGCCCGTTGCACAGTGGGAAAAAATGCGAAATAGCAAACTGGTATACTATCGGAAAGAAATGTGCGTAATGAAACGATTGGGTAAAGTAAGTGGAGTGTTCTGCTGTAGTCTTCTTTGCAGCTTTCGAGTGTCCTCCACTTATAACAACATGATCAATTTGTTTTCTTTAGAAATTTGGGCTACTGTACCATCCCGAACGTAGTTGCAAATGGCTTTGTTTTGTTGTGGCAGCGATAAATGGAGTTCTCATCCAAGGACCTGCTGATCTAGGGGTTCTCTCTTATAACGTTTCACTACTCTCTCCCGTTCATGAAGATTCCACCTGACATGCCTGTTTGGGGGTCAGGATGACTCTTACGGTAACTCCCGAGCAAGTACTGTAACGAGAGCATGTTATTATGTTGCCGTATTAGATGAATCTTCGTCTCCTCATGGAGGCACCCTGTTGCAGTTCTCAGGACACCGTTTAATATAGCAGTGCCCTGTGCAAACGACGTGAATTTTACCTCTAGAATCTTGGGGTAAATATTGGTTGATTTTTTCTGTTATCATCAACCAAGACATTCAACTCTGTGCTCATCATGTAGTAAACAGAGAGGCCTTGCACTTAGTGACAGATATTTGCATATTCGAAAAAGGTAGAGGAATCGAACAAATAGGACTTAAGCCTTTCACAAATGACATTAGGGAATGTACTCGACTCATCGGGTCGAGTCTTGGCGTTGCGACGCCAAGATTGTACCGTAATGCGAATACGTAACGATCTCAATGCTGTCTTGAGGAGGTCCAATACTGGAAAGGTAGAGGTTATACAGTTCCGGAGATATCACCCCACCTTTGAAAACTCACTGTTTTACTTCAGGGGGCTTCAACTTTTTATTCCTGAATTCAACATACTACTGGCGTCCACACACACAATTGACTATTCAACGTTTAAAACTTGGCAGGAGGGAAGGCTGCTCGATGACCTCAAGGCTTTTGATAAGACGAGCGTCACTACCACTGTCCTATCACGTGGCTTGTTCTGGTTGAGTCTTTGACACTAGTATGCCTAGATATGGTGTGCAGCGCTGTTGTATTGTTGAGCTGCTTATGAAACCCATGCTGATGATCGGCAGCTGCATAGCTATTTCTGATGCTACCGGCGACAAAAGCGAAAACGGCCTGTACGATTCGACCTTACTGGCATTCTTGCCCAGCTTCAGTAGCGAGATCACCCTGCCAATTTTCCAAACTTCAGGCATGATTATGGTGGCTTGGGACAGGTTGAGAACTTTGGTGAGATACTCAACTCTGGGCTGATCCATTTGTTTCACTATACAGTCAGGATCTAACGCTTTGGACAACTTTGAGTTCCTAACGGCATTTTCCATATAATTCATGTAAGTTGTGTTGGTTCCTCCTTTGCAGGGACGTAGAACTCTTCGTTCAGTCACTGGCGGTTTGTTTGACAAATTGCCGATTAAAATAACTTGCGCACTTCTTCGGATCAGTCTGCGTCACTACATGGGCGCCACAAACACAGTCCAGTCGCACGGCTTGTTCTGGTTGAATCCTCGACTGATATGTGTGGAGATGGCGTGCGGCTCTGTTGCTGTACTGTAATGTTTACGGAACTCATGCTGATGATCGGCAACTGCATAGCTATTTCTGATTCTGGGAATAAAGTCTTTGTTACGATCGACAAAAGCGAAATCGTTCTGCACGATTCACAATTGCTGGTTTCCTTGCTCGGCTTCAGTCCATTTTTCAGACTTCGGGGACGATGATGGTGGCTAGCGACAGGTTGATAACTTCGGTGAGATACTCAACCCTGGGCTCATTCAGCTGTTTCGCCATATCATCAGGGTCTAACGCTTTGAATAATTAAGATTTCTTAATGGCATTTGCAACAACCTCCATTGGAAATTGTGGTGGTTCCTCCTTTATAGGAAGATATCTAATGCAACATAGTATTTTTCGCCCCTTCTTCACTCCCAGGGTGCTCGACAAATTGTCGATCAGCCAGTGTAAGGTCACCAAACGTGACTGAGGTCCTAAATTCCTCCTTTCCTGGGTTCGAGAGTGACTAAACCGTTGCCCATAATTCATTTATTTCGGCTCCAATGTTGCAACTCTTCAGAAGATCTTCTAGTGTCAGCTCCCAAAATCTTGGATCACGGGGGTTGGCTCAACGAAGCTCATTTGCTAGTCCCGACGCCTCTGCTGGTAAATTTGACCTCACTTCGTGTATTCGACCAGCAGGTATATGTGTACACAGGTGATGCAGGTGTAATAATGTCACGGAACATCTTTTTTGATCAAAAAGGTTAGACAGTTCTCTGAAGCGGTGATTGGAGAAATCTCTGAAAGTACGCAAATTAACTTTCCCATGAGATGCTGAAGTCGGGCGGTCTGCTGATGGAGACAATTATAGGGACATGGTCTGACTCAAGTGAAACTGCGGGTTGCCAGGTGACGTCATTTATCAGACCAGCTGACACGATGGTTATGTCTGGCGAACTCCGCTAATTGTAGTAGGGACGTCCTCGTTGACCTTGCAAAAAGTAGAGCTACCACTCTGCTCAGCCAGCGCTACAAGGATACATTTTCATGGAATGGAACACCAATGAGCAGTGATGAGCAGCAGAGAGTATGTACCTTCAGTAGCGGGCTCCTCGTCCGCCTTGCGATAATTACTTTCTACTTTACTTTACCGGAGTATGTTAGCCAAGTAAAACTTCTCAACAAGTGGCGTTGTACTATGTTCAATATACCGTTTAGTCTTGGCGATAAAAAAGGGAGTTCCATATCATTGAGAGTCTCCCATCGGGAGATAGTAATCGGAAATAGTTTTTTTTTACTTTCAATAAATATAAATAAAAAAGTTCTTGTCAAGCACTCAAGGAAAACACTTTTAAATAAACCTTTACTGAAAAAAATTATTCTAATTTCATGGCTTTCCAGACATTTCGTTCATGCAAACGACCATTAATACATTCCATTATAATCCTTTACATACATACACATACATGAATACAAAACAATATGAACACATACAAACATAACACATTAACAGCTTTTTTGGAAAAAGTTTCTTCTTCTTGATTTATGCAAATCTATCTACCATATACATTTTGGGACGATTTTGTCCGACTGTCTGTCTGTCTCTTTTGTGTAACTTTTACCTTCTTTACTTCTTTTTTCTCAAAATCCAATGTTGTAATGTTTTACACTTCCGAATGATAAACGTAATTTTCTTTCAGTGGATTGAATGTGAATCTGCCTGGCAAAAAAACAGTAGAAAAAAAAATAAATAAAATTTTAAAACAAATATATCGGAATGCTGCTTAATAAAAACATATAAAAATAAAAATTAATTGATTTTTTCTTAAAGGCACCTCCTTTTCGTTTCTTATGAGGCAATAACTTTTTTTCATTAAACTTCAATTGGCTTGCAACTCACCGATGTTTTTTAACAACAACAAATTGTCAATTATTGCAAATTTTCAATTACAAAACCACCAACAAAATATAATTTAAAAATTGTCAATTTTGAAAACCAACAAAAATAACGTAAAAGCTTTTTGAATGTTTGTTTAAAATCTAACAAAACAAAAATCTGTGCATCATAGACATTTTCTTTTTAATCTGCAACTTTTGAAATTTTGTCATTCAACAACACCTCACAAATCTTTCAAACAACCAACCAATCTACCTTCAATAAAAATAAATAAAACCTATCTTTTACTACAACTATAAATTAATTAACCAAAAAACAAAAACTAAACAAAATGTCTCGCGAAAATTCCCCACGTCATAGTGCTAGACGTTTAGCCAGAGATCCACAACAGCATCAAACGTCACAGCATAATCAACAACAACATTTTTCACCCGTTCATCAGCCACGCATAATGGAACATTCGCCAGCCGGTAGAGGAAACAATGCCAGCGCCAATTTGGGCGGCTCCGGCACTGGAGTCATATCTAACTCAGCTTCCAATATAACCACCGTTCACGAAGATGGGAGCGAGGATAATCCTATGCTGCCACCTTTGACCGGTTCGGGACCAAGTAGACAACGTTCATTAAGAGATCGCCTTAAGGACGGTATAACCGGCAGTTTTTCATGGCAGTAAGTCAAAACAAATTTCAATTTTGTCCTTTTGTTCGTTTTTTAGAATATTTGGATTTGTTTTCGTTTTTGCAATTTGAAATTGATTTGTGTTTAATTTTGAAAACAATTTGAGCAGAAACCTTTTGAAAAGTAGTAGAGAATTTTCTGAAACATTTATTTATGTTGAAATTTGTGTAGAATTATTTTGTGATTTTGTGTTGAATTTGTTTTGAACATTTTTTTCCTTTTTCTAATTTAGTTGTATAATCAATTATATGTAAAACCCAGCCAGCACTGTAAAAAAGAGCACATTTCAAAAATTTAGCACAATTTTGTAGATAGATGCACATCAAACGTTAAGTGAATTTAGTTATAAGATGATCCTATTTATGGCCTATAAATAATTTTTAAATAATATTACTATTTTCTAATAATGCTTACTATATTGAAAACGTGCAATTATAAATATAAACTTTTAAATTCCTCCTAAACTAATACGTTTAGCGATAATACAAATGGACATTTTAAATTCTTACTGTGACATCCCAGTAAAATCTTCGATGAAAAATCATGAGTTGAATCATGGGTGCAAGTGATCTGGCATGTCATCTTTTTGTCATTTTCACTCATGAATTTTATATGAGCGTGACCCCCAAAAGATGACGTTCTTTTTTGGATCCTAAGCATGTCATTTTAACCAATGCATTGAAATGTCATTTTCGCCAATGCTTTGGCATGTCATTTTAACCAATTCACTGACACGTCATTTTCACCCATTCTTTGACATGTCATTTTAACCAATGCTTTGACATGTCATTTTCACCAACCCCTTGGCATGACATTTTCATGTCTTGTTTGGAAAATGGAAACGCTCAATTTAAATGTGGACAAACAAAACTTTTTATTAATTCAAACGAATTCACGAAATAACTTCAATTAATTGATCAGCAAAAAGTTTACATCCAAAATTGCAATGTAATCACCACCGCTGCAACGCAAAAGATTACTTCCTCCGTTCTCCGCAACTGATATTCTTTCATCTTACAAAAGGTTTTTTCTATTATCTTCCCATCACCAGTTCAGATTTCGACATGGACTCCAAATACACTCCTTTAAGTATTTTTATTTCGTAAATTACTTTTATTTTATAATTTTGTTATTTTATAACAACATTTTGGTAATTTAAACTCTTTTGTTTAGTGACGGAAATATGTAGGGATCTACAACCCGGCTTGCTTTAGGGATCTCTAAGAACAAAATGTAATGAACGGGGAGGAGAGACTTTTTCTGGAAAATACCATTTATGTTTAATTAATTTATTTTTAATTGTTTCTTTCCAAAAGTCGTTTCTTCTTTATTTTCAGATTCTTGTTCCTTTTCGTTTCGGACTTTTTTTCAAATTCCAAGAAGCGAGATTTGATTGATTTCGTTCAATGTCAGATTTAGAACAGACAAGGGAACTTTTAGTCCGATTCTTTTAGGTCGATGATTGTGACTCCATTTTTATTGCAGACATTTCGAGCTTCATACAATACCAATTGTTTAGAAGTTTTAGTTGTCTGATATGCAGGAAATGTAAGACAACATCACGACGACAGTTCTAACAACTTTGGTCTGTTCCAGAACCTGCAAGAATCTACTAATTTTTAATCCGATAACACTTTTTCCTTTATGTTATCAGAAAAAAAATAGTAAAAATTAGTAGATTTTTGCAGTACTGGAACATACTTAAATGAAAATAAACAGGTGTGTAAATAAAAACACAAACATCATCTCTATTGGATCGATGGAATGGGTACAAATGCTGATGAAAAGATCGGATCTTTCACGACTTCCTTTGCATTGGTTTGAATCCTAATGAAAAGATCGGATCTTTCACGACTTCCTTTGAACCAATGCAAAAGATGACATGAAATCACGTCATCGCAAAGAACCCATTCCCTCAAATTTTGCTGGGATAATTATATTGTGGTACTGTACATATGTATTTTATGAATAACAATCATTACCATCCCACCATACCAGATGCTGATATTTTTCGAATGTTCGCCACAAGTTTCGAAAGCGATATAATTTTCGAACATTTGGCAAATGTTTTTTTCGTGTTTTCTTTTATTTATTCGCCAAAAGTTCCAAAACGATATCATTTTCGAACATTTGGAAAATGTATTTTCTTCACAAGAACAATTGTTTCGAGAAACATTTTTATTTTGGAAATGTTTTTGCTTTAAAAAATAATTCTATGTAGATTTTATAAAATTCAAATTTGCTTTGTTCTAATAATTTCGATATAAATGCTAAGTATAATATAAGCAATAAGTGTTGATAAACTCGACATATGGGTAGGATACCAAATACAAGGCAACAATGTTTATAAGCAGTTACATATCGCATCACAAACATAAAGAAATAAAGACGAAAAAGTTACATGACAGAAACATGAAAAACTCCACAAAATATGTTTTTCGCCACTATCGTGAAAACTATCGTCAATTCATTCGCTAATAATATTATTACCGATATTCGAAATCGAAGGTTTTCCTGCCACAAACTGAGCGACAAATGAATCGTTTTCAATACATTCTCTTGTGACGTTCTCGAATAAAATATCCGCAAAACCAGAGTTTCGGTCTGAGTCGAAAACAAGTAAAAAAAAAAGTATCAGTCAGCTTTGCCGACAGAGATATACCCTCAGCCTTTGTATATTGAAACAATTTTTTCCCAAAAAACATGTATTTAGGGGGTTTTAAAATTGTTGGATGTATGAACCGACAAAAATGTTGATTAGGATTAAAGATCAAAAGTTTTGCGGAGGAGACACTTAAAGGAATGGATCGACATTGACCATTATGGAAGTGGATCTCCAGCCATTACATATGGTGCCATAGGGGATTTTTGCAGCCTTCGGGCTGTTTGCTCAAGAAGTTTGGACTTGCCCCTGAAAAAAAGTTTACCATCGTAATTGAGGCGACGAATGCAAGTTGCTTCAAAAAAAAATCAATTTGATTCGATTGCAGGTCTTAAAGTGAACTTATCCGAAATTTTGTGTGGGAGGTTCAGGATGGAGTGGGCAAATATAGTCCATATTTGAACCCGATCTATATCTGGTAGATATATTAGGATGTGTAAAGTATGGACCAATTTGGCCACTCCCTGCAAGAGTTACCGTACGAAAAATTTTTCCGAACATTTTTGAACTTTTGTGGGGGAGGTATCTGTAGGAGTGGACCGATATGGCTCTTGCGCTCCAACCACTTCACACGGTGTCACAGGGTTTTTTTTGCAACTTTCAGGCTATTTTCTCAGGAAGTGTGGACTTGCGCCTGATAAAACTTGTACCATCGTGTGGGGAGCAGTGAGTACAAGTTGGTAAAACAAAAATCAAAGCGATTCGAGAGCAGGTCCTAAACTGAACTTATCCCAAATTTTGTGTTAGAGGTACCCGAAGGAGTGGACCGATTGAGTCCATATTGGAACCTAATCTAAGTCTGGTAGACATTTCACGATTTGCAAAGTATGGAGCAAATCGGTTTTTTTCCGAACATTTCCGAACTTTTGTAAGGGAGGTACCGGAAGGAGTGGACCGATATAACCCATCTTCGAACTTAAACTAAGTTTGGACAAAATATTACAAAAGCCAAATTTTGGACCGAATTGGTTGATCCATTCGAGAGTTATCGTGCGCTCCAGCCAGACAGACAGACAGACGGACGGACATTGCTCAATCGACTCCAAATTGTCTGAAAAACATTTCGTCCAAACATACTTGGGGTCTAAAACCATTATTTCGATGAGGCACATTTTGCCCGTATGAAAGTGTATATACCCTCCTTAGCATAAATGCAGAGGGTATAAATATGGTTTGGTAGATGGTCAATTGCCACAAAACTACGTAATATTTTTCAACAAGAAAAATTCAGGAAGTAGATTAAGATGAAAAGAACATCTACTAAACATTTTTAATTTTTTTTTTTGGAAAAATTCGTCAAAAATGGCTTTAATTGGGCTTTACAACTGGGGGTCACCCCTTAAGGCACGCCGTTCGGACTTGGCGATAAACAGTAGGTCCCATACCATTGAGCTAATTTAAATCGGAGTGCACTCATTGACATGAGAGACGTCTTCTTGTTCCTATTGAGATGTTTCTGGAACCATTAATATATATAATAATTATATTATGCTATATAATGGTATACTAGTATTTCTTATAATAATCCCCATAAGTGTCATAAAAATATATATATTTGGTATATCGATATATATACACCTATGTAACTGCTGAATTCACGATTATTTCATGCAATTTATATTCAACAATAACTGTTACACTTCAAATCGTCCTCGACATTTG
Source organism: Musca autumnalis (assembly GCF_047663935.1). Classification (NCBI taxonomy): domain Eukaryota; kingdom Metazoa; phylum Arthropoda; class Insecta; order Diptera; family Muscidae; genus Musca; species Musca autumnalis. The sequence continues at coordinate 118,920,961 of NW_027411644.1, read as the reverse complement.
AAATAAAATTTATTTGAACTTGAATATGTTTTTCTTATTAGAATTTACAATTAGAAAACAACTTTCCGTTTCGTTTGATATATTTTTATTGTCGACATAATCTGTGAAACGATATTTGTCAATTTTGCGACATACAATTTATTTGAATTTATAACCTGTGACTGATAGATTAAAACAAAACTTTATGACATACATATATTGTTATTATAAATTTTATCGATTGAGCCTATAGAACAAAAGTAATACATTTTTAAACATTCAGCGAGCAAAGTAAATATGTATGTATACCTACTTTTACATTCACGTATAATAGATAATATGTTTGACAAATTGATTGATTGGCAGATGAATGTTATGCTGCCACCATGGTATAGCAGTCAAGTAATCAATTTGATTACTTGCACACATACATACCAATATTCCCACCGCATGCGTATATGCCACGATATACAAATTATATTATTTTTTATAACACACTCACACACAGACATCTGTGTAAATGCATGTATAAAAACCTGCCATTGAATTAATAACCGTTGACAGAATTTGTTTCATAAAATATTAATCATTCGCATAAAATATGAGCGTGAGAATATGCATATTGTTTTTTTTTTCTTCCTTTCTTTTTATTCAGAATTATTTATAGCGGTTCAATGTTTTGAGATTTTTATGAAAATGAATAACGTCATGGTTAGAGGTTTGGACATGTTTGGTTATTTGGATATCTGTTTGTATATAGATCTCCGAAATTTATGTAGGATTAGAATAAATATTGAACCTAATTTACACTTGCACATAAAACTAGTAAATATGTCATTTATTTGACAGTACCAAAAGGTGGTGACCAATATAGTCCATCTACAAATTATACATAAGTCTGGAATACTCCCTTCGAGAGTTATGGTACTCACTAATCATTGCAGCTGTTGGCTATGGAGGTTTTTCATCTAAGGAAGTACGGATTTGCGAACGAACAAATAAATGGTGGAAATCTGGATCAATGGACTTCAATAAAAAATACAAAACTGTGTAGGCGCAGTCTTTAAACTGTCTTTAAGTGAAATTGGATAAAACAAAGAGGATAGAAAAAGAGCTTGTTTTATGTTCCTGCCATAACTTAGCAGGACCGCAGGATCTATGAAAGAGAAGTACGAAAGGGACATGTAATCTCATGAGCACCAAACCTCCTGTTTCTTTATTGTCAGTCTATGGCACCGACAGAGAGATGCTCGATTGTTTCAGTCTCTTCCAAATCTTCACATAGCCTGCAGTACTAAATGCTGTTCTCCTCCCACTAGTTTGTCATACTTTTTTGCAGCAGTGACCAGTGATGATCCCTACAGCAATTCTGATCTCTGATTTACGAAATGTGAGAAGGGACGTAGTTCAACGCGCCGAGATTGCCGACCAAATTGATCGCAATACTTTGCATCCAGGTCCATCGTGCCAGATCTTTACGGGATTTCTCTACGTAAAACTTATTTAGTTTGTCGAGAAAGAATCAAAGCTGTTGCTTGACAGAGTCCTCCACCTGAAGGTCAGAGGACTGGAGCCTTGTCTTGATAGTTCATTATCTGTCTCATTTCCCTCAACCTTGAAATGGGGTTTTTTTTTAGAATAGCCAATTACAATTTTGAACAGACATTAATAGAGAAGGAGCCTGGTGCCTTTAGAGCAGCCTGGCTGTCCTCGTTGCCGTTAAGTTCAGTCTTTCACAATACACACCGGTTCCTGGCTACCTCCTTCTTCAGCGTACTTATTTATAAAGTAATCAATGACAATTGGTTTGCAACAAGCGGCAACTACAAAGTAGATATTCGACCGTTTCTATTTCTTCTACATTTTCAAATTATCAACAGTAGTCAATGCGACTGTCGTCCGATTTTGAAGTTTGAGGCATCTTCGATGTGTTTTCTAGATGTAGATCTCACGAAGTTTGTCAATGTAGTAGCACATTGGTACCGCTCTGGTTCCTCGTGGAACACTCTGCTATGTACGAGTTGATAATTCTACTTTTCAGCATCCCATCAATCAATTCCACAAGGATAAAGGAAATTCCTATATCGGAAAAAGTCGCCAGGACGAAGTTTGAAGTAAGGCGATTTCCTCTGACTTTTCCTTGATGTGGGATATAGTTATGAACTAATTTCCAGGTCAAGTAACATTTTCATCGTCTTTAATAGACTAATTGGTATATAGTCTTGGGTAATAGGGCTTCCCCGCTTTGGGGATGTACCTCTTCCCATACAACAGGTATGTGCAGGTCTTAAAAATCTCCGTAAGGACAGTTAGTATTGATTTACTGTAGTGACTGACTCATTGTCATTATGATACCATCCGGTCTCGGTGATTTGTAAGTCTGAAAACTGTTAATCGCCCGTTGAAGTCTTGAGAGGCTCGTTAAACTATCTATCAGCTGTTCATCCTCTACAGTTAGGGTATGAATGTGACTTGTTATAGGCAGGGTACCACTAAAATCCCTACAAACGGGAAAGTGAACCCCTGGTAGTAGATCGAGAGTCTATAATCAAGAGTTAGTCCAGGAAACCATCGTTCCGCTTGACTCTACCTATGAATTTGGAATCCTTAGATTATATCTTTCGAAACCTAGCTCTTTATGGGAATTCTCCCTTTACTTCCTTGATTGCCACTGCTTCCTCACAATTTTGAAGCCGTCAGGACTTTGAATTAACTCCAGTCCATTCTCCTGGAGTTTCTATGGGGCTCTGCATTACTCCAAGAGATTTGAAATGTATGATTTTATAACCCGAGAGGGAACACTTTTCAGATTAGTTCCAATTCTCTATAACAGACCACTTCCAGCCTTAGTCTGTTTTGAAATGTTCGGATGCTACCCTTGCTACGTATTCCGAAAGTTGAATATGGAGTCACTTCTGACGTTGGTGTTACTGCTTCCCCAGCGGAAGTGGTGAGCATTTGCATTGCATCCAAAGATAACCCAGCCCATGCTCCCCAGTTCGTCCAGCAGGTAATGCGTGACCTTACATGGTGGGTCGGGTTCTCCATAAAACATGTAGATCGAAGACAATAATGAAGGCGTGCTCCGCCCTATTTATATCAGTATCGTAGTGATGTAACTTCTACTCTAATTAGACAGGTTAAGGTTCTTTTAGCCACTGTACACGCTCTTACCTTGTCCCCATTCGAGGCGGATATCACATTATAGGTCTTGCCGCTTAGTCTACCCACCTTATTTTTGTACAAATACTGTTGTTGGAAACATAATTTTTTGAAGGCTGCGCTTTACCTGCTTTGGACGAAGGAGTATCCTTTTTCCTGTTCTTGAAGTGGGAATTTTGCGGACAAGAAGTTTCCTCTTAGTTGGGGATAGTTCCTCTCGAACTTCCTTACAAACTTAAAATTACATCTTATCAGCTGAAATTCCCTTACGCTGATGGTGTTTGGATCTTTTTTTGCATACCGATTGCATAACTGACTTCCCTTCGATATACTTTCTTGTCCTTCGCTTGTTTGACTTTGGTATTTTTATTAGGTTTGCGGCATAAATGAATTGAAGGATGATTCGTTCATGCCACTTTCCTCCTCCAGAGGGAACAAGTCGGCTTAGCAATCTTACCTACGGATTGGGATTATTAATCCAACGGCAGCGGGTTCTTTCGTACCGGATTGACCCGAAAACATCGTGTTTCGGCCAGCGGCTGCCAACCCAGCATGAAACCTATGCTTTTACGTAGGTTTATATGCTGCTACAACTACTACAACAACTGATTGGGGTGCTGTAACATGACATGGAGGTAGAGACAAGGATCACTGTCATCCCATTCTGTCAGCGATAAATTATACCAAATGTCATGCTCTCCTGCTAGAGAGGACTTTTTCTCAATGAGATTTAGGAATATCATGATCTGTCTATTTACACCACTGAAGACCAAGACATTGATGCTACTTACAAAACCTCCACCATTAATTTTAGACACAAACTCTACTCACACACGCTGCGTTAGCGCAAGCAAGACACATGCCTAAGCACGCGTGCAGAGTATTTAATGTCGCTTTTTCTCGTTAAAAAGCTTCAGTTCCGGGATATCGTACCCCCCCTTGGCTACAGTCCGATTCTCTGCAACACCAGAGCTTGAGCGGCTGGCGAGAGTAGTGAACTCCTTAGTGTCCATGTTTTTGATGGTCAGGTACAAATATCAGACAAGATATCTATACCCACATTAGTTGAAGCTTTATTTGCGGTTTTTATACCCTCAGCCTTCAGGCTAAAGAGGGTGTATACACTTTGATATGACCAAAAATGTGCCTCATCGAAATAATGGTTTAGACCCAAATTATGTTTGGACGAAATCTCTTTCAGACAATTTGGAGTGGATTGAGCAATGTCCGTCCGTCCGTCTGTCTGGCTGGTGCGCACGATAACTCTCAAACGAAGTAACCAAAAATTGGCATTCGTTATATTTTGTCCAAACTTCGTTTGAGTTCGAAGATGGGCCATATCGATCCAGTCCTTCCCCACACCTCCCCCACAAAAGTTCAACAATGTTCGCTAAAATGGTGCGCATGATAACTCTCGAAAGTAGTAACAGAATTTGTCAATATTACTCCCAGACATAGATCGGGTTCGAATATGGACTATATCGATCCATTCCTTCGGGTACCTCTCACACAAAATTCGGAAAACGTGAAGTTTAAGAGCTTCTCAGCAGGTTTTCCTTGAGGCCCACTTTACGACGGTAAAATTTTTTCGGTGGCTAGTTCATACTTCCTGTGATAATGGTATAAAATCTCAAAGAAACCTTGACTGCACCAACTAAAATCTGCAAGATAAGTCTCGCAGGGAGTTTCTGATTGGTCCAAACTTTGCACATCGTATTATTTCATCTAGTCTTGCATCAGGTTGGAATATGAACTATATCGGTCCCGTCCTTCGGGTACCTCCCACAAAAAACTTCGAAGGGAAAACCCCATTTGGTGTAAACGTTGTACGTCGTATTACTTCTTGCAGCCTAGAATTATGTACAAATATTGACTACATCGGACCACTTTTTTGGGTACCTCCCACACACAGTTTGAAAAGAGTGCAGTATATGTACTCGTCTGGGATCGTTTTAAATTGTTGGCAAAATGTTGTGTATGCGGCCCTAGTTAAGACGGTACAATTTTTTTCGGGGGCAAATCCATACTTATTGAGAAATTGGCCCAAAAAACTACAGACGTCAGAAGAAGTGTGTTTCATTAGGTTCGAGGCTGAGGGTAAATCTCTGTCGGCACAGCTGACTGATACTTTCTTACTTGTTGTTTGGATATTTTACTGAATGTTTGTATATCCATGAGATATTTATTAATGGAGGGAATGAGGTCAACCGTTCAAAAGCAGTTGGTACCGTACTGCAAACCTTGAAAAACGTGGTCGCGTAATGCTTGGTTTACATTTACGAAATCCACTCGATTTCAACTGTCAAATCCATAGGTTAAACGTCAAATGAAATCCAGATGAGATTTCATTTGACGTTTGAGCTATGGAATTGACAGTTGAAATCGAGTGTAACACTCCGTTGTTAAGGAAACACTTTCAGGGTAAAAGATCACTAACTGAGTATGTCGATCGTCCTGGAGATGTATTGTTGAATAGTCAATTCACCCGTTGGCTCGCGACAATCCCCCTCCTTTTTTCAACCGGGCTTAAGACCGGCTTAGACGGAGTCCAGATTTGGCGAAATGTAGTCGGTTCTTGAGAGAGTCAAAAAGTCATCACACCAATGTATAAATATAATAGTGCTGCACTATTTCGTTATATTCATGGGAAATAGTTTTTATTTAAATATTATATTTATGTCGATATAAATGCAACATAAACACATTTTTAAGCCTTCTTAAAATATTTTTCAGGTCTAAGAATACAATAGTATGTACTAATTTCTTCTAAAGTGTTGCTTGGTAGATAAAAACTGCTACGAGAAATTACTTCCACGATAATAGCAGAGAACAAGAACAGAATGTATTTACTAGCAAAGGTCGAGTCATAAACGTGTGGTGCATTGTTCCCGACTGCTGACTGTAAACATCCATAACAGTTCCTACTCAGTTCCTTATGCAGATTTATGTACATATTTTTATTTTTAACAATCCTGAATGTCAATACAACCCAGAGACGCCTGAGATAATACACACTGTAAGAGCACCTCCGGCTCTGGCTGCAAGTAGGTGACCTAGAGCACATATATTCTTATGACAGTTGTTGTTGTTATTGTGCTGCTGCTGTCACAAAATTCAAGGATATAAATACGAGATAAGTTTTATCCGTTAAATAAGTACCCCAACCGATTTGTTGTCATCATTAACATGTTGTTTAACATGCCACATACATACATACTTGTACATACGGCTATATACATCATCATTTCACTCAATGACGGTCTGCGAGCCTAACCAATTACTGTGGCGGGGGAGAAGAATGGGTTGTAACCGGCTCAACGACGACAAAACTTACAGCAATGGATTGGGGGCAGCTGATGTTACAATCGCCGACGCTGCTACATGGTATGGAGGTTGTGAAGAAACACACAAAAACAGTGAAACAAAGAACAGCAACAACAACAACACATTCGCTGCAATTCACAAAATACAAAAAGTTGACGGCGATAATGATGATGATGGTGAAGGTACGTACCCTTGAAATCCTGAAATGGTTTTCTGTTTCAACCTCAGCCTCTGACTTTGCCTGAACCATACCAGTAGCTTGCTGTTCTTGTTGCCATTGTATGCACGACACAATGTAACCTTGAACGTTCAGATAGATTGTGTTTTAATATTCATCTCTTGTCTCGTCGTTAACCACTCTATTCTCTTTACTCTTTTCTCCTGCCCTTTTTTTGTTCATCATCATCTCATCCCGCCCAAATGTGAACAGAAATTACACGTTGTTATCACTTAACCAATGAATGGCATTTTTTGTCTTCATTCCAAAACGAAATATTCGCGCAATCAGTAGTGGAATAAATGACTTGTGGTCGTCGATGGTATGGTTTGGGATGTGTGTAAAAATACAAACAATGCATTTTGGCGTTACTCTTTAAAAAATGCCATGAAAACAAAATAACTACTTTGAATTTTTTGATAAACATTAGGTTGTAATGAAATGTATTTATTTTAATTGTCCTAAATAATTTGATTTTCACAACACACATTTATATTTTCTACCAATAACAGAGTTACTCAAGATTTTGGTGTCACTCATTTCTTGTGGATGCTAATAAATCAATATGCACCGAATTCTTATTACTTATACATTCATACAAACAAATACACGCGTCTATATAGGTAAAACTGTTGTACACATCTGTCAGGCGCTTACTTGTTTTTTCACCTTGAAATGTTACCGTTGCAACTAAAAATACAAACATCTGCCCTGTTCCCTAAAGTGTATTCTACACGGTATGTTTTTTACATATTTGTGCATACCAACTGTCACTTTTTACAAATCTGAATTTTGTACACATGGTGTGAACCATACAGAAATTTCAATGCATCAAAGTGTAATGTGCATACATATGTATATTTTTCGAATAGAACGCGCTCTATTCTCGTCTGTACAAACAAAGGTAAACAGCTGTTTTGTTTGTACGCGATATAAATAAAGAAAACAACAGAAAACGAATGAAAAATGAAATTTTGCCGTGCAGAAGGAATTACATATGGGCAAAAAAGTGACAGTTGATATGTATGAATATGTAAAAAACATACCGTGTAGAAACCCCATAAGGGAATACGAGAGTGTATGTATGTCGAAATAAAAAACAGAAGCGATTATCTGTAATTGAGGCATACTATCCAAACTTGAAAATTCATTGATTACTTATATGACAGGCAGGTAAAGATCGAATGTAGGCTGTAATGGTCTACGTTTTGTATTCTGCCTCATATAATTGTACCTCAGATTTTTAGGTATTTTAATGTTTTTTTAAATGATATTCTGCAGTTTTTGTCCGAACTAGCTGTAATTTGACATTTAAGGTTTCCAGCGGTCAAAACTTCTACACCAACAATTATCAACTTAGGTCCATGTTTTGGTAGAACAGTAAGTCCCGATTTCATGTATTTTCAAGATATTTACTGGATTTTTTGACCGAACTACCTGTAATTTGACATTTGAGGTTCCCAGTGATCACAAACCTTCTCCAACAAAAATTTTTAACATCGGTTCCCGTTTTTATATGGGCCCATAAAAATGTAGCAGTGATTTTAAGTTTTTTAGTTTTTATCTCGGGCAAGATTAGATTGCTTTATCCTTCATTGTCCCCATGTGGTTTAAAACTTCCCCTATGTAACGGTACCGCCCGATTTCACTTATTTTCAAACTTTTAGCTAACCGAATTAATCTCCATTTAAAATTGTAGGCTCGTAACAGAAAGAAAATTAATAATTCCATATTAGTTCAGAATATTTCAAATGGAAGGGTATAAAAATGTCGGGTCGATCGAGCTTAGCGCTTTTTTACTTGTTTTAAACTTTTACTAAGTTCGCCATTTCGTTTAAATGGGCGGTTCTCGAACATATTTAGAACTTTATCTTTGGTAGTCTAGCCGATTCATATTGGCTCAATGATATGGGACCTACTTTTTATTGCCGAGTCCGAACGGCGTGTCTTACGACACCAATTGTAGAGAAGTTTTTCATGGCTTAAATACTCAGGAAATCTCGCCAGCATTACTGAGGGGAAATTTTGCCACCGTTGAAAATTTGATGTTGCTTGGTTTATATATAACCGGATTTAACAAACCCACTGGGTTTCAAATGTCAATTCCATTGCTTATATTTCAAATAAATCCTCATAAAGAAGGTTAACCCTGTAAAAGGCTATAATATAAACATGGCCTAAAACTGATCGTAAACAGGTGAGTGGGTTTAGCTAGGCGCAATACATACAGAGCAATTTAGTCCAAATTCGTACTAAGGCAAGTGCTTCGCCCGGATCTTAACATTGCTAAAACCGTTTGTGTTTGACTTGATAGTTGGCGTTCTTCTGCTGCGATGGGTGGAGGTGGTCTCCGAGTACGGAATTTATACTATACCTTTAAACTGCCTGTGCAACTGCATCCGAGGGAATGCTCTCCAAACCTGCCTGAATAGTCTCGTTGACCTATAGTTTTACGTTTTTTGCTTTTGAAACTTTCTGTAGATCATGAGGATCCCTCATGACGTACCTAGGCAATGGAAGCCTGTTCACAAAATTGTGCGAGAGATTCTAATTGCGACAACCTCGAGGTACTTTCGATACGGTATCTTTTTGTCCTGATGCACCCGTAAAACCTTTGTCTCATCATGAAGATGATTCGGTGCCATTATTAGGAGGCAACCTGTTGCAGACCTCGAGTCGGTATTCTGGCAGCTTCGAATATTCCCCCAATGCGTAGCGCAAACATTTGCATACCATACTGGAGCGGCATAGCTTACCACAGCACAGCTTATTATTTTATAAGAGTTTAAAAATCATCCCAAATGCTGCCGGCAAGCTACTTGAGGTCCTTATTCCTACTTCAGATCTGCTATCAAAAGTTGCAGCCAATATATGTGTAGTTAGTGGTTAGAATCAGAACATCCTCGAACAATATGTTCAGGGGAGCCTTGTTTCAGCTGTCCAGGTGGTTAACAGCGTAGCAGCACAAATTACGATTTGTATGCCAGGGTATGGAAAGGTAGAGATTAAATAGTTTCGGAGATTACACCCCGCCTTGGGGAACTCTCTGTTCCACTCTACGGTTCTACGGCTTCTTGTTTCTGAACTCCATAACCGACTGGCTTTCAACGTTAGTATTCAACGTGTTAAATATTGCTGGGGGAAGTCTTTCTATGTCCTCGAACAGCTTTGCATGGTTCACAGTATCGAAGGCCTTCTATAAATCAATAGTCACTATTTTCTGGAACCCATGCTGATTGAGGATATTTATTGGATATTCAATTCTGAGTTCGCCAAGTTGCTTAAAAATTACAATTGATATTCCGTGACATTCCTCATCGTAAATTGTGGTGGAAAATTCTCAAATAAGAGATATCCTCATCGCCCTGTCACGTTTGGAGTGCTTTACAAATTGCCGGTTAAAATAATACGAGTACAACTTTGGATCTTTCACTGTCGCACCATCGGATTCGAGAGTGATTTAACCATTGCCCACAGTTTACTCAAACCTGTACCAATGTTGCATTTCTTCAGGCGGTCTAGTCACTTTATTCTACTTGGGATAGCCTGTTGACTTCAAGAGTAGGTTCCCTAAGTCTTGGGTCTTCAGGGTACGTACGACGATGTTTGTGGAGCTCATTTCCTAGTCCCGTTGCCTCTGCCAGGTATTCGATCAGAAGATATGTAACGTGCGGCTGCAGGTCCCGAGATATTCTATCAGCTACCAGAGGATATAAAGGACTGGGTAACTGTCTCTGGTAATTAGTTTATTCTCTTAATCCTTGCTAATAAACTTGTCCATGGTTAAGAAAAACACGGCGGTCAGAGGAACAAGATACTAACTGAAAAAGATAAATGATGGGTTGCCAGGATAGTCAATTTATCAGACCGAGGGCCACGAAGCTGATGTCTGACTCTCCTTTTCCTCGTAGGAGCGTCTTCGTTCACCGTGCAAAATGTAGAGCTATCAATTTACTCGGCCAGCGCTGCACCCCTCTGACTTCTTAAAGGAGACTTCTATAGATAAAGGACTACTTAAGGGTGTCTTCTTAAGGTAGAAAATATTCGAAAGGGCCTCATAAATAGATGAATGTATATATCAAGCTGACAATGGCGCCCGACGTGGGATTATAAGGGGGAAAAACAACTTAAAAGGCCTTTTTAGAGAAATTATCAATAATAGAATGTCCCATCGTGGTGCAATTCCCAGGCCAGGCATCATAAAATGTTGGCGACATCTGTAACATCCCTCATCGTACAACGAGGGACACAACGAAGGACACTCCTCGTCGCCCTGTCACTTTTGGAGTGCTTTACAAATTGCCGGTTAAAATAATACGAGTACATCTTCGGATCTGTCACTGTCGCGCCATCGGATTCGAGAGTGATTTAACCATTGTCCACAGTTTACTCAAACCTGTACCAATGTTGCATTTCTTCAGGCCAGGCATCATAAAATGTTGGCGACATTTCCTGAGTATTTTAGCCCTGTAAAACTCTTCTAAAAGTGGTGTCTTAAGACATGTTGTTCGAACTTCGGCGATAAAAAGATGGGTCCCATATCATTGAGCTAATATGAATCGGGTGCATTCATTGATATGAGAGAAGTGCCCCTTGTCCCTCCTGGGATGTTTATGGAACAAGTATTATTATTATTTAAAATTTTACAAGGCAAACCTCTTTATTCAACTGAATATTATGAGTACGGTGGCAGAGAGCATAGATGTCTGACTACAAAGCCGAGAGTTGTGTTAATATTATACATAAATTCACGTCAACAGTTCTAAACATAGAACACATTTCGGGTGACATGCACTTGTTAAAATAATGGGTTAGTAGGTTGATCTCTAAGTAGTTACGCCTACAAATAAATACTATTTAAATCCGTTATTTGGTAATAGTAAGTATTTGTAGCAGAGAATTTTTTCATAAACAAAATACTCAGGAATTATTTTGTTTATTCAAAAAACGTTCGGTCCTACAGCGATTGTGCGATCAATTAATATTAATCAACTTCCTTCGACATTGAACCCCGTAATTTACGTACGGGAAGTTCAAATTATAGTCACTAGTAATACAAACATTGGCATAACGAATTATCTTCATTATTATTGTTGTGATTGATTAAGAAATATCACCAACTTTGTTCGGAACCAGAGGATAATTTGCGTTTCATGCCACACAAAAAAGCAGCATAAAAAAGAGATCAAGATTTGGCAAATATGAACGTTTAATGGTTATTTATCACAATCATGAAGTTGTTTTTTTTTTTCTTAATTTTGCACATTAATTTCTTCTCTTGTTCTTCTTGTACTTAGCTTTATGTTGCGGTTAAAATGTTCGTTCCCCACAAAAAAGTGATATTGATATTTTTGACCGGATTTGAACTTGCAATGAATGAACAAAAAAAAATTAACAGCAAATGTGTCGATTTTGGAAGTAATGCTGACTGTCTGGCTGGTCCATTAAGTCAATCTCATTTTGACCGCACACTACAAAAGCAAACTCCAATTGAAAGTAATGACCCTGAACTTTATCTCTACACATGTTGGCATGAATGAAATAGCTCCCAAACAACAACCCAATAATTTGTTCCGACACAAATCACAGTAACTACATGAGTGCCGCTCGATGGTGGTCATTAATGAAATATCCAATTTGTTGAAATGTATAGTAGGCCGTGCCGATTTGTTGTTTTCACATAAAAAGTAACACCACCCGCTTCTTTTTTGTTGTTGGGAGATTTGTATAAAGCGAATATTCAGAGGTTACTGACTGACTGACTAGCTTGGCTAAAAATAGAACTCATTAAGTTCAAAGTTAAACACATAAATATCAATTTTAGATATGCTCCTTACAAACCACGCACACACATAAACACTGTATGAATAGCTGTGGGAATATTTAGTTTCCCAACTAGCAAAATATTTTTTTGTTTGAAAAAGTATTTCCATTTCTCTGAACAAACATCGATTTTCGGTATTTTAAGGATTTTAGCTACCTTTTTTGACCAAACTACCTGTAATATAACATTTGAGGTTCCCAGTGGTCACGAAACATCTCCAACAAAAATTTTTATATAGGTCCATATTGTAGTTAGCCTCCATATAACGGTACCTCCCCATTTTCGGTATTTTGAGGATTTTAGCAAATTTTTTTACCGAACTACCTGTAATTTGACGTTTGAGGTTCCCAGTGGTCACAAAACATCTCCACGAAAAATCGTCAACATAGGTCTATGTTTTGGTACAGCCCCCATATAACAATACCTTCCGATTTTCGGTATTTTGAAGATTTTACTTAAAATTTTTAACCAAACTAACTGTAATTTGACATTTAAGGTTCTCAGTGGTCACAAAATCCATCCATTAAAAATTGTCAACGTAGGTCCATGTTTTGGTATATGCAGCCAGTTGAAGACATTTTCAGATACATTTACTAACCTTACTTAGGTATTTACCGTGTTCACGGATACCCTCGTGGTCACAATATAATTATTCCATTTTAGATCAAAAAATGTTATGGTAGAGGGTATTAAAAGTTCGGTCCGGCCGAACTTAATGCCTTTTTACTTGTTTTTATACCCTACACCACGATGTGGGGAGGGTATTATAAGTTGGTTTTGGCCAAAAAGTTTGTAACGCATCGAAATAATGGTCGTAGACCCATACTTATATATACCAAAATGAATGTCTCGACGAGCTGAGTCGATCTGGCCATGTGTGTCCGTCCGTCAGTCCGTCAGTCCGTCCGTCCGTCTGTCCATCTAAACCTTGTAATCACGATACAGGTCGCAATTTTTATCGGATCGTCACGAAATTTTGGATGGGGGTCCCGGAGGGGAAGAAGCCTATTGATTTTGGTGATGGTCGGATAATATTTAGGGGTCGGAAAGGGCAAAAAACGTAGGTGGGTAAAAAGACAACGTTTTTTTCCAAAGCGAATATCTCAGCTTCTATATGGGGTATACCAAAACCAAAAACTTACAATGAAAGCAGAAAATATCACCTTTCTAACGATGTAATGTAGGTTGTTGTAGGTGGTCAAATAGCAGAGATATGGCAATAGTCGATAATGCATCCCATTTTCCGATTTTTTTGTAATAACGCTAGAGGTCGCAATTTTGATCGGATCGTCACGAAATTTTGGGGGTTAATGGGGGTCTCAAAGAGAAAGAAGCCTATTGATTTTGATGATAGTCGGATAATATTCAGGGGTCGGAATCGGCAAACACTTATTTGGAGAAAGGTCAACGTTTTATTTCAAAGCCAATATCTCTGTTTCTTTAAGAGGTATATCAAAAGCAAAACCTGGCAAGGAAAGTAGAAAATATCACCTTTACAACGATGTAAAGCAGGTTGGCGAAGGTGGTCAAACAAGGGAGATACCACAATAGTCGGTAATGCATCCAATTCTTCCATTTTTTGCAATCAAGCTACAGGTCGTAATTTTGTTCGGATGGTCACGAAATTTGGGTTGCTTATGGGGGTCCCAGAGTAAAAGAGGCATATTTAATTTTTGTGGTAGTCGGATTATATTCCCTAAAAGAAATGTTTACCAGTGAAAAGCCTATGCAGAGGGGTAGTGGTGTAGGGTATCACATGGTCAGCTCCGTCCCGACTATAGCCTTTGCTCACTTGTTTTTATTTTATTTTTTTTTTACTAGAACAACTCAACATTCCGGAGCGAACTAGTTCAAAGGACTATGGGGTTCAGCGAGTTCCTTTTGCTTCCTTTGTAAATTTTCCTCCCATTCTTCTTGCTCTTCTCTTTCCTTTTCAGCTTATATAATTACATCAGTTCATGTTACATTAGGTCTCTCTTTATTTTCCTTCAATAAGAAATTAACGCGTTGTTTTAATCTCTCCGTAAACGGAACGGAACGAGATTGCCCAACTCTACTTACCCTGCGTTTACACATGACAGGGCAGTGAGTACATGGCTGACTTCCGTATTGTCAGTTGCTTTGTATTCGTGCATGAAACTAGGGGTTCTTAAATCGAGTTCCATACTAGAGTAATTTTATGAAATTGCAGTAGTGGGGAAATCGATTTAAGAACCCTTAGTTTCATGAACGAATACAAAGCAACTGACAATATGGAAGTCGGCCCATGTATTGATTGTCAAAAACCTAAAACTTGCCTGTGTGACGTAGGCGTCCAGACTACTGCAAAAAACAGTTGTAAAATTATGAATTAGGATCGTCGATTTCTTTTTGTTTTTCGTTCATATATTTTGTTTTTGTTTATGTTCTTTTGTTTTCAACACATTTCAATTATTATCTCACTTATTTTTACAAAAATGTCACAAATTTGTTAACCCGACTGTCTGTGAAAAAAATGATGGACAGCTGGAAGACAGCCGACAAATGTATGTATGTGTTGGTAAATCAGAGTTGTACTTGAAGACAAATTGTCTGGTGTAAACGGGTACTAAGTAAGTATAGTATATATATATATATATGCCTTGTTCATTCATACTGGCGGTAATTCGCCCTCTATTCGTTGTTGGTGGAGCCCAAATTATGTATTAATTACTTCATTTTCCATACAAAATTCTGAGAGCGAAGAACGATTTTTGTACATTGTTCAATTTAAATTACTCTCTGAACGACGATAAGATATGTCCCATCTCTAACAAATGAGAGTATTATCGAAATAAATTAATTATGACAGACAAAATACAAAATCTAAAAACTTATGAAAAACAACAAAATTTTTAGAAAAACTGCAAAACATGACTGAAAAGAAGGACAGAAGTGTTCGACATAGTCCTTGAAGTAGAAACTATTTTTCATTCCACCAGGACGAAGGGGTGTCCAAAGTGGTTATTTGGTGTGTGGTAAACTACTGGCAATGCAGAAGGATGCCTGTTTACATTACTGTGCAATAGATTATTCGATTCATGTGGCTTCCATATTTTTGCTGGGTAGGTATTGGACCATATTCCACACTGGCATATCAGTTAGAGGCAAACTACATTCATCATTTTTTCCAAACATCGTTATTTGAACATACACGTTTGTGGCTTTAAACACTTGCAACATCGTGTTTTAAATTGTTCGAAGAAAAAAAAACGTTCAGGCTAACCAACCAGGCCAGACCAACAAAATAACAATAACTAACAATAACTAAACCAAAGGTTTGCATCATAAAGTCAATGCAAAAGCCACATTGGTTGGGGTTATGGCTCCAAAGCCTTGACTAAATTATTTTTATTTTCATCTGCAGGACACGTCATGCTTTCGCATAAAAAAGGCTGTCTTTGTTGTGTCACTTTGCCTGTGGCAACGCATAGAAACAATGACATTGGTCGTAGTCTATGTGGCATGGTGACCAAAGTGTTTCATTGAGTGACCATGCATAGTTGTGACAGCCAGCACACAAATGAGAAAAGCTGGAAAAATAAAAACTAAAAATAATATTTCAATACGGATAGAGATAGGATTGGTCCCCTTTTGATCGAAGGATTATGAACAATTTGTGTGCGTTTTATTTGAGCTAGTCAAGGTTTTTATTGTTGCCTTTCTTACGAAGGCGCCTTTCATGAAGAAAAAAAAATTTTCTAATAATTAATGTATTTGTTTTAATATGAAAAAACTAAGAGAATGTGAAAAATTGGTAAATATGAAAATGTCAATAGAATACCAATAATTAAAAATGGATAAGCATCTTTAGTGTATCTCTTTTGAGGTGACATTTTTTTGTTATATTGTAAAATTGCTATCATCGAACAATTGTGGTTGCCTTCTTCAACATGAACAGCCGCTTTTCCTTATGGCACGTATTATTATGGATTAGGTCATAAAGTTATGCATTTTTGTTGTCATTACCATTCACAATTCATCTTTCTCAAGGACCTTTAATTTTCCGCCTTCAATTTGCCATTCTTTTTTTCTTTTTGTTTATGTTCCCATATCTT
The DNA here is from genome assembly GCF_047663935.1 of Musca autumnalis. Lineage (NCBI taxonomy): Eukaryota > Metazoa > Arthropoda > Insecta > Diptera > Muscidae > Musca > Musca autumnalis. The sequence continues at coordinate 118,904,379 of NW_027411644.1, read as the reverse complement.
CCATTGTTTTACAGCCAAACCGTTTATCATTTTTTGTTTGTTTTGCTGCCAAGAAATCTTTTTCCACGCAACACTGCTATCATTTACATGTTCCCAAGAGTGGACAAATTTAATACGAGTGGGTTGACAATATCCTTTTTTTAAATTACGATATTTCACTGTTTGACTAAATCCTCAATATTGAGTAAAATTTTTGTTAATTTAACCTCTGAAATGTGTATAATGCTACCAATCCCAGTCAGAACTCCCCTTAACAATTAATTAGTTAAATAGTATTTGTTAGTAGCAGCAATTACTTACAAATCCAACCATCAACAACTATTCGTATTTTTACTCGTATTATCAAAAATTTCTTTTACCGCTAAGTCGTTTTGCTTTGTAGAATTTTAAATAACCTATTATTTTTTTTACTTTACTGGTATTGCAGAAAGTAAATTGTTTGCATTAGTATATCCTTTGCGACTCTATAAAATTCTGAGTCGATCTAGCCATGTCCGTCTGTTGTAATCACTCTAGCGTCCGCAAAAATTAAGTTGTATTTTTGCACCCCAGTATATTTTGCTAGGTCAAGTTCGAAGATGGGCTATATCGGCCTATGTTTTGGTATAGCTCCCATATAACGGCAACTCCCGATTTTCGGTATTTTGCGGATTTTAGTTACAATTTTTAATCGAAGCAGCTGTAATTTGGCATTTAAGGTTCTTAGGGGTCATAACACTTCTCTACCAAAAACTGGCAACATATCGCTCATTTACTCAAAGAGTGGCATAACACAAAAAATGGGTTTTTTGAGTTAGCAATTTCTATTTTTCAAGTTGATATCTCTAAAACTCAATGAGTTACAGCCTATTTTCTAGGAGTTTGGAATAAATCATCAAAAAAGTTTTTTGCATTTATGAAGCACTAAAACACTTCAAGTCATGCTTGATCTTGCACAGAAATTTAGCACTGATATCTGGCTAGTTCTGTGCAAAATATCGTCCAGCTAGTTATTTTAGTTTTTGTGTAATAATCTTTTAAGTTGGGAAGTCAAATTTCAATCGACAACTTAAAACGCGTTTTTCTCGAAACTTGATTTTTTGAAATGTGTCACTCTCTGACTAAATGGGCGATATGTCCATATAACGGTACCTTCCGATTTACGGTATTTTGAGGATTTGAGCTACAATTTGTAACTTAACAAGCTGTAATTTACCATTTGAGATTCTTAGGAGTCACAATATTTCTTCACCAAAAACTGTCAACATACATATGTAAGTCTATGTTTAGGTATATCCCTCATATAACGGTACCTTAGGATTTTCCGTATTTTGAACATTTCAGCAGCAATTTTTGACCCATATAAGGATACATCCCGATTTTCGATCATTTGAAGGTTGTATCTTCATTTTTTTGCACCCACCAAACTTTTCAACGAAAAATTGTCAACGTTGGTCCATGTTTTGCTATAGACCCCATAGAACGGTGCCTTCCGATGTGCGGTATTTTGAGGTTTTTAGCTACATTTTTTGACATTTGCATTTGTTACATTTGTTGACCGAACAATCTATAATTTGACATTAGAGTTTCCCAGTGGTCACAAACCTATTCCAACAAAAATTTTTAACATAGGTCAACGGTTTGGTGTGGCCCTATAAAAAGGTAGCTCCACATTTTCGGGCTAAATTTGATGTCCTTTGGCATATCAAAAAAAAGCAACGAAACATTAATTCATTCATTCTTTATTAAATAGTTATTATTTGTACAATTCGTCTTATATTCTATAAATCATTGCACAGATGTGGCGATGCCTTATATCTAAAGCATTATATTAACAAAATTAAAAAGGCAGTTATATAATACATCTTAATGTGTCTGAAGGAAAACTATTAACAAAAACCTTCTATACAAAAATAAAAAAAAAAAAATATATATATATATATATATATATATATATATATATATATATATACAATTATGTACATGAAAATTTTTAGTTCTCTGAATAAATATCTAAAATCAGAGGATTTTCAGAGAAAAAACATCGAGTTTTAAATCTACTTATTTGTAGCTGAATACAATTATTAACAGTATTTACAGTACTGATAGTGTGAAGCCAGTCTGTAGGGAAATCCCAAGGTAATTTTAAAGCCATTTTAAGAACTTTATTCTGCGCAATTTGCAAGCGTTTAATATGAGACTTAGCACACTGTCCCTAGACCGGACAGCCATACAGAATAATAGCTTGAAAAATTACCTTAACGATTAAGAGTTTATTTGGATTACTTAATAATGAATTTCTGTTAATTAAGGGATAGAGGATTTTCTTATACATGTTAACTCTATCTAAAATATGATCAATATGGCACTTAAAGGTTAACTTTTTATCAAGAAAAATGCCGAGATATTAGACATTGTCTAACCATGTTATATTGTCGCCTCCAACGACGAGGTTATTATTAGGTAGGAAACATGATTTCCTTTTTCTTGTGAAATATATAGACTGAGTTTTGGTTGAATTTAATTTAATTCTCCACTTTGTATAATATTCAAACATCACATCAATAGCACGCTGGACATTGCTTAAAATATTATGGCTAAGAATGTCTGTATAATAGATGCCAATATCATCAGCATATAATGCAAATTTACAAGGTGTTAGGCAAGGCATGTCAGAGCAGTATAAATTGTATAAAATGGGTCCCAATACTGAGCCCTGAGGTACTCCAGCAGGGATGGGCATTAAGTCTGAGAATGAATTGTTGACTGAAACACAAAAATGACGGTCACATAAAAAATTTTTAATTATATTAACGAGATACAATGGAAATTGAAAATTCATCAATTTATAGACTAAATCTCGATACAGTATCGAAGGCTTTTTCTATATCAAATAAAACCAATGCTGTAGACTGCCCAGCATTTAGGCCAATATTGATGTCATTGCATAAACGTTTTACTTGATGAATTGTGGAGTGACCATTTCTGAAACCAAATTGTTCATTGGGTAAAATATTCTTTTCAGATGCTACATCAGAGATCTTTTATTTAACAATCTTCTCTAAAATTTTTCCTAGAGTGCTTAGTAAGCTGATAGGTCTATAATTTTCTACTTTGTTGTTAGGTTTACCAGGTTTAGCAATTGGAATGATTTTTGCAGTTTTCCAGGTATTTGGAAAATATTGAAATTTAAGACAAGCATTGAAAATAACGGTTAAGTATGATAAAGCATTTCTCGTTAAATGCTTCAACATTTCGTTATTTACTTCATCTAAACCACAGGATTTTCTTTTTCGTAAACTGCGCACTATACTTTCAACTTCATCGATTGTAATAAATGCAGAACTCGGAGTAACAATATCCATTCGCTCTAGAAATTCAACAGTTTCGTCAACATTCTGAATATGTTGCGGAATTCCAATGTTCTGAGATATTGTGTGGTTTTCACTAAAATTTTTAGCGAATGCATTGGCTTTTTCGTCATCTGATATTAAAATGTGATTTCCAGAAATTAAACTGTGACAGTAACGGGTCTTTTTTCTTAACATTTTAGAAACGTTCCAAAACGGTTTGGAGCCCTTATCATGGTTACGCAACATATTATTCCATTCCAAATTCCTGAATGAATGAATTTCGCTTCGAATGATCGACGTATACCTAGTCATTGTATGGTAATCAGAAATTTGACTGTACCGGATCCAATCTCTTCGAAATTTATTTTTTAGATTGATTAGATTAAGAATGTAGTTTGGGAGTTTACAGTATTTACTGACAGGTGAAAATAACGGAACAGACCGTCTAACGCCCTCTAATAATGTACTTGTGAAAAAATCCACATGATCATCTATGTCCGCAGGAATATCCAAACGTAAAATATTGATTTGAAGTTTCAGATTGATAAATTGCTTATAAGCATTCCAATCGGCACGAGAAAAATCAAATTTGTACCTACTTGATTGTGTAGGAGTAGCAGAAAGCATAAATAGAACGGGGAGATGATCAGATGAAAGGTCATTAATGACTATAGGATTTGATAAAAGAAGTGGAATATTTGTCAGTATCAAGTCAAGGGTTGACGAATTACATGAGGAAGACGCAGGTATATATGTTGGAGTGTTCGGAAATGAAATGGTGAATGGGTAAAGTGGAGTCAAATCATGTAAAATATTACCCCAAGCATTAGCACGCAGGCAATTCCAATTACGGTGTCTAGCATTTAGATCACCACAGAAAATAAAATTGCCATTTGTATTTAATATTTTTCGTAGATCAGATTTAAATAAGTTGCGGTATATGCTTTTATTCATACCACCTGGAAAATAAATACTGTACAATTTAATTGATTGCAGATTATTTAACTTTATTTCAATTCCTACGTTTTCAATTATTTGAGTTGAAATACTTTGGACGAAATTGAAGACAATATTACTTTTTATAAGTATGGCAACACCCCCGCCGGATTGCCCAATTCTGTCTTTCCTAACACATTTGTAATTGGGAATATTAAAAACATCACTCTCATTCAACCAAGTCTCAGATAAACAACAAATATCAACACGGTTAGAAACTAAGAAATTCGTTAATTCTACAGTTTTGTTGCGGATACTTCTAGAGTTCCAGAATATTACATTTAAGCTAGAATTTATTATTAGAATTATAAACAAGTTTAAGAGCTAATTCAGTTACGACATTAAACTGTTGTTCTCTTGTAGTGCAAGCACCAAGTTTGGAAATCAATTCAGTTGTCAATTGCAAGAGTTCTTGCTCAGAGAAAAGATTACTGGCAGCATTAATGGGACGTTGATTGTTGGTGGACACATCGACGTTGTTGTTTCCTTTGCAGTTGTTGTTTACAACAGGGTTAGGAGCAGTGTACTTTAAATGAGGGAAGTTCTCAGTGGTAGTGGTGAATTGCACGCTCTTTCTCTTAGAGTGGTGAGTTTTTAAAGTTAATCTCTCTTTCATTTCTAAATACATTGCTCTGTTAGGGCATGAAGCATCAGTGGATTTATGACTTTTACCACAGTTAGCACACTGAATTTTATTTGTTGTTTTGCACTCAGCTGTGAGATGATTTTCGGCACAATTCGAACAACGGATTCCAACATGACAACCTTTCTCTCCATGACCGAACATTTGACATTTTCGACATTGAACGGGTTTATTTTTAATTCTTCTTTGATAGTCCCATGAAATAATCACGGTTGCCACAGTTGGTAGAATGTTACCAAAATTGGTAACTTTTTTTGGGGTTGGTAATTTGGTAACTTCGTTTTTGGTTTGGTAACTTTTGATTTTTGAGTTTGAACAACTATCCAATTTTTGCTTTTCTTTTATAATTTTCCGCATTACTAAACATACAAAAAATAACATTACTGTGTGAACGTACGCCAAATTGTTCAAGGGCGTGATAGGGAAATATCATAGTTAGGGTCTTCGTTTACATTTATATTATTTTTATATTATATTTATATTTATATTCTACGTGAGCTGCAGTCAACATATATTTTTAAACACTTCAACAGCATCTTCTGGCGACGAAAATCGTTGACCACGGCTTTTTTCCTTGATGTGCTGCAACCAAATGAAGTCATTGGATCCCCAGTCGGGGCTGTACGGCGCATGACCCATCAATTCCGCGTTTTGTCAGGTGAAACAGGCACTGGTTTGAATCGATGTGTGAGAGTTCACAACGTCATGATGCAGAACGATTCGTCTTCTCTTTTCGTTTTCGAATTCTTCAGGAGACTTCAGGCAAACAAATTGTAGTGAAATACTCAAAGTTAACCGTCCTACATTTCTCAAGTCGTATAGTCGCCACACGGTCTGTTTTGCCGAAGAAACAGGCGACCATTTGCTTCAAAGGTCTTCTTCCATGAACAACTTTCGTAGGATTAGGCTCGCTTTCGAAGACCCAAACGGTCGATTCCTGTTTTGTTTCGGGCTGCTAAGCTTAGATCCAAGATTCGTAGTCTGTGACGATCTTATAAATGTCGTTTGAAGTACCGCGATTGTTTTTGTTCACAATTTCTTTGTACAAATCCACAAGAGACTTTTTTGAGCGATTGACCAATTTTGCTGGATCTAGTGAGAAAACCCCAATTTTTGCGGACAGGTATTCATGCAATATCATATGTTATTTGGTTGAAGAAATGCCCACACGGCGGTCATGCATTATCCGTTCACGCACAGTTTAATTTTTTTCTGACACAACGGCAGTTTTTGGACGACCATCACGACCTTCGTTTTTAAGCGAGTGTCGCCTACGATTGAATTCATTAAACCAGTTTTTGATAGTACTATATGATTTATACACTCTTGCAGTGATAAATTCCATTTTTTGTGTCAAATCTGTCAAACTTAAAAAAAAAATCAAATGTCGTCTGGCAACACTACGTGTTGCCTAGGCCGCAAAATTTTTGTTGTTCCCCATTTTTAATACCAATATAAACTTATATTCTAAATTAAAAAGTTTTATCTTAGATATTGCGAGCTGTATCTTGATTTCAATAGACAGACGGACATCGATATTTTATAAATTTAAGTATAAAAAAATTGTTTATATTAAACATTTGTTGGTAACTTTTTGGTAACATTTTCGGAAAATTTTGGTAGAAATTTTTTTTAATCAGTGGCAACCGTGGAAATAATAACTTTGAATAGAGATCGAACATTTTTTCTCAGATCATTTAGTTTCACACTGCCTCTTTCAAGGTGGACAATGTAGAGCATTGATGCTCAAAATATTTTGTTCATTAGACTCTCTGAGAGTGTCTTTCCTTTGCTAAACCACGGCGGATGAGAAAAAAAGAGAACGTGTGTTGTTGTTGTAGTCACGTTAACGTATATGGATGATCTTGGCCATAGATGGTCAAAATTACTCTTAAATATGTTTTAAGGGAAAAATATAACAGCGTTTTTGTTAGAATTTGTTTACTTTTTTAATATTTTTAACACACAGACGACATCTAAACAATTACAAAAAACGATTTTATAAATAATAAAATAACTAAACAACATGTAAATGTTTATTTATGTTGTAACAACGAAAAAGAGAAACAAACCACAGCAACGCTGGCGTGCGTGAAAGCCCATCTATGATCTTGGCTGATGTAGAGAGTATCAACATATTTATCATATTGTTACGGAATTAGATTTAACTAATGTCCGTGTAGACGTTGTTTTATTCCCCGATACGATTTGTACCAAATAAAACAGGGTTCGTTTTAGATTACGTTTCTACAATGCTTTATTTACTTTATTACACTTCTTCGTAACCGACTTTAATTACTAAGCACGCAGCTTGTCTCTAGTTAGCACGCAGCTATTCTTTTACCGATCTGTTCAGTTCAACGCTTAAAACACAACTCA